>NC_082719.1:32893919-33205072 GCF_030144855.1 Hypanus sabinus | reverse complement strand
CAAGGGCACTCTCACTATTGATAAACTATGCAGTACTTAAATATAGAAACATAGAAAACCTACAGCACAATACAGGCCCTTCAGCCCAAAAAGTTGTGCCGAGCATGTTCCTACCTTAGAAATTACTAGGCTTACCTATAGCTCTCTATTTTTCTAAGCTCCATGTACCTACCTAAAATTCTCTTAAAAGACCCTATAGTATCCGCCTCCACCACCATTGCTGGCAGCCCATTCCACTCACTCACCACTCTCTGAGAAAAAAAAACTTACCCCTGATATCTTCTTAATAATAAGAAATATTTAAATAGTTAAACCCATATTCACCACAATCCTCACATCACTCTTATCCTTCCTAAATGGTATTAAACAATCGATGTTCTATTCACATTGTACTCAACTGAAAATACTTGTTCAGTTCCTCCACCATCTCCTTATCTCCCATTATAATTTCTCCAGCTTCATGTTCTATTGGTCCTATATCTACTCACCTGTCTTTTACTCTTTATATACTTGAAAAAGCTTTTAGTATCCTCTTTGATATTATTTGCTAGCTTCCTTTCATAGTTCATCTTGTCCCTCTTAATGACCTTCTTAGTTTCCTTTTGTAAGCTTTTAAAAACTTCTCAATCCTCTGTCTTCCCACTAATTTTTGCTTCCTTGTATGCCCTCTGCTTTGCTTTTACTTTGGCTTTGACTTCTCTTGTCAGCTACGGTTGCATTATTTTTCCATTTGAAAATTTCTTCTTCTTTGGAATATATCTGTCTTGCACCTTCCTCACTTCTCGCATAAACTCCAGCCACTGCTGCTCTGCCGTCCTTCCCAATAGTGTTCCTTTCCAGTCAACCTTAGCCAGTTCCTCTCTCATGCCACTGTAATTTCCTTTACCCCACTGAAATACCGACACATCGGATTTCTGCTTCTTTCTCAAATTTCAGTGAACTCAATCATGTTGGGATCACTGCCTCCTAAGGGTTCCTTCACTTCCATCTCTCTAATCACCTCTGGTTCATTACACAATACCCAATCCAGTACAGCCGATCCCCTAGTGGGCTCAACAACAAGCTGTTCTAAAAGCCATCTCGTAGACTTTCTACAGATTCTCTCTCTTGAGGTCCAGTGCCGACCTGATTTTCCCAATCCACTCGCATATTGAAATCCCCTACAATTATCATAATACTGCCCTTCTGGCAAGCCTTTTCTATTTCCTGTTGTCATTTGTAGTCCACCTCACTGCAGCTGTTTGGAGACCTGTAGATAACTGCCATCAGGGTCCTTTTACCCCTGCGATTTCTTAGCTCAACCCATAAAGATTCTGTACCTTCCGATCCTATGTCAACTCTTTCTAAAGATTTAATGTCATTTCTTACCATTAAAGCCATGCCACTCCCTCTGCCTACCTGCCTATCCTTCCGATACACTGTGTATCCTTGGACATTCAGCTCCCAGAGACATGCATCCTTTAGCCACGTCTCAGTGATGGCTACAACATGATACCTGCCAATCTGTAACTGTACAACAAGATCATCTACCTTATTCCTTATGCTGTGTACATTTAAGTATAACACCTTAAGTCCAGTATTTGGTACTTTTTGCATTGATTGCGCTGCAACTCATCCCAATGGCTGCAAATTTGCTCCCATCACCTGCCTGTCCTTCCTGACATCCTAACTGCTCACTACCTTAGATCTATTTCTGTTTTCCCTCTCCTCCGCTCCATCATTCCGGTTCCCATCCCCCTTCCAAATTAGCTTAAACCCTCCCTAACAGCTCTATTAAACCCTCCCGCCAGGATATTGGTCCCCCTAGGATTCAAGTGTAACCCATCCTTTTTGTATAGGTCACACCTGCCCCAAAAGAGATCCCAATGTTCCAGAAACTTGAATTCCTGCCCTTGCTCCAATCCCTCAGCCATGCATTTATCCTCCACCTCATTCCATTCCTACTCTCACTGTTGCGTGGCACAGGCAGTAATCCTGAGATTACTACCTTTGCAGTCCTTCTTCTCAATTCCCTTCCTACCTCCCTATATCCTCCTTTCAGGACCTCTTCCCTTTTCCTACCTACGTCATTGGTACCTATATGTACCACGACCTCTGGCTCCTCACCCTCCCACTTCAGGATATCTTGGACATGATCAGAAACATCCTGGACCCTGGCACCAGGGAGGCAAACTACTATCCGGGTTCCCTGATTGCGTCCACAAAATCGCCTATCTGACCCCTTAACTATTGTGTCCCCTATCACTACTGTCTTCCTCTTCCTTTCCCTACCCTTCTGAGCTACAGGGCCGGACTCTGTGTCGGAGGCATTGCAACTGTTGCTTCCTCCAGGTAGGCTGTCCCTCCCCAACAGTACTCAAACAGGAGTACTTATTGTCAAAGGGTACAGCCACTGGGGTGCTCTCTAGTACCTGACTCTTCCCCTTCCCCCTCCTAACCGTGACCCACCTGTCTGTCTCCCATGACCCCAGTGTGACCACCTGCCTGTAACTCCTCTCTATCAACTCCTCGCTCTCCCTGACCAGATGAAGTTCATTGAGCTGCAGCTCCAGTTCCCTAACACGGTCCCTTAGGAACTGCAGCTCAGCGCACCTGGCACAGATGTGGACGTTCAGGAGGCTAGGAGACATCAGGACCTCCCACATCCGACACCGAGAGCAACAAGCTGCCCTCACACTCATACTTCTCCCTTTCCTCAAATAACAGGAAAATCTGAAACTGAAATCGACTTTGCCTCGCCCGCTTCCCCTAAGCCCGTTGAGCCAAAGCCCTTAAGCCTACACTCTGCTCCCGGCTCATTTCGCTGTCCGCTGTTTAAGGCTGTGTCCTTTTTAAATCTTCCCCATTTCACTGCCCAACTTCACACGCCTGCGCAGCCCCACCTCTATTAAGTCTGATGAGAATGAGAAAAAAAATAAAAAATCAAAATGGCTCCCGCCGCACCCCCGTTCTGCTCCACTGACTTCCTTCTTTCAAAAAAAGTTCTCCATTGCTATTACGTAAGAAGCAATTCCATGCAGATACAACCTCTTTTAAATATCGCCACTTTTTGGAGTAATTCTGCACATCCTTTTGGCCTTTCTGTAGCCTCTATTTCCTTTTACCTTCCTAGTTGAATTGCAATCATTCTGGCCTTCTCACCTATCACAAACCTTCATTGAATTCTTCTCCGTTTCCCAATTCTGATGACAAATCAGTGAGGCAAGGGATTAACACTGATTTTCTCCCCACAGATGCTGCATGATCTACAGAGTATTTGCAGTTTTATATTTATTTATAATTGGACCCCAAAATCCTTGTATCACAGTTTGTTTTGAAATATACTGTTACTGTGTGTAATGTTGAATTCCACAAACAGTAAATTAATGACCTTGTTTATGTTTGGTATCAGGAGGGATCCTGGAAAGAGGTCCCACACTTTTTCAAACTATGGAATAAAATCTTTTCAATCCCATCGATTTATCATTTGATGTACACCTTACAAACAGAAGTGCAAAACATCAGCCTCACCTCTTCTCTTTTCCATCAGTCTATCAACAGAATCAAAGGAGCTCTGAATAGTATCGGCAGAGAATTGGCACAAGGGTAATGTGTATGCTGTACATCCACTTAAGGACTTCAGTTTTGCTTTGGAAAATGAAGCATCTCTGGCACTGAAACATTCCCACATTAGTTTCCTAGACTGTCTGCTTGTGTCCATAATGAAGCTCGACTCCTAAAGGACCTTCTGCCTCAGGAGAAAACTAAACCGGGGCAACTCAATCATTTGATAGCTCTGTTTCACTGTTGTTAAATTTCATACACTTTCCACTCTCTTGTATGATACCCATATATCCCAGTGGTACGTTTTCACAAATATGCAATGAGTCAAAATATATTCTTTGCCATAAATATCTGTGATTCTACAAGAGATCAAAATTAAATGTGAACAAAACAATCATCTGGTAACAGTCTGAATCATTCATTTTATTATATTTATACAAAATGTAATGGTGCAATCCAGTCACTGCAGCTAAATTTTGTGTTGGTAAATTGTGTTTTGTACAACATAACCTATTTTGCAACCTATTGTTACAAAATAGTGTGCTCACTGGCATTCTTCAATTGATACTTAAAAGCAGGATCAGTACCAAACATCTGCTGCCTGTCTCTTTGTCTGCTGTCACGTGTTAATTTCTTTGGCACACTGTAAAGACATCTATAGAAATGCATGACGACCCTTAAGAAACTAAAAATAACACAATCTGGATATTCTTAAGTTTTTAATTGATATTTGCATGAATTTCTCCAGTGCTTGCATGCAGTAATTAGACACTGTTGTCTGAAAGGAATTCAGACAGAAGAAAATGCACTGCCCTAGAAACTCACTGGTGCCTCAGAGATGGGTTAATTCATTGCACAACATACTGGTGTCTGTTTTAGTTATGGGTCCGCCCTTTAAAAACTCAATAATGCCTGTGTCCCAAGGTGCAGGTCCTTCTGAATGGTGGTTACAGGCTTTTCTTCATACATTGATTTTTAAAATCCGACCTTCTGTTGCCCCTCCTAATACCTCTTTCTTTGGCTTTGCGCCAATTTATGTCTGATCACATTACTGGGAAGTGCCCTTTCCTTATTTTTCAGAGTTGCAGTTGAAAAATAAATGTGAATAGTTATCAATCCTGCATTATAAAGCTCTAAATTCTCTGGCTGTACAGTAAACAGAACCACAGAAGACTTGTTTGTAAATTATGCATGTATTGTGATGTAACTGATGCAAACAATCTTTAAATGCTGTATTTCAATTTGGCTTTTTAAAGGCTTGTATGGTTAGGTTTAGACCTTGAAGGAACAGGCTAATTCAAAAACATTTTATTCTACTAGTTCATTTTACTGCAGGAAGAGGGTGTTTCTGTTAAAACTGCCTTTTATTTAAGATGAGGACTCCTCGTTAAACTCGAGTGATATTTCCTTTTGCAATGTTCCACAAGACATAGGAGCTGACAAGCTATTCAGACCATTGAGTTACTCCACCATTCCATCATGGCTGATTTATTATCTCTCTCAACCCCATTATCCTCCCTCCTCTCTGTAACCTTTGATACCATGACTAATCAAGAACTAATCAAGAATATTAAATATACCCGATGACTTGGCCTTCACAGTTGTCTGTGACAATGAATTCCCAGATTCACTATCCTCTTGTTAAAGAAATTCCTCCTCATCTCTGTTCTAAACCTCTATTCTGAGGTTGTGCCCTCAGGTCCTAGACTCCACCGCTATAGGATCCTCTCTGCATCCACTCGATCTATATTCAAAAGGTTTCAATGATATTCCCCCCATCATTCTTCTAAAATCAGGTGAATACAAGCTCAGAGCCGTCAAATGCTCCACCTACATTAACCCTTTCATTCCCAGCATATTTCTTGTGAAGCTCTCAAGACCCACCCCAAAACCATGCTTACTCGGATAAAGGGCCCAAAACTGCTGACAATATTTTAAGAGTGGTCTGTCCAATGCCTTATAAAGCTGCAGCATTACATCCTTGTTTTTATATTCTAATCATCTTGGAATAAAAGCTAACATTTGATTTGCCTTCCTTGCCACAGACTCAATCTGCAAGTTGACCTTTAGGGAATCCTGCAAGTCCCTTTGTACCTTGGACTTTTTGAATTTTCTCCCCATTTAGAAAATACTCTACACTTTTAATCCTTTTACCAAAGTGCATGACCATACACTTTGCTATACTAAATTCCATCTGCCACTTTGCTCATTCTCTTAGACTCCTAAATCTTTCTGCAAACTTTCTTGTTCCTCAACAGTACCTTCCCCTCTACTGATCTTTGTATCATCTGCAAACTTGGCCACAAAGCCATTCATTCTGTCATCCAAGTCATTGACATATAACGTGAAAATAACGTCCCAATACTGACTGCTGCGGAATACCACTAGTCGCCATTGTTAACCAGATAAAGCCCACTCTTTTCCACTTTTTGCCTCCTGCCAGTCGCCATTATCTATCTGTGCTAGTATGTTTCTTGTAATGCCATGGGCTCTTACCTTGTTAATCAGCCTCATGTGTGGCACCATGTCAAAGGTCTTCTGAAAATGCAGGTATACAACATCTACTGGGTCTCCTTTGTCCATTCTGCTTGTTAGTTCTTCAGTTAGTTCCAACAGATTTGTCAGGGAAGATTTCCCCTTAAGGAAACAATGTTGCTTTTGGCCTCTTTTATCATGTGCCTTCAAGATCCCTAAAACTTCATCCTTAAATAATGGACTCCAACATCTTCCTAACCACTGAAGTCAGGCTTCCTGGCCTATAATTTCCTTCCTCCTGCCTCCCTCCCACCTTAAAGATTAGATTGAAATTTGCATTGTTTCAGTCCTTCAGAACTATTTCAGAAAATAGTGATTCTTGAAAGATCATTACTGATGCTTCCACAGTTTCTTCAGCAATGCTCTTTTAGAACCCTAGGGTATAGTCCATCTGATCCAGGTGACTTATCTACCTTCAGACTTATCTGCTTCCCAAGCACTTTCTCCTTAGAATTAGCAACCACACTTGCATCTGCACCCTGACACTTCCAGATTTCTGGCCCACTGCTGGTATCTTCCACAGTGGAGACTGACACAAAATACTTAATAAGTTCATCCCCCATTTCTTTACCCACCTTTCCTACCTCTCTAGTGTATTTTTCCAGCTGTCCAATATCCACTCTTGCCTCTTTTTTACTCATTAGATATCTGAAAAAAAAGTTTGATATCCTTTTTTAAAAATATTTTTGGCTAGTTTACCTTCATGTTTTATCTTTCCTGCACTTACGGCTTTTTTAAAGCAGTCTTCTGTTGGTTTTTAAAACTTCCCAAACCTTCAGCTTCCCATAATTTTTGCTGTATTATATGCCCTCTCTTTTGCTTTTATGCTCTTTGACTTTTCTTGTCAACCATGGTTGCATCATCCTCCCTTTAGAATAATTCCTCATCTTTGAGATGTATCTATCCTGCAACTTTCAAATTGCCCATAGTAACTCCAGTCATTGCTGTTCTAGCATCATCCCTGCTAGTGTCCTCTTCCAATCAGCTCTGGCCAGCCCTCTCTCACGTCTCTAATTCAGTTTACTCCACTGTAATACTGATACACCTGACTTTAGATTCTCCCTCTCAAACTGCAGGGTGAATCCTGTAAGCTTCCTAATCAAATCTGGTTCATTACACAACACCCAGTCCAGAATTGCCTTTCCTTTAGTGGGCTCAACCACAAGTTTCTCTAAAACCCATTTACTAGGCATTCTATAAATGCCTTCTATTGGGATCCAGCACCCAGTCTAATTTTCCCAATCTACCTGCTTATTGTAATCCTCCATGACTATTGTAACATTGCCTTTATTTCATGCCTTTTCTATCACCCATTGTAATTTGTATCCCATATCCCAAGGTAAATCTCTGCGATGTCCTGACTGAAATTTATCCTGCAGCCAATAACTTAGATCAGGCAGTCTGTTTGTCTATTGTATTCCTGTCAGTATATTTTTGCAGAGAATTTCTTGTGTTGCTATTATGACCACACTTCAAAACAGGTTCCTTGATTGTAAACTAATTTTGGGTGCCCTAAAGCTTTGTAAGCTCTATTATAAATGGATTATTTTTTACACTAAAACAAATTAAAATTACTTGGTATAATACTAACGCCATTCTAACTAGATTGTACTCTGAATGGTATGTCAATTGCTATGGTTTTTGGTCAGGATCCAAAGTAACTTGACTTCAGTAATAAGTAGAATTTGAGCTGGTTGTTGAAGTTTCAGTTAAGAAGCTGTAGAAAATGTGGCACTCCTGTATTTGTATTTTTGTTTCCCAAATTTATATTCAAATTAATGTTGACATTAGGTTTTAAATTTCAGAGCAAGCTATTGCAAATAGCAATAGGTGTTCAAGTCTAGTGACTCTGACCTGTACAAGAAAACAAGATATAACCTCCGTAAAGCTATCAGGGATTGCCAAGAGATAATACCAGTCCAAATTCAATTCCTGAAATAGCCATCAGTGTGCTATAACGGGTTAAAAAAAAGTCAGGCAGCATTGCTGACAACAGTACATCATTTCCTGATGAGCTTGGTATTGGTTTATTATTGTCACATGTACCAAGATACAGTGAAAAGCTTGTCTTGCATACTGTTCATATAATACGGTGAACAGTTAAACATTGCACTAAGGTAAAACACAGTGAAACAATAACAAAGAATAAAGTGTCAAAGCTACAGAGAAAGTGCAGTGCATGTAAAAAAAATGCAGGGCTATAATGAGGTAGATTGTGAGGTCAAGTGTCTATCTTATTGTACAAGTGGTCTGTTAAAGAGCCTGATAACAGCAAGATGGAAGCTGTCCTTGAGCCTGGTGGTACATCTTTCAGGCTTTTTAATCATCTGTCCAATGGAAGGGGGAGATGAGAGAATGGCTGGAGTAGGTGTAGTCTTTGGTTATGCTGGCTGCTTTACTGAGACAGGGAGAATATAGACTGAGTTCACGGAGCAGTGGTTCCCAATCTTTTTTATGGCCTGGACCTTTACCATTAACTGGACCAAAGGTTGGGAATCCCTGCCATAGAGGGAAGGCTTGTTCCTTAATGTACTGAGCTACGAGGGGTGATTGACAAGTTCATGGCCTAAGGTAGAAGGAGTCAATTTTAGAAAACCTAGTACATTTATTTTTCAACATAGTCCCCTTCTACATTTACACACTTAGTCCAGCGGTTGTGGAGCATATGGATCTTGGACCTCCAGAAAGTGTCCACAGATGGGTGATGGTTAAGTTAGTGGCTTAAGGTAGAAGGAGATGAGTTATACAGCTCTTGTTAGATGCACATGCAATTCAACTCTTTGAGTGATTGTAGGCACTTTCTGGAGGTCCAAGATCCGTATGCTCCACAACCGCTGGACTAAGTGTGTAAATGTAGGAGGGGACTATGTTGAAAAATAAATGTGCTAGGTTTTCTAAAATTGACTTCTACCTTAGGCCATGAACTTATCAATCACCCCTCCTATGTCCACAACTCCTGTGGTCATGTGCAGAACAGTTGCCATTTCAGACTGTTATGCAACAGAATGTTTTTTACAGTGCATCAGTAAAAATTGGTAGGAGTCAACGGAGACATGCCAAATTTCATTGCATCCTTGGGAAGTAGAGGCATTAGTGAGCTTTCTTGACTGCGACATCAGTGTGATTTGATCAGGACAGGCGTTTGGTGATGTTCACTTCTTAGAACTTGAAGCTCTCAACCTGAACACTGTTGACCTAGACGAGCATATGTGCTGCCCCCTTCCTGAAATCAATAATATAGACTCTTTTGTTTTCACTCTGTGTACCTGTCCAAGTGCCTCTTAAATTCTGTTAATATACCTGCTTTGACCACTTCCTCTGGCAGCTCATTCTATATACTGACCACTCCCTGGGTAATAAAATTGCCCCCTCATGTTCCTATTAAATCTTTCCCCACTCACCTTAAACATATGTCCATTATTTCTTGATTTCCCCGAACCTTGGGAACATTATGTGCATTCATCATTCCTACACCCCTCATAATTTTATGCATCTCTGTAATATCACCCCTCATTCTCCTATTCTCTAGTGTAAAAAAAATCCCATCCTGCTCAACCTTTCTCTATACCATAGACCTTCAAGTCATGGAACATCCTCATAAATCTTCTCTGCACTCTTTCCAGCTTAATAGCATCTTGTACAACTGCAACATTACGTCCAAAGTAATATACTCAATACCTGACTGATGAAGGCCTTGTGTCAAGAGTCGTCTTCGCCACCCTGTCTACCCATGACTCCTCTACCAGGGAACGGCAGTATGTATTTGTACTTCTAGATCCCACAGCACACCCTGGGCTCCAGAAACACTGTGAGAGCCCTCTGAAATGCAACACATTGTACTTACTTGAATTAAACTCTGTTTGCCTCTTCACTGCCCACTTACCCAGCTCTGTTCAGCTTGGTAACCATTTTCACTGTCAGTGATATCTCCTGTTTTAGAATCACCTGCACACTTAGTAGCAATGTCTTGTACATTCTCACCTGAATCATCGATATAGATGGCAAATTACAATGGGCCTAGTACTGACCCTTGAGGCTACCACAAATCAAGGGCTTCCAGTCTGGAAACTAACCTTCCACTGTTATCGTCTGCTTCATGCCATTAAGCCAATTGTGTATCCGTTTAGCCAGCTTTCCCTGGATCCCGTGCAATCGAACTTTGCATTGCAGCCTTCGATGCAGAGCCTTACTGAAGTCCATGTAGACCATGTCTACCACTCTGCACTAATGGACATGAGTTATTTAATAAAATAACTCATTCGTAAGGAATTATCCCCCATATATAAAGCTGTGCTTACTACCCTTAATTGATCACGCCCCTTCTCTCCCCCGTCTTTGCAAATGCTTGTATATCTTGTCTTTCAGAATTCCCTTTGGTGACTTGCCTGCTACAGATGTTAGGTTTACTGGTCTATTGTTCCCAGGCTTTCTATTTGCAGACCTTTTTAAATAAAGGCATAGCATTAGCCATCCTCCAGTCTTACAGCACCTCAACTGCCAATGATGATGCATATGCTCAGTGGTAATGTTATTAGGTACCCACTGTACCTAATAAAGTGGCCATTGAGTGTATCTTCATGGTCTTCTGCTACTGTAGCCCGTCTACTTCAAGAATCAACGCATTGTGCATTCAGAGATGCTCTTCTGCTCACCGCAGTTTTAATGCATGATTATTTGAGTCACTGTCAGTTCGAACTAGTCTGATCATTCTCTTCTGACTTCTCTCATTAATGAGGCATTTTCACCACAGAAATGTCGCTCACTGGATGTTGGCTGTTTCTCTATAAACTCTAGAGACTGTTGTGAATGAAAATCCTGAGATAAACAGTTTCTGAGAAACTCAAACCATCATGCTCATTAACGCAAATATCAGATGTATAGGTGTACCTGATAAAGCGGCCACTGAGACCAGTCGAATAAATATCACCAGGGCCTGATCGAATTTACCCCAGCTTATTGAGAGAGGCAAGTGAAGAGATTGCTGGGGCCTTGACCAATGTGTCCTCTCTAGCCACAGGTGAGATCCTGGAGGATTGGTGAGTCATTAATATTGCACCGTTATTCAAGGAGGAAACCAGGAATAGTTCTGGAAACTACAGGCCAGTGAGTCTCACGTCAGAGGTAGGGAGTTTAAGCTGTAGAGAATTCTTAGGGACAGGATTTATGAGCATTTGGAAAATCATGGCCTGATGAGGGAGTGCCAGCATGGCTTTGTGTGGGATAGGTCATGTCTTATAGTTTGAAATTTTTGACATGACAGTGAGGGTGATTGATTAAGGTAGAGTGGTGGATGTTGTCTACCTGAATTTTAGTTAGGTGTTTGACAAGGTCCCTCATGGGAGGCTCATCCAGAAGACTAAGGTGCATGGGATCCATAGTGAATTTGCTATTTGCCCAGAGAAGTCAGAGGGTAGCATTCAAAGGGATTTATTCTAGCTGGAGGTCTATGATTAGTGGTGTTCTACTGGGATCTGAACTCAGACCTCTACTATTTTTGATTTATATGAAAGATTGGATGAAAACGTAGATGGCTTGGTTAGTAAGTTTGCAGATGATATGAAGATTGGTGGTGATGTGGGTAGGGTAGAAAATTGGCAACAAATACAGCAGGGTAGAGATCAGTTGCAGGTAATGTGCAGAAAAATGGTAGATGGAATTTTACCTGGCCAAATGTGAAGTGTGGCAACTTGGGAGGTAAAATGTAAAGGGATCATACATTGTTAAGGGCAAGACCCTTAACAGTGTTGATGAGCAAAGGGATCTTGTGGTCCAAGTTCATAGTTCCCTGAAAGTGGCTCACAGGTTGATAGTGTGGTTAAGAAAGATATGACATGCTTTTATTAGTTGAGGCATTGAATTCAAAAGTCAGTAAGTTATATTGCAGTCTTATAAAACTCTAGTTAGGCTACATCTGGAGTATTGCATACAGTTCTGGTCACTCCATCTTAGGAAGGATGTTGAGGCATTGGAGAGGGTGCAGAAGAGGTTTATCAGGATGTTGCTTGGATTAGAGGGCATCTGCTATGACTAGAGGATAGACAAACCTGTTTGGTTTTCTCTTGAGCAGTGGAGGCTGAAGGGAGATCTGATAGAGGTTTATAAGACTTATGCAAGGCATAGCTAGTGTCTTTTTTTCCCAGGGTTGAAATGTCTAATACCAAAGGGCCTGCATTTAAGGTGAGATGGGTAATTTCAAAGGAGAGGTGAGGGGCATTTTTTTTACACAGTGTGGTGAATGTCTGAAATGTGCTGCCTGGGGTGGTGGTAGTGCTGGTAAATAAGGTACTTCAAAGAGACGTTTAGATAAGAACACTAATGTGAGGGAAATGTAAGGATGGACATTGTGCCAGTGGAAGAGATTAGTTCAGGTTGGCCATTTGCTTACTGATCTAATTGATTTGGCTCAACATTGTGGACCCAATGGCCTGTCCTTGTGCTGTGCCGTTCTATGCTCTGTGTTCTGTGTCGGCATGATTTTATGCATTGAGTTGCTGCCACATGATTTGCTGATGAGATAGTTGCATTAACAAGCAGGTGTACAGCTGTCCCTATAAAAGTGGCCAGCTTGCAATTTCTAGTTTCTCAAGTTCTTAAGTTTAAAGTTTAAGAACATTTTATGATTTTGATTATTATGGAAAGAATTAGTAAGTGTAAACTGAGGAATTGTTGCTGGGTCTATCTAAAGCATACAGTAGCTACTGTAAGTGCTTGTGCTGAGAATAGCCCAGTGACACAATGGCTTCAAAATCCAGCAATGTAGCCACCTATATCTGAAATGTGCTGATCAGAAAATGAATGCTCATTATGAGCTGGCGATTCTGTGCCTGGTATATTAATAAAAACCATTGATAGCTCCAAAATGGGGATGCTACAGTGATTCATATCTTAATGTAATATTATTGTGCAACTGATGTGAACATTTCAGCTTGTTTCACCAACTTGCAACGTTACTATGAATTGCAAATCTTTTAGATTTAGAGCAGTATCTGCTTGACCAGAGCAATATCCACTGAATGATTACTGTGGGATTAATTTAAACAAATTATTTAATTGCTAATCAGTTAAGTTGTAGAATACTGATGCTTTGAGAATAAATGTTCCTTTAAGTCAGTAAATCATTATTCCTTTATCATCTATTTTTGGAATCCAATATACTGAATTCTTTAGAACAATGAGACTCATGTTAAATTGTAATGATCATCAGTTATCTGTAGGAAATAAAGCTTACGAAGTAATAAAACAAAAAATACACATGCTAGAAATATGAAATAAAAATGTACAGAGAAGATTGATCTGCATTGCTGCAAAACAAAATGGAAGTGTTATCTTTGCTTACTTTAGACTGTCATCTATTGAGTGGCTGCATTTAAAATACTTAAATATTTTAATGTAGAAATTTATTTTTAATGTTGCTTGCATTTCAACATCATAAACACAAGAAAGTTTGCTGGGAATCCAAGCAACACACACAAAATGCTAGAGGAACTCAGCAGGTCAGGCAGCATCTATGGAAATGAATAAACAGTTGACATTTCAGGCTGAGACCCTTCTTCAGGACTCTATTGGAAAAAAATTAATACATTAAAATATTTCTTTTAAAAAAAGTATTTCAAATGCATCATTCAATAGCTAACAGACTAAAGTAGACAAAGCTAACACTCCCATTTTGTTTTTTTTTGCATTTTTAACATGTTTCCTTTTACTGTGAATTGTAGATTTATTTTACTGGTTCCACTTTATTAGGTATTGTACATCTGTACACATGTTTGTTTATACAAATATCTTAGCCAATCATATGCAGCATCTCAGTGTATAAAAGCATGTTGATGTGGTAAGGGGGTTTAGTTGTTCAAACCAAACATCTGAATGGGAAAGAAATGTGATCTATGTGACTTTCACTGTGGAATGACTGTTGGTGTCAGATGGGGTGATAAATAACCATATTTTGCAACAGAGGTATGTAGAAGAGTATCTCTGAACACAAAACACATCAAACCTTGAAGTGGATGGTTTATAGCGGTAGAAGACCATGAGCATATACTCAGTGGATACTTAAAAACATATAGGAAATTCCTAATAAAATGGACAATGAATGTATGAAAAGTTTCTTGAAAATTGTGACATCGGTTAATCAGGGCAGCTGCTTATTAGGGATAACTCTTAAACAATAATAACTAATCAAGAAAATAGCCAGGGTTTCCTTCATTTATTTGGGACCCTGTTGCTTAATTAGTGCATGAGTCTGTTGCTGAACAATTTCTAACTAGCGTCAGACAAGTGCTCTTTTGAGGCCATTGGACTCTGCACCATGCTTAGAGTATTCAGATTTTAAATAGCATCAGTTGCTCATGTTCAAAACTCAGTGATTTTTGTCGCTGATAGTTGGCTGATCATTGATAAGCAATAAGACTGTTCAGAACTGTTTTGCTCACAGTTTTAAGCGCTCAGGCTTGGAGACTGGGATAAACGTGTTCTTTACTTTAGTGAGACGTGCACTTATGGCGTGGTGGCATAATGACATAGGCCATTCATGTACTTTCACATATAACCCATAATGAATTATGTAAAGAATGCTTAATCAGACAATGTATTTACATTATTACTTAAATATGTTGTTCCTCTCTCTGCTTTGTTTCTTTAGCATGTGTCTTTTTTATGAGGCCGAGTTGCTATCTTGACAGTCTACCCAACAAGGATGGAAAACGTGCAAGGAACTGGCTGGATTTGAACCTGGTATCATTTGCCTCAAACTCTGGTGCTGATGCCACTTACACCCCTGGATGGCTCACTCAAATATTTCTGAAATGTTAAATACTCCTCCCTGCCTAGTTGTGAACTCTAACTCAATATAGAATGCAATTCAACTTGTATACGTACATTTCCAGATGACATCAGATGCAATCTCCAGTGTGTAGGGGAGTTATCCAGTTTGAGGGGACACAAGCGTGAATGTGTAGGAAAACCCAGGAACGACATAGCTGGTGCATTGTTGGTTGTGGAGTGTGCTGCATTGCGATATGCAAAGAGGAAATTGGTGAGCTTCTGGTTCAGTGTGGTGTATTCTGCTGATATTGCTCACAGTGCATTCTTTAGACTTTGGACAAGTAATTCCATCAAGCCAGTTGTAGCTGAGTGGTACAGTGCAGATGTAATATATCTTATTCCAATCATTGTCAGGAATGACTGAAACTGTTCTGCAACAAACTGTGGTCCATTGTCACTGTTCTGGAACACCAGTCCTTAAAAATAGGCTTCTTTTCAACACATCAACAGTGAGCGAGGCTGTTTCCCATGGTGGGGGACTCTAGAACAAGAGGGCACAGCCTTAAGGTAGAGGGGTATCCATTTAAAAACGATGCGGAGAAATTTCTTTACCCAGAATGTGGTGAATTTGTGTTACCACAGATAGCTATGGAGACCAGGTTGTTGGGTGTATTTAAGGTGGAGATTGATAGGTTCTTGATTGGCCGTGGTATCAAAGGTTAGGGGGAGTGGAGTTCAGGAAGGAAACAAAAAAGGATCAGCCATGATTGAATGGTGTAGCAGACTTAATGGGCTAAATGGTCTAATTCTGGACCCATGTCTTATGGAGGCTATTGGGAGCACTTCTGGCCACGTAGCTGGCATGTAGATCCTTCAACACTTTAGGTCTCAACTTGGATGGGACAAAAACTCTCAATCCTCACATAAGGCAACCTCCATCAATGGAAGGTTGCATCCCAGCGCTGGTAAAAATGGGGGAAATGAAATTTCTGCTGCACATTCCAGTCATTTTGAGTGTCTGTGTAGACCAGGGACAGTATGGGGTTTTTCCTGGTTTGCCTTTGGATAGTTCTGCTGTAAAAGGAAGATTTTTGACTTGCATTAGGGCGAACACAGCCTGAGGAGTGTCCCCATTGGTAACTTTTTCAGGCATTTCCTTTTCTAAGGGAAAATGGGCAACCCATCAACATTTCCATGATTAGTTGTCCTCTTAAATTCAATCTTGTAATTTGTATCCTCTAAGAAACAGAGCATCTCTGCACTCATGCTGCTGCTGTTAGTGGAACATCTTTCAGTGGATTGAAATTGGACTCATGTGGTTGATGATCAGTAATGAGGGTAAACTTTGTTCCATAGAAGTACTGGTTGAAACATTTTACACCGCAAACCAGGCTCAGGACCTCACTGTCATAATCTGTACATAATTCTTCTTTTCAGCGGGAAGGGAACATGATTCAAAGATTATGGGGCGTTCACTTCCATCACTCATATCATGTGACATGACTGCACCTATACTGTAAGGCGAGGTGACACAGGCAAGCTTAACTGGATGATGTGGATCATATTGTGGGAAAACGGTCTGATGTCACCATTTCTTTTGTCTTTTCGAAAGCCGCCTCACACCTCTTTGTCCATTGTCATTTCTTCCTGCTCTGTAGTAGTGAGTTCAAGGAGTGGAGCACAGTAACTATGTTTGGCAGAAACCTATTGGACTTGGGGCATTCAGCACTGCTTGAGTTTTCTCAGCATATGTATTTAATTCTTATGCATCAGTGGTATGACCATAGTAAGTGCCGTTTGGTTTAAAGAATTCACATTTGTTGCATTGTGTTCTGATCCCATAATCATCTAATGTAATTTACACTGTCTTGAGGTTTGGAAGATGTTTCTTGTCATCCTTAACGGTAACAATGATATCATCCAGGTAACACTTGAGTGCCTGAGTAGCCTTGCAGAATCTGGCCCATGGCTTTTTGCCACAGTGTAGGCAGGTGCTGATGCTATTCCGAAAATAAGCCTGCTATAGTGATAAAGACCTTGGCGAGTGTTTATGCTGAGAAACACTTTGGACTTTTCTTCTGTCTCCATCTGCATGTTAGCTGTCCACTTTGCCAAAATGTTCTCCTCCAGAAAGGTTTGCAGATATATCCTCTATGCTGGGCAGAGGTTATTGATCTACTTTCAGCATTGGGATGATGGTGATCTTAAAATCACCACAGATCCTGACAGACACCACCTTCTTGGCTACTGGGATGCAGGTTACATAGGTTACAGTCAAGCTACGAAAGAACTAGTTCATCCTCCATGGCTACTTTATCACAGATTGTATAAGGAACCAGACAGGCTGCAGAAAACTTTGTGTGTGTCATTTTCTTGTAACATTATTTGACCCTTACTGTTATATCACTCCATACAAGTTCTTTGTTGGTTATCTGTAGGCTTCAGTTCAGTAGCTTTAAAATGTCATTCAAACTCATTTTGTGGCAAGACAAACAGCCAAACCAGTGTCCAATTTATTTTAATTAATTTGCTGCTCACTTCTGGTATGAGCCACATTCCTTGTTTATTGTTAATTTTCACATTATAAATCTCAAGGCTACCCAATCCTGAATCATTCTCATATTTATCGGAGTGTTCATCAACAGCATGCAGATTAGTGCTCTATTTTACTTGACTTTTTCTCTTCTCTTCCCTGTGTGGTCTATTTATTTTTGTCTGCCTGACATGTTCTTTGTATGTGTCCTACTTTGAGGCATTTTCTGCAAGTTTCACCTGTCAACCTGCAATAGTCTGGTGTATGTGAGCCTCTGACACAATGGTAACACAATTTGTTCAGCCAGGCTAGTTTCTGTTTAGACATTGCAATTTTGTTTATACTCACTTTTATTCCTGGTTGTAACTCAATTGTGTCTCTGGCTGCTGTTTCCATTGATACTGCAAGTTCAACTGCTCTTTTAAATGCTAGCCAATTCTAAATGCTTTTTTGTAAGATTCCATAATCTAAATGATCTCATCAGTACATCATTAAACTGACAATGCTCAGACAATTTCTTCAATTCAGCCATGCAAGCTGTTAATGGGCTCCCCTTCCTTTTGATTCCAATTAGGGAACCTAAGGTGTTCTGCAATCAAAAATGGTTTTGATTCTAAATGTTCCTACATTACTTGTGTGATATCAGCCAAACACATCTAGTTTGTTTGGTTGGAGCAGTTAAACTTCCAAGCCTTTCCACACGATGCTCTCGGCAAAACTGGCACTAGCTTTTCAGGGGTTATCTCATTTGCTTCAAAATACTGTTCAATTCACTCAGTATACAATATCTAGGTACAGTGCCTATAAAAAGTATTCACCCTCCCCCCTTGCCACTTTTCATGTTTTATTGTTTAACAACTTTGAATCAGTGGATTTAATTTGGCTCTTTTGATACTGATCAACAGAAAAAGACACTTTGTGTCAAAGTGAAAACAAATTTCAAAGATACGTCAAAATTATTGCAATTATTAAACACACGATAGTTGTTTGCTTAAGTATTCATCCCCTTCAAGTCAGTATTTAGTAGATGCACTTTTGGCAGCAATTGCAGCCTTGAGTCTGTGTGGATTCCCTAGAGCGTAGAAGAATGAGGGGAGATTTGATAGAGGGATATAAAATTATGATGGGTATAGATAGAGTGAATGCAAGCAGGCTTTTTCCACTGAGGCTAGGGGAGAAAAAAAAACCAGAGGACATCGGTTAAGGATGAAGGGGGAAAAGTTTAAAGGGAATATTGGGGGCAGGGGGAGGCTTCTTCACACAGAGTGGTGGGAGGGTGGAATGAGCCGCCAGATGAAGTGGTAAATGCGGGCTCACTTTTGACATTTAAGAAAAACTTGGACAGGTACATGGATGAGAGGTGTATGGTGGGATATGGTCCAGGTGTAAGTCAGTGGGACTAAGCAGAAAAATGTTTTGGCACAGCCAAGAAGGGCCAAAAGGCCTGTTTCTATGCTGTAATGTTCTATAGTTCTATGATAGGTCTGTCAGCTTTGCATATCTGGAGACTGCAATTTTTCCACATTCTTCTTTACAAAACTGCTCAAGCTCTGTCAGATTGCATGGGGATCGTGAGTGAACAGCCCTTTTCAAGTCCAGTCACAAATTCTGAATTGGATTGAGGTCTGTACTCATAATTGGCCACTTCAGGATATTAACTTTTTAAGCCATTCCAAAGGCTTTATGCTTAGGGTCTTTGTTTTGCTGTCACAGTTCCCTTGCAGACTGCATCAGGTTTTCCTCCAGGATTTCTCTGTATTTTGCTGCATTCATTTTACTCTCTACCTTCACAAGCCATCCAGGGCCTGCTGCAGTGAAGAATCCCCAGAGCATGATGCAACCACCACCATGCCTTACAGTTGGGATGTTGTGTTTTTGATGATATGTGGTGTTTGGCTTATGCCGAACATAGCCTTTAGTCGGATGGCCAAAAAGCTCACCTTTGGTTTCATCAGACCATAGAACCTTCTTCCAGCTGACTTCAGAGTCAGCTATATGACTTCTGTCAAAGTCTAGCCAGATTTCATGTGAGTTTTTTCCCCCCTCACCAGTGGCTTTCTCTTTGCCACTCTCCCATAAAGTTGCAACTGATGAAGCACCTGGGCAGCAGTTGTTTCTCTCATCTCAGCCGTTGAAGTTTGTAACTCCTCCAAAAGTTGTTATGGTGTCCTCCTTCACTAGTCCCCTTCTTGAATGGTCACTCAGATTTTGAGGATGGCCTGCTCTAGGCAGATTTACCATATTGTTTCCATTTCTTGATTGTTGACTTAACTGTACTCCAAGGGATATTCAGTGATTGGAAATTTTCTTGTATCCATCCCCTGACTTGTGCTTTTGTATAACATTTTCACAGACTTGCTTGGAGTGTTCTTTTTGTCTCCTTGGTGTAGTGTTTGCCAGGACACTGACTCACCAGCAGTTGAACCTTTGAATTACAGGTGTATTTTTACTACAATCAATTGAAACACCCTGACTGCACACAGGTGATCTCCATTTAACTAATTATGTAGCTGTAGCGGTGTGCTACACGCAGCACTAAAATTACGACACGGAGTTGGTAACTGCAGTCGAAGGAAAAAACTTTATTCGAAATCCTCAGCCTCACTTTTAAGCCTCCCTCAACCTGCCCCCCGTGGCGCAGAGGCTCCAAAGCTCTGTGCTCGCAAACCCCCGTAGGCTATCTAATTGTGAGCCGGTTCGGATGTGCCAGGAAATGGGTCGCCACATAACCCCCCCCAGAACCGGCGATACACCCCCCAATGTCCACAGTCTGGGCCAGAACCTGCTTGGGAGGTCGGCCTCTGCGCCGAGGTGCCGGAAACTCGGCTGGTTGCGCCAGGTCCACATGGGCCGGCTTGAGGCGGTCCACCGTGAAAACCTACTCTTTCCCCCCAACGTGGACCCGTTGTTCCGGAGCACCATAAACGGCCCCTCGTATGGCCGCTGCAGCGGTGGCCGATGCCCGCCCCTTCGTACAAACACAAACTTACAGTTCTGCAGGTCTTTGGGTATGCAGGTCGGGTTCCGCCCGTGCTGTGAAGTGGGTATGGGGGCCAGGTTACCGAGCTTCTCGCGTAGTCTGCCCAGGACTGCTGCGGGTTCTTGCACTTGCCCCCGTGGGGCTGGTAGGAACTCCCCGGAGACGACCAGGGGTGCGCCGTATACCAACTCGGCCGACGAGGCGTGCAGGTCGTCCTTGGGCGCTGTGCGGATGCCGAGTAGGACCCAGGGATGCTCATCCGCCCAGTTGGCTCCTCGCAGGCGGGCCATGAGGGCCGACTTTAGGTGACAGTGGAAACGCTCCACTTGCCCGTTCGACGGTGGGTGGTAGGCAGTTGTGTGGTGCCGCTGAGTCCCCAAAAGGCTGGCCATAGCTGACCACAGGCTGGAGGTGAACTGGGCGCCTCTGTCGGAGGTAATGTGGGCCGGTACATCAAAGCAAGATATCCAGGTGGTGATCAGGGCTCGGGCGCAAGATTCGGAGGTGGTGTCGGTGAGCGGGACCGCCTCTGGCCATCTTGTGAACCAGTCCACGATAGTCAGGAGGTGCCGCGCTCTGCGTGACACTGGCAGGGGGCCCACGATATCCACATGAATGTGGTCGAAACGCCGGTGGGCGGGATGGAACTGCTGCGGTGGGGCTTTGGTGTGCCGCTGCACCTTGGCTGTCTGGCAGTGCATGCACTTTTTGGCCCATTCACTGACCTGTTTGCAGAGTCCGTGCCAAACGAACCTGCTGGTAACCATCCGGACAGTCGTCCGGATGGAGGGATGCGCCAAGTTATGAATGGAGTCGAAAACACGGCACTGCCAGGCTGTCGGGACGACGAGACAGGGCTGGCCGATGGCGACGTCACAGAGTAGGGTCCTCTCACCCGGGCCTACGGGGAGGTCCTGGAGCTGCAAACCAGAGACTGCGGTTCTGTAACTCAGAATCTCCTCATCTGCCTGCTGTGCCTCTGCCAGTGCCTCAAAGTCTACCCCTTGGGAAAGGGCATGAACGGTAGGGCGAGAGAGCGCATCCACCACGACATTGTCCTTACCTGATTTGTGCCGGACATCCGTCGTGTATTCAGAGATGTAGGACAGGTGGCGTTGCTGGCGGGACGACCAGGGGTCGGACGCTTTCGTAAACACAAAGGTAAGCGGTTTGTGGTCCGTGAACGCAGTGAAGGGCCGACCTTCTAGGAAATACCTGAAATGCCGGATTGCCAGGTAGAGCGCCAACAGTTCCCGGTCGAAAGCACTGTACTTGAGCTCGGGTGGCCGCAGGTGTTTGCTGAAAAACGCCAGGGGTTGCCAGCGACCTGCGATGAGTTGCTCCAGCACCCCACCGACTGCCGTGTTAGATGCGTCCACTGTGAGGGCGGTAGGGGTGTCCATTCTGGGATGTACTAGCATTGCGGCATTTGCCAAAGCTTCCTTCGTTTGAACGAAAGCGGCGGCGGACTCTTCGTCCCAGGTAATGTCCTTGCTCGGACCCAACATCAGGGCGAACAGGGGGCGCATGATCCGGGCAGCTGAAGGGAGGAAGTGGTGGTAGAAATTGACCATACCTACGAATTCCTGAAGGCCTTTGATCGTGGTGGGTCGGGGGGACGTGGCGGACCGCATCTACCTTAGCGGGCAGAGGGGTTGCCCCGTCTTCAGTAATCCTGTGGCCCAGGAAGTCAATGGTATCGAGTCCGAACTGGCATTTGGCGGGGTTGATTGTAAGACCGTACTCACTCAGTTGGGCGCAGAGTTGACGGAGGTGGGACAGATGCTCCTGATGACTGCTGCTGGCTATGAGGATGTCGTCCAAATAGATGGACGCGAAGTCCAGGTCCTGTCCCACCGCGTCCATTAACCGCTGGAACGTCTGTGTGGCATTTTTCAGGCCGAACGGCATGCGGAGGAACTCGAAAAGACCAAACGGGGTGATGAGAGCCATTTTGGGGACGTTGTCAGGATGCATCGGGATTTGATGGTAC
Organism: Hypanus sabinus; assembly: GCF_030144855.1. Taxonomy (NCBI): domain Eukaryota; kingdom Metazoa; phylum Chordata; class Chondrichthyes; order Myliobatiformes; family Dasyatidae; genus Hypanus; species Hypanus sabinus. Next base: position 33,182,725 of record NC_082719.1, on the reverse strand, counting down.
CCTCGGACGAGGTCTACCTTGGAGAAGATCAGTGTGCCATGCAGGTTTGCTGCAAAGTCCTGAATGTGCGGCACAGGGTAGCGGTCCGGTGTGGTAGCCTCGTTCAGCCTGCGGTAGTCGCCGCACGGTTTCCAGCCTCCTGTCACTTTGGGCACCATGTGCAGGGGGGAGGCCCATGGGCTGTCAGACCCCCGGATGATCCCCAATTCCTCCATCCTCTGGAACTCCTCCTTCGCCAGTCGGAGCTTGTCCGGGGGAAGCTGCCGAGCGCGGGCATGGAGGGGTGGTCCCTGGGTCGGGATGTGGTGCTGTACGCCATGTCGGGGCATGGCCGCTGTGAACTGCGGTGCCAGAACCGATGGGAAATCCGCCAGGACCCTGGTGAAGTCGTTGTCGGACAGCGTGATGGAGCTGAGGTGAGGGGCTGGCAACTGGGCTGCACCCAGGGAGTACGTCTGAAAGGTCTCGGCGTGTACCAGTCTCTTCCTGGGCAGGTCGACCAGTAGGCTGTGAGCCCGCAAAAAATCCGCACCCAGAAGCAGTTAGGCTACGGCGGCCAGTGTAAAGTCCCACGTGAACTGGCTGGAGCCGAACTGTAGCTGCACCTGACGGGTGCCATAGGTCCTTACTGTGCTGCCGTTCACGGCCCTCGGGGGGCCCCAGTTCCCTGCTGCGAGTGTCGTAACTCGTCGGAGGTAAAACGCTGATCTTGGCACCAGTGTCAACCAAAAACCGGCGTCCCGACCTTCTGTCCCACACATACAGGAGGCTATCCCGATGGCCAGCCGCCGTAGCCATCAGCGGCGGCTGGTCCTGGCGTTTCCTGGGAACTTGCAGGGCGGGCGACAACGGCGGGCTTTTGCGCCCCACTGCTGGTGGTAGAAGCACCAGTGTTCATTGGGCCGGGGGTTGGCGGGCTTTGCGGCCGGGCCTGGACTGGCTTGCTGCTGGGAGCGTGGCTGGGAGATCTGTGCGATGGACGCCCCACTCACCTTTTTGGCGTTCCACAGCAAGTCCGCCTGGGCTGCCACCTTCCGGGGGTCACTGAAATCCGCGTCGGACAGCAGCAGGCGTATGTCCTCGGGCAGCTGCTCCAGGAATGCCTGCTCAAACATGAGGCAGGTTGTGTGTCCGTCGGCCAGAGACAACATCTCATTCATTAAAGCCGATGGAGGTCTGTCGCCCAAGTCATCCAGGTGCAGTAAACGGGCAGCCCGCTCGCGCCGTGAGAGTCCGAAAGCCCTGAGGAGCAGGGCTTTGAATTCCGTGTACTTGCCGTCTGCCGGGGGCAACTGTACGAACTCCGCGACCTGGGCCGGTGTGTCCTGGTCGAGGGAGCTTACCACGTAGTAGTAGCGGGTGTCTTCTGAGGTGATCTGGCGAACGTGGAATTGGGCTTCGGCTTGCTGGAACCATAGATTCGGTCGCTGTGTCCAGAAACCCGGCAGTTTCAACGAAACCGCATGAACAGAGGTGGCGTCGGTCATTTCTGGTCCAAAAATCGTTTGGACCGTCGGGGTCACCAATTGTAGCGGTGTGCTACACGCAGCGCTAAAATTACGACACAGAGTCAGTCGGTAACTGCAGTCGAAGGAAAAAACTTTATTCGAAATCCTCAGCCTCACTTTTAAGCCTCAACCTGCCCCCCGTGGCGCAGAGGCTCCAAAGCTCTGTGCTCGCAAACCCCCGTAGGCTATCTAATTGTGAGCCGGTTCGGATGTGCCAGGAAATGGGTCGCCACATAGCTTCTAAAACCAATTGGCTGCACCAATGATGACTTGCAATGTTATATTGAAGGCGGGTGAATACTTGTAGCTATTTTTGTTTTCTATTTGTAATTAATTTAGATCATTTTGTAGAGTTCTGTTTTCACTGTGACACTAAGGAGTCCTTTTCTGTTGATTTAAAAAAAAAGCCAAATTAAATCCACTGTGATTCTATGTTGTAAAACATAAAACGTGAAAACTTCCAAGGCAGGTGAATACTTCTTTTGGGTACTGTATACCTTGTACAATCTAATGCATCTATTGTTCTGAACTAGCTCACAATTTATGTTTTTCAAAAAAAATCAACTGGTACTCACTGTTTATGAATCCATGGATTTCATCCATTTTCTGCCTTTTTAAAAATTCAACAGTCTCTATCCTTTTTCAGAAGACAAAAAACCATGCTGCACTTTTTTTTAAGACTTGAACATCTCACTGTGCTTGAACAGGTAGGTAGCTATTTCAGGTTTGTCTTAAAGCTACCTATCTCCACTGTCATGTTTTGTCACTTAGTTTCTTTACTTTAGTAAGATGTGTACTTTGGACATGGTGGCATAATGATGTGTGCCAATCATATACTTTTTTACATATAGCCCGTAATGAAGTATGTAAGCTGCAAAGAATGCATAGTCAAGCAATATATTGACAATATTACTCAAAGGTTACTGAAATTACAGCATTAGGAACTCTGAAAAATTGTGTGTGGGATGTCTGATGTCTGGGAGACCTCCAGTCTCCCAGATAAACACATTTGCACCAGGTGCACTGAGCTGCAGCTCCTGCTACCTGTCCTTTTGATACAAAGTGTATCCTTGAACATTAAACTCCAAGCTATAATCTTTCAGCATGATTCAGTGATGTCTGCAACATCATACATGCCAATCCATAACTACAACAAGTTCATCTACCTTGTTCTGTGAACTGCGGGCATTTCAATGTAACACCTTCAGTCCTGTATTCACCCTTTCTGATTCTGTTTGCCTTTTACGTTGCAACTCATCCTGTTGACTGCAATTTTTTCCTAAACGCAGTCTCTCCTCAGTACACATTATCTGTGTTTGTAAACCAGCTACCTCATCTTCAGCACTATCACTTCAGTTCCCATTCCCTGCCAAATTAGTTTAAACCCTCCTGAACAACACTAGCCAACTCTAGCAAGGATACTGCAACCCCCCCCCCCCCCACCCCAGTTCAGGTGTAGCCTATCCCTGTTGTACAGGTTGCACCTTCCTCAGAAGAGACCCTAATCATCCATAAATCTGAACCTCTGCCCCCTACACCAGTTCCTCAGCCATGCATTCATCTGCCAAATCAACCTATTCCCACCATCACTGGCATGTGGCACAGGCTGCAACCCCAAGGTAACCACCCTGGAGGTAGTGTTTCTCTGCTTTCTACCTAGCTCCCCAAGATCTTTCTTCAGAGCCTCCTCACCTTGTCTACCTACGTCATTGGTGCCAATATGTACCAGGACTCCTGGCTGCTCACCACCTTCCATGAGAATGCCGTACACCTGACCTGAGACATCCCTGACACTGGCACCAGGCGGGCAACATGCCATCTAGGTGTCTCTATCACACCCACAGAACCTAGTCTCTGTTCCTCTGACTCAGGAATCCTCAATCAGCATTGCAGCCCTCTTCACACCTCAGATCCTCTGAGCCGCAGCACTTGACTCAGTGCCAGAAACCCAGTCACTGTGGTTCCCCCCTGGTAGGGCATACCCCTCGATAGTATCTGAAGTTGTAAGTTATTACTGAGGGAAATGACCACAGGTGTACTATACACTGGTTGTGTATTTCCCCTCCTTCTCCTAACGGTCACCCAGTTACCTATCTCCTGCAATCTCGGGGTGACTACCTCCCTGTAGCTCCAGTCTATCACCTCCTCATTTTCCCATATGAGTTGAAGGTCAACGAGCTGCAGCTCCAGTTCCTTAATAACGTTCTCTCAGGAGCTGCAACTCAGTGCACCTGAAGTCACAAAAAGTCGCTCCACTCTTTAAGAAGGAGAGAAGCAAAAGACAGGCCAGATAGCCACACCGTGGCCTCCAAGCTATTAAAGACCATTATTAAGGGTGAGATTGCAAGGTATTTGGAGTCACACAGTGAAATTGGCCAATATCAGCCTGGTGTACTTGAGGAAATTTTGCCTAACAAATCAGTTAGAATTCTTTGAGGAAATTACAGGCAGGATAGATAAAGAAGACATAGTGTATGTTGTATACTTGGCGTTTGACAAGGTTCCATACATGAAACTGCTAAACAAGTTTAAAAAAAATCATATTACATGAAAAATACTAGTATGGACAGAAGATTGGCTTACTGGCAGAAAGAAGAGTGTGAATAAAGGAGAGTTTTCCTGGTTGGCTGCCAGTGGTGTTCCGAGCCAATAATATTAAATGCTAGAAGTTACTTCAGATATATAAATTGTAAAAGAGAAGTGAGAATTGGATATCAGACCACTGGAAGACAATGCTGGAGAGATAGTAATAGGGGACAATGAAATGGCAGATAAACTAAGTATATTGCATCAGTCTTCACTGTGGAAGACATGAGCAGTTTGGTGTAAGATCCAGGTGTCAGGGGGCATGAAATGTGAATTTACCATTATGGGAGAGAAGGTTTCTGGGAATCTAAAAGGTCTGAAAGTAGAGAAGTTACATGGACCAGATGGTGTACACTCCAGGGTTCTGAAAGAGGTGGCTGAAGAGATTGTGGAGGCATTAGTAATGATCTTTCAAGATTCACTGGATTCTGGAATGGTTCTGGAAGACTGGAAAATTGCAAATGATACTCCACTCTTCAAGAAGGGAGAGATGCAGGAGAAGAGAAACTGTAGGTTTGTTAGACTGACCTCAGTGGTTGAGAAGATGTTGGTCAATTATCAAGGATGAGGTCTCGGCATACCTGGAGACACATGATAAAATAGGCCATAGTCTACATGGTTTCCTCAAGTCTGTTGGAAATCTTTGAAGAAATAACAAGCTGGATAGACAAAGGAGAATTGATTGATATATATTTGGATTTTCAGAAGGCCTTTGACAAGGTGCAACAAGGCTGCTTAACAAGCTACAAGCCCATGTTATTACAGGAAAGATTCTAGCATAGATAAAGCAGTGGCTGATTGGCAGGAGGCAAAGAGTGGAAATAAAGGGAGCTGTTTCTGTTTGGCTGCCAGAGACCAGTAGTGTTCCACAGGAATCTGTGTTGGGACTGATTCTTTATACATTATATATCAATGATTTGGATGATGGAATTGATGGCTTTGTTGCAAACGATATGAAGTTAGATGGAAGTGCAGGTAGTTTTGAGGAAGTAGAGAGACTGCAGAAGGACATAGACAGAATAGGAGAATGGGCAAATACAGTAAATGGCAGATGGAATACGGTGTTGGGAAGGATATGGTCATGCACTTTGGTAGAAGAAATGAAGAGAAATAGAGAGAAAGTACAAAAAAAACTGAGATGCAAAGGGACTTGAGTTCTTGTGTAGGATTCCCTAAAGGTTAATTTGCAGGTAGAGTTTGTGGTGTGGAAGACAATTGTGCTGTTTGTATTCATTTCAACAGGACTAGAATATGAAAGCAAGGATGTAATGATGAGGCTTTATAAAGCACTAGTTAGACCTCACTTGGATTATTGTGAGCAGTTTTGGACCTCTTATCTTAGAAAGGATGTGCAGAAACTGGAAAAGGTGCAAAGGAAATTCATGAAAATGATTCCAGGATTGAATGGCTTGCCATGAAGAGCTTTTGATGGCTCTGGGACTGTATTCACTAGAATACAGAAGAATGAGGGGTCACCTAATTGAATCCTCTCAAATGGTGAAAGGGCTGGATAGAGTGGATGTGGAGAGAATGTTTCCCATCGTGGGAGAGTCTAAGACCAGAGTACACATCCTCAGAATAGTGGGGCATCTTTTTAAAATGGAGATGGGGAGGAATTTCTTTAGCCAGAGAGTGCTGAATATGTGGAATTCTTTACCACAGGCAGCTGTGGAGGCCAAGTCTTTATGTGTATTGAAGGCAGAAGTTGATAGATTCTTGACTGGTCAGGACATGAAGGAGTACGGGAAGAAGGCAGGAGACTGGGGCTGAGGGGAAAATCGGATCAGTCATGATGAAATGGCGGAGCAGACTTTGTGGGCCAAATGGCCTAATTATGCTTCTATATCTTATAGCCTTATGGAATTTGAAAGTATCAACAAACATCTTGATGAAAATGAAGGTTTGGAGAATTGAATCATTGAAATTTGTATGAAGGCAATCCATTATCTGCCCTAGGTGTCTGCTCTGATTTTGTTCATTTGCAGTCAATCAAGAGAACATAGCACTATACACTGGATGAATTCCTCCGATAATTGTTAGGAACTAATAGACAATTTTATAGTACTGTAGTAGTATTGGTAATGTTCTAATTTGTTCTATATTTCATTTAAATACACAATTTGTTACCCAGTTTAATTCTAATTTGTCTTTTTTATACCCTTTTAACTATTTTCATGAAACTTTGGCTAATTGGGGCAGCTGCTAAATTGGGCCAAAATGTACTTGTCCCCTTGTGTCCCAATTAACCAGAAACCTCTATTATATTTTTTATTGAAGTGGAAAAAATGGATCACAGTTATTCATATTGCCTGCCTCATGATGGAGCAGGGTGTAGAAAATAATTTTGTAGAAATGGACAGTATTTAAAAGAGCCTGTCTTTCTGATATTGCTAAATAATCCTAAATTCATACCTTGCAGTTAAGAATTTTCAGCAGAACACAGAGTTTGTTTTGAAAATTTTGCAATCATTGTGACAGTTGTTCAGGTATTATCTTCGGGGAAAGAAACAGAATTAATGTTTCAGGTCAGCAATGTTCCATCAGGTAGCAGAATGACTAGTATTCTTAAGTGAATTTTCCATAATACTTGGTTATGAATACTGTACTATTATTTGACAGGGCTGTGTATAAAAACACTAATTAAGAAAAATTAGCAGAAATGGTTGTGAATCATGCTTGAATGCTGCAAACATTGTTAGCATTTCATGCTGAGACTCTATAAGGACTGTTGTTGCCACTTACAATCCAAAAATACTTCTTGAACACGTGCCACTTCCATGTGGGCATTACTGTACAAAGAAATCTGGTGTAATGTTTCTACACCAACAGTCTCATGACCTCAGAATGTTGCCAAGTGCTGTTTAAAAATAAAACAATCTATGCTCATGTAAAACAATACATAATGGTTTGTATCCCTAATTCAATTTTAGAAAACTTTACAGACACTTAGATTTATTCTTAGTGCAAAAATATTGAGCTGGTTCTGCAACAATTTTGTGTGTAATGCACTCAATAGTCCTCCCCTGGTACTGCAGACAGTCAGCCACTTGTGATGCAATGGGAGTTTCTACCTCATCCTTGGACGTCATTCATGAAACTGAGTTGGACAGTATTCTTTCTATGAATAACCCTGATTATATGTCAGTATTCCCTTATATAGGAGTATTTTTAATTCATCATTTAATGCAGCTGTCAGATCATGGAGGAAAACATTGTTATTGTTATTACTATTATTATCAGGAAACCAAATTTGCAAAAGAATATTTAATTTTTATCTATCATATTTTTTATAATACACTCTGCTTTCTCTTCCGTAAAAAAAAAAGTTTATAAATATCACTATAATTCTGATATTTTGTACGGTTTAAATTCTTGCAAATGCAGCACCAGCAGTTGCTTTCAAGGGCTAAATATTTGTCAGCATAATCATTTTAGAAGGAGAGAATACAGATTCCTATCATCCAATGTAGTCACTTATGTGGAAGTTGACCTTAGGACAGGTTAGGGCAGAAGGGTATTTTTAAAAAAATTAATGACGAGCTAGTCCAGAGGGTGTACATTTTTTTTCTCTCTGTCTTATGTTTGACTGCCTATTCCATTCTTAAGCCCAGAAGGAGGAAAAGAATAATTGACTAAGCATAATGGAAATCCAGCAAAGTAGGGAATGAATAAATGCTGCCTTCCTGTGTTAAGTCTTACGCTGGCCTAATTGTGGAGGTTGTCCAGCTGAGTAGAAGACAGAATGAAGCATAGAAAAAACAAACTAGTGTAAAGGAATAATGTGGATTGAAGAAGATCCCAGGAGAATGTAAACTTGCACTCCTGTTCAACACTCACATTCATCTTGTACGGCCTCAGGAGAGGAATGCATGGTTCTTTTCCTCTGGCTTGCCGCTCTGGTTGGAAACATTTTCTGTATTTTTTTTACATTTGAAGCCTAAAAAAGGTTTTTTTTTAAAACTCAATAACACTCTGTATATAAAATACAGCTTTAAAGGACAGTTGGACTTTATGGTCATAAAGTGGTATTTTTTCCTAGGCGAATGTTGCAGCATTGAAAGAGGGGGCAGGAGCAGAATTTTGACTAACTGCTATTCGCTGATCCAGGGCAGAGGACAAATGCTTGCTCTCTATTTTTTTATATTGAAATAAACCTTTAATTTATGTAAACAATTATTTATTATCGTGATTTAAAAAAAACATTTCCTCATGAAAACTTCACTCGTAGTATAATGTAGATTTCATAACCCCATGTAGATTCTCTGTGAACTACAGCACTTGGAGATGACCTCAGCATTTACTTGGTAGATCTATTTAGGTTAAATTAGAGTTAAAGGTTTTGTTGCTGTTGCTACTCTGATGTATAATCTCTGTACTTAATGCTTTATTGTTTTACAATGTTGAATCACAGTGGATTTAATTTCACTTTTTTGACACTGATCAACAGAAAAAGTCTGTCAAAGTGAAAACAAATTTCTACAAAAAGTTCCAAATTTATAACAATTATTAAACACACAATAATTGTTTGCATAATTACTCACCCCTTCAATATTTAGTAGATGCACCTTTGGCTTGCAATTATGGCCTTGAATCCATATGGATAGGTCTCTATTAACTTTGCATTGTAGAGATGTGCAATTTTTCCTCATTTTTCTTTACAAAACTGCTCAAGCTCTGTCAGATTGCACAGGGATCATGAGTGAACAGCCTTTTTCACGTTCAGCCACACATTCTCAATCGGATTGAGGTCTGGACTCTCCAGGACATTAACTTTGTTGTTTTTAAGTCATTCCTCTACAACTTTGGCTTTATGCTTGGGGTCATTGTCTTGATAGAAAACAAATCTTCTCTCAAGTCACAGTTCTCTTGCAGACTGCATCAGGTTTTCCTCCAGGATTTCCCTGTATTTTGCTGCATTCATTTTACCCTGTACTTTCACAAACCTTCCAGGTCCTGCAGCAGTGAAGCACCTCCACAGCATGATGCAGTCGCCACCATGCTTCACAGTACAGATGGTGTGCTTTTGATGACGTGTGGTGTTTGGCTTATGCATAGCGTTTTGTCTTATGGGCAAAAAATGCATTTTTGGTTTCATCAGACCCCAGAACCTTCTTCCAGCTGACTTCAGAGTCTCCCACATGCCATCTGGCAAACTCCAGCTGAGATTTCATGTGAGTTTTTTTTTCACTAGTGGCTTTCTCTTTGCCACTCTCCCATAAAGCTGTGACTGGCGAAACACACGGATAACAGTAGTCTCTCCTATCTCAGCCATTGAAGCTTGTAACTCCTCCAGAGATGTCATAGGTCTCTTGGTGTCCTCCCTCACTAGTCTCCTTCTTGCACGGTCATTCATTTTTAAGAGGACAGCCTGCTTTTGGCAAATTTACAGTTGTGCCATATTATTTCCATTCCTTGATGACTGACTTAACTGTACTCCAAGGGTATTCAGTGACTTGGAATTTTTCTTGTTTCTATCTCTGGATTTGTGATTTTCAATGACCTTAATGCAGAGCCACTTAGTGTTCATGGTGCAGTTTTTGCCAGGACTCACCTGCAGTTGGACCTCCCAGATACAGGTGTATCTTTACCACAACCATTTGAAACACCTTGACTGCACACGTGATCTCCATTTAGCTAATTATGTGACTTCTAAAACCAATTGGCTGCACCAGTGATGATTTGCTGTGTCATATTAAGGGGGGGGGGGGGTGAAAACTTATGTAAGCAATTATTTTGTGTTTTGTATTTGTAATTAATTTAGATCACTTTGTAGAGATCTGTTTTCACTTTGACACCAAAGAGTCATTTTCTGTTGATCAGCGTCAAAAAAGCCAAATTAAATCTGCTGTGATTCAATGTTGTAAAACAATAAAACAGTAAAACTTCTGGGAGGGGGGGTGGGGAAATTCTTTTTACAGGCATTGTAGAAAGATTTTCCTATATTTATTCTTCCTCCCTTTGCAAAGAAGACCAAAATTCCATTTGTTTCCGAATTACTTGTTTAGCTATAGGCATTAAGAGTTTCATAAGTCAGGAAATTCAGATTCTATTCTTGCATAAATCTCTTAATTTAAGACAGTAATCTCTTCTACTTTTACTTTTTATTATTTAAAGATCATGGTAGCTAGCCCCTCTGGTCTACCAAGCTGGCGCCACCAACCAATTAACCTAGTAATCTTGGCACCTCGCACAAAATGCTGGAGGAACTCATCAGGTCAGACAGCACCCATGGAACAGTGTAAACAGTTGATGTTTTGGGCTGAGACCCTTCATTAGGACTGGAGAAAAAAAGATGAGAAGTCAGAGTAAGAAGGTATGGGGAGGGAAGGAAGAAGTAGAAGATGGTAGGTGATGAGTGAAACTGGGAGGAGGAGAGGAGTGAAGTAAAGAGCTGGGATGTTGATTGGTAAAGGAATGGGCTGGAGAAGGGGGAACCTGGTAGGAGAGGACAGAAGACCATGGTAGAAAGAAAAGGGGGCAGCACTAGAGAGAGGTGATGGGCTGGTAAGGCGAAAGAAGGAAAAGGGATAGGGAATGGTGAAGGAGAGGGTGGTGGGGGGATATTACCGGAAGATTGAGAAATTGATGTTATACCAACAGATTGGAGACTACCCAGATAGAATACAAGGTGTTGCTGCTCTGATCTGAGTGTGGCTTTGTTGCGACAGCAGAGGAGACCATGGACTGATATGTCTGAATAGGAATGGGAGGTAGAATTAATATGGGTGGCCACTGTGAGAGTTCGCTTTTTCTGGTGGACAGAGTGTAGATGCTCGGTGATGCGTCTCCCAATCTATGTCAGGTCTCACCGATAAACAGGAGGCCACACCGGGAGCCTGGGATACAGTAGGTGACCCCAACAGACTGACAGGTGAAGTGTCTCCTCACTTGGAAGGACTGTTTGCGGCCCTGAACGATAGTAAGGGAGGAGCTCCAGGGACAGGTATGTCACTTGTTCCGCTTGCGAGGATCAATGCCAAGTGGGAGATCAGTGGGGAGGGATGAATGGACGAGGGAATCACGGATGGAGTGATCCCTGCAGAAAGCAGAAATTAGGGTGGGTCGGTGGTGTGGGAAAGATGTGCTTCGTGGTGGGATCCCATTGGAGGTGGCAGAAGTTACAGAGAATTATGTGCTGAATGCAGAGGCTGGTGGGGTGATAGGTGAGGATAAGGGTATCGGCCCACTCGGGGGGGGGGGGGTGGTGTGTGTGTGCGTGTTTAGATTTCTAGCATTTGCAGATTTTCTCTTGTTTGTGATTAACCTACTAACCTGTAAATTTTGGAACATGGGAGGAAACCGGAACACCTGGAAGAAACCTTGCATTCACCAGGAGACCATACAAACAGCTTACGGACATGGGCAGAATTGAACCTGATTTGCTTGTGCTGCCATAGTGTTACGCTAACCACTACATTACCCTACCACTATGTTCTTCTTACCAAAAGGGAAAACGTATTTTCCTGTATTGCACTCCAGCTGCTAAATTTTTATTCCTTTGATTCACCTATCAATACCACTATATATATATACTTTGTATTCTCCTGGCCTGTTTTCTCACCTGTCTTTGTACTGTAACCAAATTTGACTACGGTGCACTTGGTTCTTTGTCTACTGTATGTTTGGATTTTCTACGGTGCTAAATTTTTTAACATGCTGTTTAGATTAGTTGGTTTCTTCTTGTTTGCGAATTAAGACAGAGCTTCTTTCCACTGAGCTGAGGGTCATCTTGGCAAAATAACTATTGTGAAGCAAAGAGGTGAATCGCAGAATCAGAACCACTGATGTATCTCATGAAATTTGTTGTTTGTGGCAGCACATGGTGCAAGACATAAAATTACTATAAGTTACAAAAATACATACTGTATTGTAAAAGATAAATCATGAGGTAATGTTCAGAAATCTGACGGCTGAGGGGAAGAATCCATTTCTAAAACAATGATTGTGGGTGTTCAGGCTCCTGAACATCTTCCTTGATGGCAGTAACATGAAGAGGGCACATCCCAGATGGTGACGGTCTTTAATAATGGTTGCAGCCACCTTGAAGCACTGCCTCGTGAAGATGTCCTCGTTGGTAGGGAGGGTTTTGTTTGTGAAGGAACTAGGTGAGTCTGCAACTTTCTGCAGCTTCTTGTGATTCTGTGCATTGGAGCCTTCATATTAGGCTGTGGTGCCATAAGTGGACATTTGCAAGAGTATTTGGTTACACATCTATTTCCTCAAGCTCCTAGAAGTGGAGTTGCACACATGCCACCTTCATGAATGTGTCAATGTGGTGAGCCCAAGATGGATCCTCTGAGATTTTAAAGCACAGGAGCTTGAAGCTGCTCACCCTTTTCATTGCTGACCCTTATTGAGGACTAGTGTGTTTCCCCCAGTTTCCCCTTCATGGTCCACAAGCAGTTCACTGGTCTTAATGACAATGAGTGCAAGGTTCTTGTTAGATCACCACTCAACCCACCAATTGACCTCATTCAAGTACATATCCTTGTTGCTGTTTGAGATTCTGCTATCAATAGTGGTGCCATCTCATTTTTGTAGAAGAAATGGTAGCACAGCATTAAAGAAATTGTTAAATATCATTCCAGCTGTTCTACTGAAGGTCCCAGCTGGGGCCATAAACTTAATTGATGAATATTAAATTGGTCTGAGGGGGAAAAGATCCATGAGGAAAAACATTACCGTTTTCCGAGACTCAGTGAAATCTCCCATTTCCTCCCCCGCCACCCCCGCAAAAATCGTATTCCTTTTCCAGGTCAGTGTTGAAACAAGATTAATGAAGAATCTTGACAATAATTTTGAGGTGACTCCCAATATTTGTGTCCATTGCTCCTGTGCTTGGTAGCCCACTAACCCATATTTACAAGAATGTCTAATTTGTAACATAAAATGTTAAATCTGAGCACTTGGTGCTGGAATGGCAATAGTACTTACAATTCTGATACAGATGTTGTAGTAATTGGGTCTGTGGTAATAGATTAAGGTTTAGTAAATTGAAGAGGCTAAAAATAATATTTTCTTTGTTAATCCTTTGAAGAAGCTTATGGATAAGTTGGCACAGATAGAAAAGCTTTGAATATAGGGTCTTGTAGCTAGGATTACAAATAGTGTGACATCCTTTGTAAGAATCAATGAGGTAGTGGCAGAATAATCTGTAAATTACTAACAAAACATGCAGGAAAATGTCACAAAGTGCCAAGTCAAACAACATAATATAGTGACAAAGAAGTGTTGTTTCCAAAAGCACTATATGTAGCGATTGAGGATGATTAGTAAGAAACATACATTTAGAAAAGGTCAGAAACTTTTGATTAAAATGGGTTTTCCTAGTGGAAATTAAAATCAGAATATGTTACTTTCATATTCTTGCAGCACATTTCTCCCTGTTGGTGAGGTTGACATTTTTGTTTTAAATCCATACAGAGTGATGAGGATTTTTAAATCTGTTTGAATTACAAAGTAAAATCTTCACTTCTGCACTAAAACAAAACCTTGGATCACATTTTATTATAAGAATATCCTAAACTTCTTCACTGATAAGTGTAGGAAAGCTGCTGGACCATGACAAGAAAGGTTAGCACAAAGAAATTGGCTTTGGGAATATATTTAATGGAGGTGGAAAGGATTCCAGGGAGTAGGACCCAGATGGATAAAGTTACAGAGCATCACTCAACATAGAAACAAGCATTTGAGTCCACATGTTTATGCTAACAATCAAGTACCAATAATATCTATATCAGGGGTTGCCAACCTGGGGTCCACAGACTCCTCAGTTAATTGTAGGGGTCCATAGCATAAAAAAAGGCTGGGAACCCCTGAGCTATACTAATCTCAATTGCCAGCACATGTTTTGTAGCTCATTATTTAATTCAAATGCTTGCAGTATTTTAATCCCATGCTTTATCGTATATGATGTGGATTAACTGTCACCATCTTTTAAAATTTGACTTGCACGTAGTTTTTAATTTCCAAAGGTGTAGAATTAGTTGAACTCCTGCCTAGAATAGAGATTTAAAAAAACTTCTCAACAATGAAAATTTCATCTATCAGTACATGGGATTCTCGTTCATCTTGAAGCAGAAATTCTTGCTGCCATAGGCATGGTCTTGGGTGGTACTTTCTTAGTGTCAGTGGTGCATACTGGCTGGAAGGTAGGATGGCAAGTTCGTTCATGAGAGTTGTTGTGTATGTGAATACTATCATCTTGAGTGAAATGAGATTTTCACTACCACTCCAAAGTGGTACCTCAGTAAATCTTGAAATCTGCTGGAGGCCAAAGACATATAACAATCTAGTTAATCACTCTGTCAAACTCCACCTATTTGAGGAGTGGAGGAGACTGAATCCTCCACAGATCTCATTTGTTACCCCAGAGCCCATGGAGCTGTGGTGCAGTAATGGCATCCTTAACTGTGAGGAACTGCAAAAGAAGAAAAGCCTGAACTTGCGTGACAGAGTTTGAGCATCTTTCATTGGGTGGTTCCTGGCTGTGCTGTGCTATAAACTGAAATATCAGCCTCAAGCTGCCTCAGTGTGGTTGAATGTCCAGTATTCTGATGGGGTATCTCATTCTTCTGTGCTGGAGAGAATGGTACAATAGTCTGTGTATGTTAGGGTTCATTGACAAAACTTTCAGACTTTTTGACAGCCATTACAATGTACGTAAGCATTTAATTACACACACCCAGTACCCTTAATCCTTGGGTTACTTGGTCAAAGTTTTTATCTGAATCTTCTGTATCAGAAATGGTGTAACCATAAATCTCCAAAGAGCTTCCACCTGGTCATGGCCATCCTTGTGGCCATCACTTGCAGATCCCAATATTTGTGTTGGAACATAGATTATGAAATAAATCAAGCAACATTGTGACTTTATTTTTGGATGAGGGCTCATTGAAGGTTCAGCAGTGGAAAGGCTCAGCAGCTTTATGTTCCTAGGTGTTAACATTTCCAGGGATCAGTCCTGTACCCTTTTGAAGGATAGGAATATCATCTCTGAGTATCACACAATGTATTTGCATGATTTAGTTAGGTAGTCATGAGCAGTGTTGCAACTTGTCAGATACGGGTGTGAAACTTATAGATATTGGTCATCAAACTACTCAACAAAATACATTGTGGGTGTACAACCTATGGACTCACTTTGAAGGACTCCCCACCTCATGTTCTTGATAATTATTGCTTGCTTGCTTGCTTGCTTGTTTGTTCGTCTGTTTATTTATTTATTTATTTATCTTTAAAAATTTGTGTCTGCACAGTTTTTATTGTCTTTCGCACATTGGTTGTTTGTCCGTCCTATTGGGTGCGATCTTTCATTGATTCTATTGTGCCTCTTGGATTTACTGAGTATGCCCGCAAGAAAATGAATGTCAGGGTTGCATATGATGACGTACATGTACTTTGATTTAAAAAATTACTTTGAACTTTAGTTGTGAGGTGTGGATGGTGACTTTTAGTAGTTATGGGTACTTGGTCCTTTTTAGCACTTTATGACGTCAGTGGTGTAGTTGATAGCATATGGCATTTGAAGATATGGTCATTAACCTGTACCATGAATATCATGTTGGACTAACAGGAATTTGAATCTTTTGTATCAGTGTAACCGGATCTTATGAGTTTGACTTCCAGTATTAACTGCCTGAGCTGTCTCTTTCCTTAGTAAAATGTGCCGAGAGTTTCCTTCTCTTTGACTAAGGGTACCAGTGCAACATTCAGTATTCCTTTATGTCCTTGTTGTACCATATCTTCCATGAGATTGAAATCAGCTCTAAAATGATTTGTATTTTCTGATGCACCCACATGCCATTTTTTTTTAAAAGGTTTTACTCTGGCCCTGATATTGATACGTCAAGGCAAACAATACATTCAGTTCCAGCTGGCCTCTGAAATCTTGACAGTGAACTAGCAGCACAATGTGACCAAGGCCATGTAATCTAAACCAGGATGAATGGGCAGATTCAAGTTCATCATGCATCATGGTGCCTATGAGTTTCTCTGGTAGTGTCCAATACAGCCAAATTATGTTATGGTAACAAAATCAAACATTGCATTTTAGTTCTTCTGGATGTTCTCACTTCCTGAATCGCGGACTTCATTTATTTTAATAGAAATTTTAAAACTAAATCTGCATGACACCAGATTAAAGCCAAATTATAGGCATAGAACATTTCTTGCTTGTAGAATGCAAATCTCGGGGAGAGGAATAGAGTAAGGTAGTTGGATAATCATTGGGGATGAAAGTAAAAAAAAACACAAATGCTAAATTTAAATTTTATAATTAGAATGGAGGTTTAGCTGAATCTCAGTGTTTTCTACCATTTCTGCAAATTATTTTCATAAAGCAGCAATATTTAAAGCTTTTTTTGTGAAGTGTATTTGCCCAATTAAAATGGAGCTTTGAAACAAAAGGTGAAAAAAATCTAATGAGCAAGTCTTTAAACTTGTTTACCTAAAGTTGTAAATATATTATTCTGCCAAAATGAAGATTAAAAGAAAATTACATCAATTATGTTGGGAAATCTGTATTTTATACTACTTGTTTAGGATAAGCAACTGTATGAGAATATGAACACAGGAGCATTGGAAAAGAAAAAGCACGAACAGTCACTGACCAGTAGTTTGCCTAGTTTTAAAACAGAAACTGGAAGCTCTCTTTTGCACACTCAAGTTATTCCTAAAATAATTAAAGGTTATTTTGGACAATCAAACTGGGTGCTATGCAGAAACGGAGAATGTTCATTATTTTGTAACATTGCATGTAAGCTAAAATAAATTGAGTAAGATTTTATTGTTGCTTGCTTTGCTCATTTATTATAGAATTAAGCTATTTAATAACTCATGCATGGGTATGCACAACGTTAAACATTTCTTGTGAAACATTGAGTAGTTGTTTATGCAAAAATCAAGATGGTCCAACTTGGTTAAACAAAAGGGTCTGAGAATACAAGTTCATAATTCCTCAAAAATGGTGCCTCGAATTGTAGAGAGCTTTTGGCATATTGGCCTTCGTGAATCAAAATATGCAGTACTTGAATTAGAATGTTATGTTGAAGGTATACAAGATGATGTTGAGGCCAAATTTGGAGTAATTTATGCAGTTCTGGTATCGACTTGCAGGAAAGATACCAATAAGATTGAAAGAATACAGAGAAAATTTACAGGGATGTTGCCAGGACTTGAGTTATAGGGGAAGGGTGAATAGGTTAGGGCTTTATTCCCTGTAGTGTAGAAGAATGCAGGGAGACTTGATGGAAGAATACACACTTATGTGGGGTGCAGACAGAGAAAATGCAAGTAGACTTTTTCCATTGTGGAAACAACATTGGGTGAGATGAGAACTAAGAGTCATAGGTGAAGGGTGAAATATTTAAGGGGATGCTGAGGGGGAAATTCTTCACAGTGTGAAACAAGCTGCCAGTGGAACTGGTGGATGTGTGTTCAGTTGCAACATTTAAGAGGAGTTTGGGTAAGTACATGGATGGGAATGGTATGGCCAGTATGGTCCAGGTGTAGGCAGAATAATAATTCAGAATGGACAATGGGTAGAAGGTCCTGTTTCTGTGCTGTAGTACTCTGTTACTATGTCATAGGTATAGGGGTGGGAGTGGCAAAATTGTTGCAGTCTGGTAATGTGTTATTGTAAAGATAAATATTGGCTAATGCAGATATGACTCCACATAAAAACTGCTCTGACCAATTATGGAACGAGTAGGGCACTTATATAATTGAGACTATTTCCAGAGAGAAAACTTATGTTTGTAACTGTTTGGATTACGCTATTAACTTTATTCATTGCTTCCATGAATGGGAGGGAGCAAATACGGACATTTGGACTGCGTAGATTTGTGCCGAATTTAGTAAGTGGCATGTACTTAAACAGCTTTTTATATTACCTTTAGAACTGTAGCAGGAGTATTACCAGGATGCATAGTGTTTGCATTGCCTAGTGGATTGTTTTTTGAGTAAATAAGTGGAAGCAGTAGTAATCCCAGGTTGCACAAGACCTCAGATTGTATTCATCGGCTGCTATTTAAAACCTTTGTTTTCAAATGGAGGAATATCTACCTGGTAACTGCTGCTACATCTGTCTTTGAAGTCTCTGGATCAGCAGAAAACCATCTGTTTCAAGGACACTGCAGCTATCATCTATTATATACTGGCATCACCAATGGCAGTAACAGTCAACTGGCTCCTTGAGTCCTTGCGCTATACATCCCTAAAGGTGTGTAGCAATTCTGTCCTATAAATGGATCTTTTACTGGAGTGGGAAATAGGGATTTTCTCTTTACTGCCATCTCATTGTGAACCTCTTCCTTTTCATACAAGGAATTGGTATATTTCAGTGTTAGTCGCTTTGTTATGGATGTGCTTTTGTAGCTCCAAATTTATTTTGTAAGCCACTGAGCTTTTCTGAATAATTTTGTTACCCTGAAAAACGATGGCAAAATTTTTTTAAAAAAGTAGTTGATAGACACTAAAAGCTTGCAAGAGATTAATTTGTTTCAAACATTCATTTAAAAATGTAATTATCAATGTAATTATCATGCAGAATACAATTCTGAGGTTTTTCTTTTCCAGAAAACCATAGATATAGTTGAAAGAAAGACATCAGTACCCCCGCATATAAAGAAAAATAAACAAAAACTCAAAACCCCAGAACAAAGCTGTCAGATCACCCATATATAGAAACAGCAAGAATATCGAATCGCAAAACCCCAGCCTGCCAATCGGCAACAAGAAAGAATGAGCAAGAGCATGAGAAAAAAACACAGATGAGAACATCTATAGATGCTGGAAATCAAACCAACACACACAAATGCTGGAGAAATTCAGCAGGCCAAGCAGCACCTATGGAAAAAAGTACAGTTGACATTTCAGGCCAAGACCCTTGGCAGGACCCTTCGCAGAGTCTCAGCCCGAGTGTTGACTGTACTTTGCTTCCATAGGTGTTGTCTGGCCTGCTGAGTTCCTCCAGCATTTTGTATTTGGAAATAAACATAGAACTGAAAGAGCCAGTATGAACTACTACAACACGAGTGAATCTGCAGATGCTGGAAATAAATAAAAAACACACAAAATGCTGGCAGAACTCAGCAGGCCAGACAGCATCTATGTGAGGAGGTAATAATGACGTTTCGGGCCAAAACCCTTCATCAGGAGGGTTTCCATCCATGACCAGGAGAGCTCTTATGTGATCTTCATTTTACTTGCCAGTTAATTGCAGTAAGGTAGGAGTTAAATGCAATTCTTCACCTTCCATTCTTGTCCTAGGCCATTAACCCTTACTCATCCACACCTTGATTTTGCAAGGCAATTTTCATTTACGTGAAGTGTCACTATATTTATGAGATGGACAATGTATTAACGTTTGCATCGTTCAGGAATATCTAACTGTTTGCTATTCAGAAAATATATTTCATTAAGTGAAACTTCCCTTGTGAATCAGAATCCGGTTAAATATCACTGGCATATGTCATGAAGTTTGTTTTTTTTGTGGCAGCAGTACATTGCAATACAAAATAAAAACTAGAAATTACAGTAAGTGTATATATGAAAAGAAATAAGTAGTGCAAAAAAGAAGAAAAAATACTTAGGTAGTGTCCAGTTGTAGAGGGAGGTACACAGGCCCAGGTTTTGGAGCTTGTTGATTATAATTGAGGGTACAAAGGTGTTGAAAGCTGAACTATAGTCAATAAACAGCAGCCTAATGTAGGTACTGCTGTTGTCTGGATGATCCAAGGCCAGTTGGAGAGCCAGTGAGATTGCTTTTGCTGTAGATCTAGTGGACAGTGAGGAAGACTATCAAAGCTTGCAGTGGGATCTGGACGAGCTGGAAAAATGGGATGAAAAATAGCAGGTGCAATTTATTGCAGTTAAGTGCAAGGTGTTGCACTTTGGGGGGACTAACCAGTGTAGTTCTTGCATGGCGAGCGGTAGGGCACTGAGGAGTATGCTAGAATAGAAGGATCTGGGAATACAGATTCAAAATTCCTTGGAAGTGGTGTCACAGGTTGATAGGGTTGTAAAGAAAAGGTTTTGGCATGTTGGCCTTCAGAAGTCAATGTATTGAGTCCAGAGTTGGGATGTTATGTTGAAATTGTATAAAACATTGGCGAGGCCTAATTTGGAGTATCGTGTGCACTTTTGGTCATCTACCCACAGGAAAGATGAAATAAAATTGAAAAGAGTACAAAGAAAATTTACAAGGATATTGCTGAGATTGAGGACTTGGTTTGTAGGGAAAGGTTGTGTAGTGTTACGGATTCAAGCAACAATAAATATATGAGTGAGGCAGAGATTTTTATAACAAATAACACATATATTAAACACTGAAAAACAAACCCCCAAAAGTAAACAAACCACTCAAGTAACCGGAAATCAACTGCTGTGTGGCAGGTTAAACAGTTCTTAAAGCAAGGAAGCTTAAACAGTTCTTAAAGCGATGTTGCAAAAACCTTTCTTCAAAGTAGTATTGCAAAAGTTCAAAATGCTTACAGTCCATTTAAGGGAGAGACTTTTAAAGACGATTTAAATTCTCTTTCATGTCGTGTTGCTTCGGTTCCCAAATCGAACTTTTCCCATGAAGAATTTACAGAGATGATATGTAATGGCTTAAAGGCACTGACCTTTCCTTTACAAAACTGTTCCCAATCCTTTCTGCTATTCACAGGGATTAACACGGGCACAGTCAACGAATTCCTTCCGAATGAGGATCAAACAAGGTCGAGCCTGTTTCACCGTCGAAATTGACTTCCCTCGATCTTTTAACTCCCGAACTCCAATCTTTACTCTCCACTGGTTCTCAACTAGCAGTGTTATAAAGAAACTACTGGCAATGACCTTTTAAAGGTTAGGCATGAAATAAAACTTCATCTTTCAACTAAACTGTGTCATAACATTAAATCACGCAGTGGCATGAAGTCAACATGGCAAATCCAGCCACGAACTGCCCCTCCTCACAGGGAGGGGTCCTCCTTTTATACCCTGTAAAACAAACCTGTCACATGACCTCTACTGGTGGGAAAATGACGTCACTCCACCATCACAAGACCACTGCCTTTAGTCCAGTATAGCTTCAACACCTGTCACGTGACAAGTACACCACTGTCACGTGTCACGGGTACGTAACAGTAGGTTAGAACCTTGGTCCCTAGAATGTAGAAGATTGAGGGGATATTTGACAGAAGTATATAAAATTCTGAGGGCTAATGCATGTAGGCTTTTACCACTCAGGTAGTGTGCGACTAATACTAGAGGTCATGGGTTAAGGTTAAAAGGTGAAATGTTTAAGGGAAACATGAGTGAAGTGAGTGTGTAATGAGCTGCCAGTGCAAGTGATGCATATGGCTTTGATTTCAACTTACAACAAAATTATGGGTGATGGGTATGATTCGCGTGCATATTGGTGGGATAAGGTGGGATAAGGTTCAGTACAGTCTAGATGGGCTGAAGGGGCTGTTACTGTGCTGTAGTGTCACATGACTATAAAAACGGCAAAAAATAGTGAATCATTCAAATTGAGCACACACGTTTGTGGATCAATTGGAGGAGGTAACAGAAGAAATAGATTTCAGTAAAGTGAGAGAAAGGATTTGAAATTCCACTAGAATTCTCATTCTACTTTCCATTGGCAACTCTGGTGGTGGTCTGATGAAATGCCAAGGAAATTAGCAGTGAATCACTTCCATCAGTATTGATTTCTCTGTATACAAAAGACCAGAACAGCATGACTGCTGAAGTGAGAGAAGAGGTTAGGACTTTAAGCTGGATATTTATCTATTTGTTCTTCATTGTTCCTCATTTGAGACCAAACCTTAATATTTTTTAATGGTATAAAAACAGCATTCCGTGTCACCTTAATGATGTTTTAAAGAGGCCTATAATCATTTCACTTATCAGTTGTGGGGACTACCGAGCAGCGTTCTTGTCTTTCCTGGTGTAACGCCGTGCTGTGATAGCCTCAGAGCACACCATTGCTTTAATCTTTTGCAAACCTTACACCTGCTGGCATTCAACCTCACTGTGTGCTCTTGACAGTCTGCGTTTGAGAATGTGCCACAATAGAATGCAGCTATCTTCCAGTTGCTACTGATCATGGATTGTCCAATACAAGATTTTCATTGCTGTGCTTCATAGGCATACCAGAAAGTAAGAAAGCAAAGGGTTGTATTGTCCTAGAATGCAAACATTTTTAAGGCAGTTGTACAATATTACCATACAATCTTTTTCAAGTAATAATAAATGTTTGCTATTTGACCATTCAAGCCTGTTCTGTCATTCCATTGTATATCACTGCTGATCCATATTATTTCTGAGCAATTTTGCTGCCACATAGCTCCAGCCAATCACGACAGTTCTGTGTATGTAAAGTTGCGTGTTCTTCACTGATTTCTTCTCGGTGTTCCAGTTTCCTGCCACATCCCAAAGGTATCTGGGTTGGTAGGTTAATAGGCAGCTGTAAATTATTCTTAATTGTAAGGCAGTAGTATGTTTGGAACGTTGGGGTGGGAGTAGGGGACTGATTGAACTTGGGGAGAATAACATATGGGATTAATGTAGAACTAGTGTAAAATGGCTGCTTAATTGTTGGTGTGAACCTTATAGTGTATACCTGGTGTTGTGCGACTGATAACTTTGAATACGACAATGCCTATATCCTATAATATTACAAGAAACAATATTCAAATACCAATTGGTTTTGAACATACTCAGCAACTGAGTATCTGTATGCCATGGGATGTACAGCTCTGAAGAACGACAAATTTTTGGAAGAAGATGTTACTCCATAGCCCAGTCCCTTTAACCTTTCAGTTCAACACTTCCTAGTATTTAGATATTTTATTCCAGTGTTTATGTACTCAAGACTCATAAGAGCTTTATCTTTCTATAAGTTTGTCTTTTTTTTTAAACACTAGTGGGGAAAATGTTTAATTTCTTCAATATTTCCTCAGAAATAAATCAGTTTGTTGGAATCAATCTAGTAAAATACTGCATATGTTCTCAGACAAATATATTATTCTTTGGATAAGGCAACTCTGATAATGTATTGGAGATCTGGTTGTACCCAAGTTCTGTACAAGACTTATTTACACTTGCTATTGTTATACTTTTACACTATTCTAATAAATGCTAGAATGTCAGTT
Organism: Hypanus sabinus; assembly: GCF_030144855.1. Lineage (NCBI taxonomy): Eukaryota > Metazoa > Chordata > Chondrichthyes > Myliobatiformes > Dasyatidae > Hypanus > Hypanus sabinus. The sequence goes on along the minus strand of NC_082719.1, from coordinate 33,159,489 downwards.
ATTTCTTAATTTCTTATTGAACCTTTACATTATGCTTACAAGGGCTCGTCTGAATACTTTCATTCCCAGTCTCTTTAAATTCACAAAATATTCTACTTATCTCTTTTTTTTGCTAGCATCACATTTCTAAACTTTATATTTTTTTAATTATTTGCTTCAATGATTGTTTTATTATCACATTTTGGCTGACTACAGAACTTACAGACTTTGTGGACTGAAATTTGTACAACCCGTGTAAACAAATACTAAAATGGAATTCTGAGATGGATCTGTACTTGTTTCTTTGCCATTAATTTTCATGTCCACATCCTGCTTTGCTGAATTATGTTAAATACTCCATTACTATGCATTATATTTGTCACCGGCAGCCAGCCAGGAAAAGCTTCCTTCATTCCCACTCTTTGCCTTCTGCCAATCAGCCACTGTTTTATCCATGCTAGAGTTTTTCCTGTAATACCATGGGCTCATAGCTTGTTAAGCAGCCTTATGTGTGGCACCTTCTCAAATGCCTTTTGAAAATTCAAGTACACAACATCAATCAATTTTCCTTTGTCTATCCAGCCTGGAAACCATGCTGATGACAGCCTATTTTATCATGTGCCTCCAAGTATCCTGAGACCTCATCCTTAATAATCAACTCCAACATCTTCCCAACTACTGAGGTCAGACTAACTGGCTTATAGTTTCCTTTCTTCCAGAATAGCTGATCCTCTAGTGGGCTCAACTATGAGCTGCTCTAAAAAGCCATCGCATAGACATTCTAGAAATTCCCCAACTTGGGATCCAGCACTGACCTGACAGATCCCTGCTGTCTCTTTAGAGGTTGCCAAATATTCAGTTCTCTCTCTTTTGAGTGGGTAGTTCATAGGTGAAGGCATTATAAGAATGTAAATGAAAATGCTTGATGCATTGACTGCTCAAGCATGCTGCTCAAAAGCCTGCAGCAGATATAAAGGAACTTGAGTAGGTCAGTTCCAAGCTTTAACAAATCTTTTCATGGACACTGGAGATCATCCACCCTAACATGATGGAGATGGTTAGCTCTGTGCCAGAAGGTGTAACTCATCCATGGGTCAGCAGGTGCTGTCTGAAGGTTTGATTGTCTTTAAAGTACAACCAAACATGTTTCATTACTGCAGTGGAAAATCAGATCGATGCTATCCAGAGCTAGTCCACTGTTATCCTAGTGTTGGACTTCACTTTTAGCTAATACCCAGAGATTCTGACAGTAGCAGTGTGATTAGTTCTGGGGCATGTTGCGAAGTTATTTGATACACTGGCTTGGGTAGTGAAATTGGATCTATAATCTATGTTTTTTTTGTTAAGCATGAGGAGAATACTTACAAATTTAAGAAGCATACAGGCATATTTGGGAATTTGCAGATTCACAAGGGATAAGAATTAAGGCAGAGAAATGTGAAGAGATATTTTTGTAAGAATGAAGGTAGGCAAGTTAAACAATGGTGTAATTAGTGGAAACACAGATACAGGGATATATAATACATACACATCTCAGAAGTGGCCAAACAAGTAGAAAGTAATGGTTAGTTGTTGATTATCAGGGAACAAAAACAAAATAATTATGCTAAACTTTCATGAAGCATGAATGAGCTGGAGTATGATGGTAAATGGTCCAGAAATTGTCAAAGCCCAGAAGAGGGTACAGAGGAAATTTACTGAAATCAAGTGGATGAGAGAGTTCATTGAAGTGAGTAGATTTGAGACCTTTTTTTAAAAAAAAAATATCCTTCAGTCAGGGCATATTATTGATGTAGTGAAGGTATGCAGTTAACATCACCAGAATGCTCTGGTTTCCATTCAAGAATGCTGTATATACTAGCCCAACTTGAAATGGGAAAGATTTGGAAAGGATTATTTGGGGAAACAATTCAGCACATAAATAATGCCAGAAAATATATAATATTCAAGACGCCATATCAAAGTATGATGTCACACAAAATTTAAATTTGCTCAACAGATTTTATTAGAATGAAAAAGACCACTTGAGTCATCTTGCTTGCACTGTTACTATTCTTAGGTGATATTCATCTCACCCTATTCTCTCGCCCTTTTATAAACTCTATAATGGGAATAAAAAGTGATACATACATTAAACATGTACTCTATATATCTTTACTAAGAATATCATTTAAAAATCCAGAAATAGTAAAGAGCCAAAGGTCCAACAGAAACTATAAATTTGTAAGGAAAGAGTGTAGGGGAAAAAATAAATTAGGTGTAAGTCCAGAACCCAATGCTTAGGTTTCAGCCAGTTGCAATCTATATCAATCTAAAAGGAAAGTAACCGTATGCAAAAAATAATCATGTTTGCACAATTATCATCAGCTCCTTGTACCAATGAATTAAGAAAATCATAAATAAAAAGAAAAGCAATAATCCATTCCCATATTGGTTTTCTGATGACAATTTCAGTATTTTATCCATCACCTGTAATGAATGCAATTTGTCACATCAGTGTTCAGTGAACAATAACGTAACTATACAATTGGCTAATTATCTCTTGTACCTTGGAGAGACCAAATGCAGATTCAGTGATTACTTTATGGATTACCTGCAGTCTTCAAGAATGACCTGGAGTTCCCTCTCTTTTGCCTGCTGCTTTCATTCTCTATCCCGCTATCACTCTGACTCATCTGTCAGTGGCCACCTGTACTGTTTCATTGAAGCCCATTGCAAGCTTGAGATGTATCAGCCCATCTTCCATCTGGACACATTTCAACCTAATGGATTTAATATTGGAAGCATAGATTAAACTTTGTTCATTGAAATAAATGTTGTTTAACTTTCCCTACTTATACTGTGACCCTCTCTGTCTTGATTACAAAACTTGCTCTTGCTGGCTACCACTTTATTGTATGACCTGATCTTGCTCAGGGTCCCATTCCCCTATCAACCTAGTTTAAATCCATCCATGTAGCACTAACCTCTCTGCTCCATGTGCAATATTTCCTTCTTGCATAGTTCTCCTTTACTCCAGAAGAGAAACTAACGGTTCAAGAACTTGAAGCCACCTGCACCAGCTTCTCAGCCATATGTTCACCTGGCCTATCCTGTTACTTCTGACCTCCTGAGCATGTGACACTGGGAGTAACCTAGAGATGTCCATCTTCAAGGTTGAAAGTAAATTTATTATCACCATATACAACCCTGAGATTTCTTACAGGCATACTCAATAATTCCATAATAAAATAATTACCGGAAGCGAATCAATGAAAGACCACAACAACTTGGCCATTCAACTAGTGTGCAAAAGACAACAAATTGTGCAAACACAAAAAGAAAGAAAAGTAATAAATAAATAAGCAAAAAATAGTGAGAACATGAGACAAAGAATTCTTGAAAGTGAGTCCATTGGTTGTGGGAACATTTCAATGATAGGGCAAAGGAAGTTGAGTGAAATTATCCCCTTTGGTTCAAGAGCCTAATAGTTGAGGGGTAACAACTGTTGCTGTGCCTGGCGGTGTGAGTTCTAAGGCTCCTGTACTACCTTCCCAATGGCAGCAGCAAGAAGAAAGCATGACCTGGGTGTTGGGCATCCCTGATGATGAATGCTGCTTTTCTGCAACAACAATCCATGTATATGTGCTCATTGGTGGAAAGGGCTTTACTTGTGGTGGACTGGGCAGTATCCACTACTTTTTGTAGGAATTTCCATTCAAAGGGCAGAGGTGTTTCCATATCAGTCTGTGATGCAGCCAGTTAATATACTCTCCACCATACATCTATAGAAGTTTGTCAAAGTTTTAGATTTCATGCCAAATCTCTACCAACTTATAAGGAAGTAGAGGCTCTGTTGGAGTTTCTTTGAAATTGCAGTTACTGGCTGGGCCCAGAATAGGTAGTCTGAAATGATAATACCGAAGAATATAAAGTTGTTGACCCTCTACACCTCTGATCCTCCCATGAGGACTGGCTCATAGACTTTTGACTGGCTCATAGATTTTTGATTCCCAGACTCCTGAAGTCAATAATCAGCTCCTTTGTCTGCACGATTTTGTGGGGCATACCTGTCCGCATCTCGGGCTCCTGAATCTTTTTACCTAACTCTATTATCATTCTGCAGGATCTCTTTCCTTGTTCAACCTGTCTTCTTTGTTTCAACATGTACAATGACTTCTAGCTGTTTACCCTCTTCCTTGAGTATTTCATAGAAACAAAAAAAACCGACAGCACAATACAGGCCCTTTGGCCCACAAAGTTCTGCCAAACATGTCCCTACCTTAGAAATTACTAGGCTCCCTATAGCCCCCTATTTTTCTAAGCTCCATGTACCAATCCAAAAGTCTCTTAAAAGACCCTATCGTATCCGCCTTCACCACCATTGCTGGCAGCCCATTGATCACTCTCTGAGTAAAATACTTACCTCTGACATCACCTCTATACCTATTCCCCAGCACCTTAAACCTATCATGCAACACACACAAAATGCTGGCCTGCTGCATTCCACCAGCATTTTGTGTGTGTTGCTTGAATTTCCAGCATCTGCAGATTTCCTTGTGTGACCTTAAACTTATGTCCTCTTGTGGCAACCATTTCAGCCCTGGGAAAAAGCCTCTGACTATCCACATGATCAATGCCTCTCATCATCTTGTACACCTCTATCAAGTCACCTCTCATCCTCCTTCACTCCAAGGAGAAAAGGCCGAGTTCACTCAACCTATTTTCATAAGGCATGCTGCCCAATCCAGGCAACATCCTTGTAAATCTCCTCTGCATCCTGTCTATGGTTTCCACATCCTTTCTATAGTGAGGCGACCAGAACTGAGCACAGTACTCCAAGTGGGGTCTGACCAGGATCCTATTTAGTTGCAACATTACCTCTTGGCTCCTAAATTCAATTCCACGATTGTTGAAGGCCAATGCACCGTATACCTTTAGCAACTCAGAAACATCATTGACCCTGTGCCCCTGGGTGGCTATACACCATCTTGGATTCTTTTCTTCAGCCCCAGAGTCTTCTGTCTGTCCTCCTCAATATTTATTGAGTCTCCTATCACCATTACACTACCTGACTGCACCTTTTCCTCAAAGCCTCAGAGCCAGAGACATGACTACTGCTGCTAGCCCCCTTTTTAAAAAAAAAATCTCCCTCAACAATATCCAAAGAAAGATACTTGTTGGTGAGGGGAATGACTATACAGAAGCCTTGAATTAACTGCTACTTCCCTTACTTTTCCTGGTTGTCTGTAAAGCTCACAGATAAATGTTTGAAAATGTAAATTGTTTTAAAATGATGAACTTTTATAATACTTAAAATTTGTATGACATCTCAGCTTCTATGTTGTCCTGACTTCGTGTAAGGTGGTTAAGCTGTTAGAAATCGTCATGTTTTTTCCTCTTTTGTTACTTACATGAATTCTTCAATGTGATTGGGCGCTCAATCAGTTTTTAACACCACTGTTGCTGCATGCAAGGAATCCTTTAGGTATGACACCTGTGAGTATCCAACATCATAAATGCAGAATTCCATGATAGGGATAATCAGATCTTTGTGGGCAGTTTTCTTCAAGTTTTTCAATGAATATTATTTTTTGATGTTGATCATGTTGATCACAACAATCAAAGACATTACCTCAAGGTTTTCCTGATAGCATTGTTGGGTTGATCTGGTATTATGGGGATTTTCTCTACCCGCTTTTCCAAACTAATGAAAGACTGTTTCTGTTTGTCTTTCTCCATGAATTGGGAAAATTATCTGCCTGTTATGCTTTGGAACTATTTTGGGTAAGTTGTGGAAGAGCTAGCTGTCAGAGCTTGCTGCTTCATGGAAGACCAAACTGTCCCAATACAGCACAATAACATTGAGCTGTTATGGAAAGAGCTGAAAACGATAACTATGATCCAATCACATACAGTGTGCTCTATATATCTTTTCCCAATTTATATTAGGATAATGCAGTCCAAAAATGCTGTTTATGGAGTTTTTTCACAAAGGTAGAGTTAATATTTCAGGTCAATGACCTTGCATCAGAATGTGAAATAATAACTGCTTTGCTTTCTGGAAATTCAACCAAATTTGCTGAGTGTTTCCAGCACTTCATATTAGATTTCTAATATGTGCAGTATTTTAGCTTTGAAATAAGAGTTGTTAGTGGGAATCAGCAGTACAGTCAGCCCACACAGTTTGAGGTGAAAAGTTTTGGATTAACTGGATTTTTTAACAAGTGAAGAAAGAAACATTCTATCAAAGGGAATGTTTGATTTATCAGTTCTCAATTAGCAGTGATATATACCAGATGAGGCTTATCTACTTTGCTGGCAGAATTGGATGAAGGTTTGCTCTGGTCATCTGAGCCTCTGTAACCCCCCAAATACGCTACCATTTCTGCCACAAAAACATAGGCATCTCTGGATCAGCTGGAAACAAAAGTATAAAATTAAAAAAAATCAAATGCATAGTGCCTCAAAGCCACCCACTTGCAGTTTTAATGAGGTCAGGAGGCTAGTCCAACCCAGGATATAGGCCACTTACTTAACTGTTTTGACGAGCCCTTAAAGGTTACATTTTATTTCTTCTCTTTCTTAATATTGGTTTGAGCTTCTGAGAAATCCTTCATGGAAGAAGCAAATACTTTTGAGCATTGTGACCCAGGAGGAAAAAGAATATTCCCACCATCCTCACCTCTTCCTTCCAACCAAACGTGATAATATCCCTAGTAATTAGACCATTCCCAATTTCTGCCTAAATATTTTTAGATATGCTTTCAAGGTTTGCCCAGTTTTAGTTGATAATTCAAAGTTCAAAGTAAATTTATTATCAAAGTCCATATATGTTCCTTTTTTTGCGGACCTACTGTATAAATGCAATAACCATAATAGACTCATTAAGCAACCGCATCAACTGGGGAACAACCAGTGTGCAAAAGAGAACAAGCTTAACACATATAAAGAAAGAAAATATACTAACAATTATAAATAAATCAGCAATAAATATCGAGAACACCTTGTAAAGATCCTTGAAATTGAGTCCATGGGCAAGTGAAGTTGAATGAAGTTAGCCACTTTAGCTTAAGAGCCTGATGGTCAGGGAGAGGTTCCTGAACCTGGCAGTGTGATTCCTGAGGTTCCTGTACCTTTTTCTTGATGGCATCAGTGAGAAGAGAGCATGACTGGGTGGTGGCGGTTCCTGATGATGGATGCTGCTTTCCTGTGACAGCGCTCCGTGTCGATGTGCTCAATGGTGGAGAGGTTTTTACCTGTGATGGACTGGGTTATATTCACTACTTTTTGTAGGATTTTCTATTCAGGGGCTTTGATGTTGCTATAATGGGCTGTGAAGCAGCCAGTCAATACACTCTCCATCACACATCTATAGAAATTTGTCAACGTTTTTGATGTACTGAATTGTCGCTGACTCCTAGGACATAGAGGCACTACCGTGCTTTCTTCATAATTGCACATACATGCTGGGCCCGTGACAGGGTTTTGGAAATGATAAAATTAAGGAATTTAAATTTGCTGACCCTCTCCACCACTGATCCCCCAAAGTGGAGTGGTAGATAGACCTCTGGTTTACTCCTGATGTCAACCACCAGCTCCTTGGTCTTGCTGATATTGAGTAAGAGGTTGTTGTGGCACCACTCAGCCAGATTTTCAGTCTCCCTCCAAGATGCTGATGATTTGGCCTACAACAGTAGTGTCATCAGAAAACTTAAATATGGCATTGGAGCTGTGCTTAGCCACACAGTCATTAAGTGTAAAGCAAGTAGAACAGGGGGCTTTATATACAGCCTTGTGGTGCACCTGTGCTGATGGAGATTGTGGAGGATGTGTTGTTGCTAATTTGAACTGACTGGGGTGTGCAAGTGAGGGAATTGAGGATCCAATTGCACATGGAGGTATTAAGGCCAAGATCTTGAGGCTTATTGATTAGTTTTGAGGGGATGACGGTATTGAGTGGCAAGCTATAATCAATAAGGAGCATCCTGATGTATGCACCTTTGTTGTCCAAATGTTCCAGGGTTGAGTGAAGAACCAATGAATGGCATCTGCTGTGAACCTCTTGCTCCGGTAGGCAAATTGAAGTGGATTCCAGCTGCTTTTCTGATAGGAATTGATATGTTTCATCATCAAGTTCTCAAAACACTTCATCACTCTGGATGCAACTGCTTCTGGACAAATGTCATTGAGGCAGGTTACCATAATGCTCGGTACCAGAATAATTGAAACCTGCTTGAGTAGGTGTGTATGTCAGACTATCAAAGCAAGAGGTTAAAGATCTCAGTGAACACCCAAGCCAGTTGATCAGCATAGGTCTTTCGTACTTGGCCAGGTGCCCCGTCTGAGCTGGATGCTCTCATCTGGATCAGCTGCTTTCTGTGGGTTCACTCTCCTGAAGGCTGCTCACATGTTGACCTCAGAGACTGAAATCACAGAATCATCAGAACCAATGGGAAGCTGCCGGTGCGAGCATAGAAGGCATTGAACTCACCTGGAAGCGAAGCCCTGTTGCTTGATTTCACTTCGTAAGAGGTGATATCATTCACACCCTGCCACCGCTGTTGAGCGTTGTTCATTGATTCGAGCTTAGTCTGGAATTACCACTTTGCTCATGAGGTGGCTTTCCAGAGTTAATACTGGACCTCGTGTAACTTTCTTGGTTGTCAATGGTTCTGATCTGGCCCTCAACAGATTGCAGATCTGATGGTTCATTCAGTGCTTCTGGTTGGGGAAGATTCTGAAAGATTTTGTGGGTCACTGTTGTGTATGACTGTTTTGATAAAGTCTATGACAACCATTGTGTATTCATTCAGATCCTCAAATGAGCCCTTGAACTGGCCCATTCCACCGACTTGAAGCAATCCTGCAGCTGCTCTTCTGCCTCCCGCAAACACCTCTTTGTTGTCCTAATCTCTGGAGCCTTGCTCTTTAGCCTATTTGCTATTTATAGTTCTAGTGTTTACATGCTGCATTAAGCTTTACACATTTAGTGTCTATTACTCATTATCCAAATGAGAACATTATCAGTCATGAATGTCAATTTTCCTCATATTTGTGGATTACCATCGGGCAATCTTCTTCTTAAAATCATAGAGGCTTATAACATGGAAACAGATCTCCTGACCCATCAAAACGCTGCCAACCGTCAAGCACTCTTTTACACATATCCACTTTGCTCTCCACATATATTCACATCAATTCTTGCAATATTCTGCCAGTACCCCAATGTACACTCACCTACACAATGGGAGTTATTTACAAGGGCCAATTAGCCTACCAGCCTACACATCTTCAGCACGTTGGAGGGAAAGAGAGAACCTGGAGGAAACTTGCGTGGACACAAGGAGAATGCGCGAAGTCGACATGTGCTACTGGAGCCATGCAGCTATGTACCTGTAGAAGGGTCTTGGTCTGAAACGTCAACTGTACTCTTTTCCATGGATGCTGACTGGCCTGCTGGGTTCCTCCAGCATTTTGTGTGTGTGTAGCTATGTACCTGGTTTGCTGGAGTTGTAAAACAGCTCTACTTTGATGTATCATTGCATTTAAAATATAAAGGATAAGGCATTTGTGTCTTTGTGCTGAAATAAGGATAAGGTCCTTCTCATTTTAAGCTGCCCCCTCTATGTTCCAGAAGTACACATTTTTGTCTGTTCCACTTTTAAACTGCTGTAAGCAAAATGATAAATTTATTTTGCTTGTACCATTGGCATATGTAATCCCATTTTCTCAATTCTTCTTTGCTTCATTGCTTTCTTTCTGTACTTGAATTTTATTGGTGACCAGAAACAATTTTTTTCTAATGACCTTGTATACCAAAATAATATTTTCTCTGTTTAAGATTCATTTCAGGCCATGCCATTACTTGTGTTTTCGCAATTCAATCTTAGTAAGTTTAAAAACAAAATATTTTTCCTTATTAAATGGGGTAATTTTTCCAATGCTCTGCATTCATTTCTATGCATTTTTACTGTGTGTTTTTGTGCCTTTTTAGTGTAATCCAATCAGCTTGATTGTGATTTTCATGATCTTTTTGAGGATGTGCAATTCAAACCGTTGGAAACATAATTCTATGTAAAATCAAATTGCCACATTGGACCAGATTCACCTGACAGCTAACTGCACCATTCTTTTCCTTTGCTGCAGGAAATTAATTTGCATGTGACCCATTTAAATGAGCCTGCACGTCATTAGCGTGTATTTTGTTAATTGCATAGGAGATGCCATTAGACTCTAATTTAATGCATTGGAGCAATTCATATGGTATCCAAGTGAAAAACACAATTTTAAAAAATAACACAAATGTACTTTATATTACACTTTTACCAAGTTTCTTATCCTTTCAATGAAATTTGAAGGACATTTAAGGTAAAATTACAAACTATTATCAAACACGGCTAATTATTCATGCACACGCAAGAGAGATCCTGCAGATACTGGAAATCCAAAGTAACACACAAAATGCTGGAGGAACTCAGCAGGTCAGGCAGCATCCATGGAAATGAAGAAACAGTCGACATTTTGGGCTGGAACCTTTGCTCAGGACAATTATTCACAGAGCATTCAACAATTAAAAATTGCCATTAAGGTTTAGTGCATTGAGATGGAAAATCTACAGAAATCCACGTAGAGAGAAAAGTGAGGGAAAAGTGACTGAAAGGGAAATATTCTCCAGTGAAAGTCTGCAAAGGGTGCCATTTACAAACAGTTAATTTCTGCGCAGTTAGAGGAAAACATTTTGTTTTACCATGCTGACAAGTGCAAAGGAATTTTTTTTAAAAGGCTGTATTCACTAATATCTAAGATGGATTTACAATGCAAGTACTATACTTTCAAAACAATATTTCATTGATAATTATTCTTAGCATAACTATTAGATTTGTAAATATGTATGTAACCAGCACTGATCTGTTTCACCTGGTTCTGACATTTGAATCATTGTTTATATTGTTTTGCAATTTGTTAATGTTATGGAGTTGAATTATTGGGTTAACAAGTTAAGTATAATTGTAAAATGACATGGTACAGTAATTTCTCTAGTGCAGTGTACAGTGTTATTTTCAATAGCCTCTAGCACAGCAGTCTGTTTACATTCTTTGGCATACGGTATCATAGCAGAGTCACAGAGTATGCAGCATGGAAATAGTCTCTTTGACCCAACTCATTCAAGACGTCTTGCTGAGCTATTTCCATTTATCTGCCTGTAGACCATATCCCTCAAAATGTTGCTGAAAAATGTACCCATACAAGTATCTTTTAAACATTGTATTTTTAATCACTGTACCACTTCCTCTGGCAGCTGTTTCTAATGTCAGTTTAGGGCCACAATTCTCAGCATGGAGAATTTCTAATCAAAGGTTGTTTCCTAAGGGATACTCATGCTTGATGAACGAGAGGAGAGGAAAAGTCAACATCATAGAATGTACTTATGCACAAAGGAGCAACACTAGCTCTATTCTAACCATCCTTGACCCCTGCCACCATTCTCTCCATCTCACACCTTGCAGCATCAGACCATAACCTAAGTTAAGCTGTAGGCATTATCCTATGACAAGAGCTCCCTCATCCAAATTCTAAAACAGAGAATTCCTAATTTGGAAGGAGAGCATCCCACTGTGATGGCCAAAAAATACTGTATAAGCACAGTTAATAATCTGAAATTTAAAATACTAGCCTTAGAAATAATGATCATACAACTACTGGATTGTCATAAGCACCTGCAAGACCCACTAATGTCATAGAAACATAGAAAACCTACAGCACAGTACAGGCCCTTTGGTCCACAAAGTTGAGCTGAACATGTCCCTACCTTAGAAGTTGCTGGACTTCCCCATAGCTCTCTATTTTTCTAAGATCCATGTACCTAACTAAAATTCTCTTCAAAGACCCTATCGTATCTGCCTCCACCACCATTGCCGGCAACCCATTCCACACACTCACCACTCTTTGAATAAAAAGCTTACCCCTGACCTCACCTCTGTACCCACTCCCCAGCACCTTAAACCTGTGTCCTCTTGTGGCAACCATTTCAGCCCTGGGAAAAAGCCTCTGACTATCCACACGATCAATGCCTCTCATCATCTTGTACACCTCTATCAGGCCACCTCTCATCCTCTGTCGCTTCAAGGAGAAAAGGCCAAGTTCACTTAACCTGTTTTCATATGGCATGCTCCCCAATCTAGGCAGCATCCTTGTAAATCTCCTCTGTACCCTTTCTGTGGCTTCTACATCCTTCCTGTAGTGAGATGACCAGAAATGAAAACAGTACTCCAAGTGTGGTCTGATCAGGGTCCTATATAGCTGCAATATTACCTCTCGGCTCCTAAACTCAGTTCCACAATTGATGAAGGCCAATACACTGTATGCCTTAACCACAGAGTCAACCGGTGAAGCTGCTTTGAGCATCCTATGGACTCGGACCCCAAGATCCCTCTGATCCTCCACACTGCCAAGAGTCTTACCATTAATACTATATTCTGCCATCATATTTGACCTACCAAAATGAACCACTTCACACTTATCTGGGTTGAACTCCATCTGCCACTTCTCAGCCTAGTTTTGCATCCTATCAATGTCCCGCTGTAATCTCTGACAGCCATCCACACTATCTGCAACACCCCCAACCTTTGTGTCATCTGCAAACTTACTAACCAAATCATGAAGAATAAGGGTCCCAGAGCGGATCCCTGAGGCACACCACAGGTCACCGACTTCCATGCAGAATATGACCCGTCTACAACCACTCTTTGCCTTCTGTGGGCAAGCCAGTTCTGAATCCACAAAGCAATGTCCCCTTGGATCCCATGTCTCCTTACCTTCTCAATAAGGCTTGCATGGGGTACCTTATCAAATGCCTTGCTGAAATCCGTACATTACATCTACTGCTCTTCCTTCATCAATGTGTTTAGTCAGATACTCAAAAAATAATCAGGCTAGTAAGCCATGACCTGCCCTTGACATGCTGACTATTCCTAATCATATTATACTTCTCCAAATGTTCATAAATCCTGCCTCTCAGGATCATCTCCATCAACTTATCAACCACTGATGTAAGATCTATAATTTCCTGGGCTATCTCTACTCCCTTTCTTGAATAAAGGAACAATATCTCAACCCTCCAATCCTCCGGAACCGTTCCCATCCCCATTGCTAATTCAAAGATCACCGCCAGAGGCTCAGCAATCTCCTCCCTCACCTCTCAAAGTAGCCTGGGGTACATCTCATCCAGTCGTGGCGACTTATCCAACTTGATGCTTTCCAAAAGCTCCAACACATCCTCTTTCTTAATATTTGTATGCTCAAGCTTTTCAGTCTGTTGCAAGTCTGCACTACAATCACCAAGACCCTTTTCCTTAGTGAATACTGAAGTAAAGTATTCATTAAGTACCTCTGTTATTTCCTCCGGTTCCATACACACTTTCCCACTGTCGCAATAGACGATAGGTGCAGGAGTAGGCCATTAGGCCTTTCGATTCAGCACTGCCATTCACTGTGATGATGGCTGATTATACACAATCAGTATCTTGTTCTTGCCTTCTCCTCTATCCTTTGACTCCACTATCTTTAAGAATATCTAAATCTTTCTTGAAAGCATCCAGAGAATTGGCCTCCACTGCCTTCTAAGGCAGTGATAGGTTCCTTTACACTTGATAGGTCCTATTCTTTCATGTCTTATGCTCTTGCTCTTCACATACTTGTCGAATGCCTTGGGGGTTTTCCTTAATCCTGCCCGCCAAGGCCTTCTCATGGCCCCTTCTGGCTCTCCTAATTTCCTTTTTAAGCTCTTTCCTGTTAGCCTTATAATCTTCTAGATCCCTAACATTACCTAACTCTCTGAACTTTTTGTAAGCTTTTCTTTTTCTTCTTGACTAGATTTATACAGTCTTTGTACACCACGGTTCCCGTACCCTACCATATCTTCCATGTCTCATTGGAACGTATCCATGCAGAACTCCACACAGATATCCCCTGAACATTTGCCACATTTTTTCTGTACTTTTCCCTGAGAACATCTGTTCCCAATTTAAGCTTCCAATTTCCTGCCTGATAGTCTCATAATTCCCGCTTACTCCAATTAAAAGCTTTTCTAATTTTTCTGTTCCAAAGCTACTGTAAAGGAGACAGAATTATGACCTCTATCTCCAAAATACTCTTCCACTGTGAGATTTGATACCTGACCAGGTTCATTTCCCAATACCCAATCAAGTACAGTCACTAGTCTTGTAGGCTTGTCTACATATTGTGTCAAGAAACTTTCCTGGACACACCTAACAAACTCCATCCTATCTAAACCCAAAATCTATGGGAATATTGCTCACTTTTAACTGTTCTCTGACATGCTCCAAAAATATATTTGTTTGTACCATAACTGGTACAATAAAACAGTAGAAGAGTAAAACTAGACTGTCCATTGACCTACATGCTAACTGGGCACTGCAAACTTGCTCATACTGCAATGATCCTTGCAATTTACTGTGCAACAATTGTGCTAGATGGCTTAGTCTCAAAACTGATATGGCACCTTAAACCCAAAAGTCTTAGGGTCATTGTGAACTATCTATAGGCAAAGAACTGTATGCCATTTTAATCTGTAATATCTGGAGCATATTCCCCTCACTGTATTCTTACAATCAAACTACAGATTAACCTGGTTTTATGAGCACATAGCTAGAGCAGCATCACGAATGAGGAAGCTGCAGCATGGACATGGGACCATAACAGGCATGACATGAAGCATACAGGACTAGGTGACTCTGTAACTGATGGATGGGACTGGAACGCTGCAGTTGTGTTGCATGTGGATGTGAATGACAGTGGTCAATTAAGCAGAAAGAGGACATCCTCAGTAATGGTAGATCCCAGCATTGTGAATACTAAAAATAAAGGTGAAGTATTATTAACAATGTTGAGCTGGAAATGCTGAGTGGACGATCTACCTCGAGCTTCCATTTAAGTTTTTTGCATTGGTAGATTGTTTTCTACCATTGTAGAAAATTATCTTTAACTATTTTGAATTACCTGATTAAGAAACAAATCAGGACGCAGGATCTAGCAAAGTGTACCAGACCTGGCAACACCATGACTGTAGTACTGAAACTGTAGGAAGTTGTCCAAGTTTGTTCTAAAAGAAATGACAAAATCTGGCTCATTACTAACCAATCAGTCTACTCTCAAAGATTGGCAATGTGATTAAAATGTGTTATAGACAGCACTATTAATTATTAACTGAACAAAACTTGTTCATTAATATCCAGTATGTTTCCGAGGACCTCTTGCTTTTGGATTTCATCAGGCATTTCAAGAATGGGCACAGAACTGAATTCCAGGGGAGAGGCGAGAGTAACTGCCCTTGGTTTTAAGGCAGCAGTTCATCATGTTTTGCACCAACAAGTTTTGGTAAAATTGATGTCTATGCACATTAAGGGACAACATTCAAATACCATGCAAAAGGTACAAGGTTGTGGTTTTTGCAGGTTAATTATGTCCACCTTAAGATTGCTTCTGCAGGAGCCCTCAGGCCAGCATTCTAGTCCCAATCATCTTGGGTGCTTTATCAGTAACATTTCTTCCATCATCAGGTCAGAGATAGGGATGTTTGTTACTGGATTAGGGTATAAAATTGTCATTTTTCTCTTAATTTTCATCTGGTTTTTGATTAGTCCAGGCATCAAAGTTATGGGGAGAAGGTAGGAGAATGGGGTTAAGAGGAATAATAAGTTAACCATGATGGAATAGCATAGTATATTTAATGGGCAGAATGGCCTACTTCTGCTCCCTTGTTTTATGGTAACGTTCCTATACATTGCTGCCCATATGGTTCTTGGTGGCAGAGGTAAATGTTTGGAAGGTGTTGTCAAAGCAATTGTGTCAATGCAGTTCAATTTGTAGATGGTACTTCCTATATCCAAATCAAGTTTATCATGTGTGCGATTAGTGCAGTGGATGGAGTACTGATGAAATGGATTGCGTTGCACTGGATGATGTTCACGATGCTCTCAGGGTTGTACATATCCAGGCATGCCATCGAAATACATCCAACACTGCAGGTGCAAACTATTTCATTTGCTCATACCTTGTAGATTGTGGACATCAGGAGGTGATTCACCCACTGCAGGATTCCCAGAGTCCCATACTTTTATTTCTCAACTACCATACATATGTGGTTGGCTGGTCAAGTTAAAGAAGGCATCCAGAACGTTGATAGAGGAGCAATGTTATTATCCCTCTTAACCCCATTCTCCTTCCCTCCCCATAAAATTTGATGCCCTGACTAATCAAGAACCTATCACTCTCCACTTTAAAAGTACCATATGCATGTCCCCTCCACATTGCACATCATCCTTACTGAGAACCTTTCTCACTGTTCCTTCATTGCTTCTTAGTCTAACTGTTGGAATACCACATATAACAGCGCTGTTGAAGCATCTTTTGACTTTTGTAAAGCTTTTGACGGGGTTCCTCATAGTAGACTGATCCAGAAGATTGAGGTACAACAGATCCTTGAAGACTTGGTAGATTGTATTCAAAATTGGCTTAGCCATAGAAGACAGTGTGTGTGGTGGAAGGGTGTTATTATGGCTAAAGGTCTGTGATCAGGGTCTTTTGCAAGGATCAGTGCTGGGACTCATGCTTTTTTTTAGATGTATATAATTTAGATTAAAAAAAAGTTGGGCTGATTAGTAAGTTTGCAGATGCACATAAAGTTGGCAAAACTGTGGATAGTGAGAAAGGTTATGAAAGGATTCAGCAGGATAATGGTCAGCTGAAACTATGTGCAGAGGAATGGCAGATTGAGTTTAGTCTGTTCAAGTGTGAAGTGTTGCACTTTAGGAGGTCAAATGTCAGAGGAAAGTATACAGTAAATGTTTGGACCCTTAAGAGAAGTGATGCAGTGATGGATTTTGGGGTGCATGTCCATAACCCTCTGAAAGTGGCAACACAACTGGATATGGTTGTAAAGAAGGCATATGGCATACTTGCCTTCATTTTTGGGGTGTTGATTATTACATCAGGATGTCATGTTGCAGCTATGTGCAATACTCTAAATGTTGGTTAGGCAACTTTAGGAGTATTGCATACAGTTCTGGTCACACCAGAAAGGATTTGGAGAGTTGGAGAGGGTGCAGAAGTGATTCATTAGAATGTTGCTTGGATTAGAGTGCATTAACTATAAAGAGAGGTGTGACAAACTTGGATTGGTTTCTCGGGAGCACTGGATGTTGAGGGGCAACTTGTTAGGGGTATATAAAATGGAGAGTGGCCTAGATAGTATTGATAGAGTTTTTCTCCAGAGGGTGGAATTATCAAATGATGTCATAGGGTGTTGTTTCAAGGTGAGAAAAGAAACATTTGAAGGAGATCCATGAGGCAAATGTTTTTTTACATGAAATTGTATGCAGATGCCTGGAATTATTTGCTAGGAGGGGGTGGCAGATATGATAGTAACATTTAAGAGGCACTTAGACAGATTATGGAGGGATGTAGACCATGTGCAAAGCGATGTGCAGTTTAAATTGGCACCTTGGTCAGCACAGACCTTTTGGGCTAAAGGACTCATTCCTGTGCTGTATTGTTCTCTGTTCTATATTCTGTCTTCTCTAGAAGATCATACTGCTTCAGAAATGTGACTGATCACCATCTTTTGAAAGGAAACTAAGCTGATCTTCCTGAGAACTACCAGGATTTATTTGAATTGCCACAACAAAAGCAGATATGTTTAGATATATTAATTTTAAAAACCTTTATGATGTTTACCCATGCCTTTGAAAATTCGTAAAATATTTCAGAGGTAACATTAATTCTTTACCAAGGTTAGTGAGGGGGAGTCTTAATTATTGATTTAATATTCTTTTTTTCTGAGGGGTTGACTTCTTGCCAGGTTTTAGTGCATATAATCTAGTCGATTTATTTCTCTCATTGATACTCATATTTAAATATCGGCTAAGCATAGTGGAAGATTAGCTAACTTTTGGGGGGCTCCAGAATTGAGTCAGAACCTATTCTTCATAGTCATACTAGTAAAAGGTTAATTTAACATTAATAATTAACAGAAAGCCTGGTTAATTTTTAAAAAGTCAAAAAATACTGGAAGTAATCAGCAAGTCAGACAGCATCTGTGACAAAAGAAAAACAGGTACTGTAATGTTTGAGCTCAGTGATTTCTGTCAGATTAGTTTTTCTCCTTTTTGACAGAAGATTGCAGGCTACTTTATGATCCTTGGCAAGAGATCAGGCATCTTCACTTAAAATTGTATTGAGCCTTTATTGCCAAGTACACATCTGTTTATTCTGTAAGCACAACCTGGAACTCCAAGTTACTTGTCATCCTTTGTAATTCTTCATCCTGTTTCCTCTCTGATACCTGTCCTCAGCTTCCAGTGAAGTTTAAAGTAGGTTCAAAGAACTGAGTTCATCCTCGTATGATTGCTTTCTGCATACAGTATTGAATTTTACAGAAAGTCAGGAATTGCATCCTATATGCCTCTCATGATTACAGTGATCAGTTTGTTTTTCCAAGTAACTATAGGGTCAATAACTTCTATGTGCACCTCATCAAAACCTGTCATTGTTATTCACTAATGCCTTTTCTACCATTATCATTTTGTTTTGTATTTGAATCTCTCCGCAAGCTTTCTGTACAAATTAAAAGTTATTTCATCAATAACCTTTTCCAGTTCCGATGAAAGATCATTGACCTGAAATGTTAACTATTTCTTTCTCCACAGATGCTGACAGTACTGTTGCATATTTTCATTATTTTCGTGTTCTAAGTTGCCATTTTTTCCATTGATTGTACCTCCATTTTTACACAAATCTTTCATGCTTTCCTAAATCATTTTCTAATCAGTAACTTTACATTCAGTGATTAAGAACTAATCAGCTCAATTATTTTTGCTGTTGGTACAATATTTTATAGTCTTCCAACAATAACGTATTCAAGATTGACCCAAAGGATATCTTTCTTGCAGATGTAATTGGAATAATCTTCTATTGTCTGATTTATTGCATTCCTTATAGTTATAATTAACTCATAATCATCATACCAAATAGAACTATTCATTGTACAAATCCCTAGGTCATTAATTGAACTATGAAAGTGGAATAATAAGCACTTAAATCCATTTTCACTTCAGCATTTTATAATGGCTGAATTAGAAGAAATTAAAACAAAATCAATTCCAAAGAGAACAGAGGGGAAGTGCTGAAACTTTGTAAATATTTGTGGGAGTGATATGGTCAAAAGTTCTCTTAAACCAAATTAAACCAAGCTCCTCTTTTGACATTCTGCTTATTGACTATATTTTGCTGGCAGTCTGTGTCAGTAAGTTGCATGGAAAAGTCCAGGATATCTCAAAGTCTAATGATGGGGCCTTGAGTGGTGGCAGTACCTTGGACAATGCTGTGGAGGGTCTATGGTTCCCAAACTCCACATTTCACTTCTAGTCTTGATTTTATCCTGATGTCAGCAAGAACACTTTCCCATTTTAAATATATTCTATGTAACCAAAGCTCAGCTTCTCATATTCAGGTCCCTCATCATCATCCTCTTTGCTGCAAAACTTTGCTTCTTAGTTTGCTTAAATTCAATTTAAAACTTGATATGATGCTCAAGTTCTTTTGTTGTGTCACTTCAGCACTACACACTCCTTGTTATTGCTAACTCTCCTTTTAGTAATCTGGCTTTTCATGTTGGAATGCATTGGATATTTTCAGATTTTCAGTCAGTAGCTAGTGGTGCGACACAGGTATCACTGCCAGGGCTTCAAGTACTTATTGTCCATATTGAAAACTTGAGTGAACAGACCTTGTGTACTGTGGTCATATTTGCTGATGATATACAGTAAATAAGTGTGTCAGCAGATTGTGAGGAGGAAATAAAAGAGGCTCTAAAGGGATATGGAGAGATTGAGAGAGTAAGCAGAAATTTGGCAGATGGAGGATAACGTGTGATGATGTGAGCTTAATATAAAAATAGAAAACGCTGGAAAACACAGCAGGTCTCGCCACATTTATGGGAAGAGAAACAGAACAGTCCTTGACCAGAAACAATAACCATGCTTCTCTTCCCACAAATACAGACTGACCTGCTGTGTATTTCTAGCATTTTCACTTGTTACTTTAAATTTCCAACATCTGTAGCTTCCTTTTAATTTCCATGTGTAACTATCTCCTTTGGAGGGAAGAATGCAAAAGCAAGTTGTTGTATCAATGGAGTGAGACTACAAAGCTTTTCAGAACAAATGGATCTGTTTCTAATAAATCATTTAGATAAAACACAACAAAGTTAGCTTTCAGGTATAGCAAGTAATGAGGAATATTAATAGAATATGATCTGTAGCAGAAGTATGGAGTATAACATGGTTTTAGTGTAACTTTATAGAGTGCTGGTAAGCCTGAACCTGGAGTACTGAGTGAATTTTGGTCTTCATGTTTATGGAAAGATGTATTTACGTTGAAGATAATACAAATGAGAATCAGCAGGTTGGTTCCTGTGATGAAGTTATTAAGGTAGTAAAGTTTGATCAGATTAGGTGTATACTTACTGTAGTTCAGAAGAATAAGCGATCTCATGAGAAGTATTAGATCCTAAAGGGGATTGACTCAGTAGGTTCAAAGGATGGTTGGATCATCTGGAACAAGGAAGCAGAGTTTTGGGATAATCCCTAAAATGGGGAAGATAATTTTTTTCTCTCAGTTATGATCTTAAATTCATCACTTTTAACAACCTGCAATATTTTTAATCACTTCAAAAAAAAAATCAAATCCTCAATGATCAAGATTTAGCATTTGTTTTGCTGATTTCCATTTGTAAAGCACTTTTTTCTCTGTTATTAAGAATTATATTATTCATTGTATAATAGCACTAACTAATAATTATAATGTTCAAATAAACAATAAAAATACAATGTAGAAATCTGAACGTACTTGTTTTTCTGGTTTAATCTTTAGTGTATCAATTAACAAAATATAGTCTAAGTTACATTAGAATAGTTAATCCCATGATTCATAGATCATTAATGATTGGGTCTGGAATTAATACTTCCAAGTAAAAGTTTCAGTATTTTGAAAGAAAAGGCTTTGGATATGTGAAGGAAATATGCAAAAAGCTTAGATTTAGATGTGTGCTGGAGAGATAATGGGAAAATAAGATATGACTCTATTGGGGAAGAAGTTCATGCTTAGCCAAAAGTTTAAGGTACATGGCACAGTTGTGGAGTGCTCTATGCTCCATTTAAGTGTTACTGAATTTTAGAAACAGAATGGATGGAATATGCACCAAGAATAAATTTTCAGGTTTTCAGTTGTTGTGTTTTCATAGAAGCTCTTGTGATTTCCTACTTGGATGTCAGCCAGGGATAAGGGAAATTATGTAACTGTTTAGCATAAAAAGATGAATTTACCTCCCTCATCTATTATATATTGGAATAGCAGAGGAGTTTGTAACATTCAATTTCAATAGGGATCAGCAAATCCTGTGCTGTATTATCCTGATGGAAAAATTGTCAACATTCGCTGTAACAGTTGTATCTACAGGTTAGGGATGTACTATGTCTACATGGGTCTGAAATGAACTTTTCAGTTTTTCTGATGAGTTGAATTGAAGGCTGTATAAATTGTGCACAAATTTTATAAAATTTAAAACACAGATTGATGCAAATTTTGAAGTTTTAAAAATACAGGCTTCTGCCTGTGGATTGGCATGTGACAGAGAAATCATCTAAAATTGGATGAAATTTTGGGCTCAATTTCAACATGGTCAGCCTATTTCGTCCACTGTGGAAGTGTGATTGTAATCTAATGATATGCTTTGGCAGAAATGGCAAATCAAAACAGAGTAATATTTAGGGGAAGCATATTAAGGGGTGAAGGCCAGACGGTTGAAAGCCAAAGAAGTACGCAATGCTATGCTGAATGAGGAATTAGTGCCACTGAAAGTGCAGCATCTGGATGAAACATAATAGTAAGGAAAGGAGTGTATTGGGGAAAGTTATGCAAAGGAGGAAATGCAAATCAAAGTGTGGAAATAATGATAGGGTTGGAGTGGTGATGATTGTAGCATGACTGCATTTGGTAATTTTGGGTATGTGACGTGCTAATTTGTTTCAAAGCTGATTGTGAAAATAATCATAGCAACATCCTCCTGAAGTTTTCTTAAGTATCCTCAGTCTCTTTCTCCTGTCGCACTTGCTACACAAGCCCAAATCCAGCTTATCCCTGTCTAGATAGAGCGTTCAACTTGTGTCACATTGTTTTATACTTAGTTTGCCCCTGACGCTTGTAAGATTTCTCAACACAGCCTCTGTGGTTTATATTGGATATTCCTTCTTAATGTTAAGTTCTAGTCATGGCAGCTGTTGGTATCTTTTTTTTTTCTAGTTGGGTTCTGATTTTGTTTTTATTTTGTACATTTCTTTAGTCTGCTTCTGAGGTAGTTGTCTTACTTTTAATCTATTTTTTGTAAATTTTCGAGACATCTCCTGCTGCACAATTTTTTTACTGTTTCTCCCGTGTTTCTCTCTGTTAAAAATAAAATCCCCTAGCATGTGTTTCAGAATTTTCAACGCAGCTCTTTCCAAGCGTGCTTCAGTGCCTGGCTTTTTATATTTTTAAGCCCTGCTGCTGATGTTACTCATTTCATTTTACTCACAAGACTGGTATTTATCCTTTTTTAATATCCACCCACTATTTCTAAATATAATTTTGTTATTTCCTTTCAACTTCAGTGTCAACAGTTTCATTCCCTATTTTTGGTGTCATTCAGGGTATTTTAGAGTCTTAGTACTCTTTAAATTAATTTATTTTACTTTCATTTGTTTGTATTTTTAACTCGAGTTTGTGCTGTCTCTTTTAATCTCCAGTCTATGTTGCTCTTTTGGTTAGACTTGCCTTCACTTTGAAGGTTAAAATCATCTTCCCATTCAACTGCAAATACTAAGCTTCAAGTTAAAATTTTCCTCCAATTTCTCTATTTTCATAATAAGATCACTATTTCACAAATATAGCTTAAATGTAATATTTTTAACCTTAATATTTCTTACAGAAATTTCTTTATGATGATCATTCTACGATCTTCTTTTATGCCAGTAGAAAACTAGCTCAGGAAGGTCTGAGGAATGATTTCCTGCAATTGTAAAGACTGAATCAATGAAAGATCCCCTTTCATCACCCTTCAGTGTGACTTTGACCTGGTGTTTGTTTGTTTGTCTAGATCCCAAAGTTGTCTTTCATGTTAATGCAGTTTCCTGCTTCCTTAATGTATCAGCACAGAAAAGTTAACACATCTGTGACATTAACTTGTGGGTTTAACACATGTACAGTAATTGACCTGAAGAGGAGTTTTGGCCCAAAACATTGACTATTTATTCATTTCCATAGATGCTGCCTGACCTGCTGAGTTCCTCCAGCATTTTGTGTGTTGCTACAGTAATTGTACATTCTTTTTGTACAGGGAGGATGAAACACAGAACTATCTTGAGCAATGACAGTAGAGTTTCTCTTCTTTTCTCCCTGAAATCTTGAAGCAGCTTCCGTCATCCTTGAAAGAAATGTCAAAATAGCTGGTAAATCCGGAAGTCTGTGTTCTTTGTCTCAAATAGCAGCTTTTCTCCTGGACATTCCTCATGAAGAGATCTCAGTTGAAGGGGTTCTCATCACTGAGACCCTTCATTGTCATCCTGTTAATTTTTGCAAATGCCTTGTCCTCCTCCAGATGGATTTGTTGCTGCAGTAGCCATTATAATGGAGCAAATTATTGTAGGTTATATACTATTTGCGGATTCAGAATCATGTGTATTACCATGTTTATTGTTTTGTAGCAGCAGTACAACGCAGTACTTAAAATTACTATAAATTATAATAAGAAGTATATAAAATAAATAAATAGTGCAAAAAGAGAGCAAAGTTGTGAGGTAGTGTTCTGTTCATGAGGTAGTGTTCATGAATTGTTCAGAAATCTGATGGTAGACAGCAAGAAGCTGTTCCTAAGATATTGAGTGTGCATCTTCTGGCTCAGGTACTTCCTTCCTGAAGGTAGTAATGAGAAGAAGGTGGGTCTGTATGGTGAGGGTCATTAATAATGGATGCCATCTTCTTGAGGCTTTGCCTTTTGAAGATGTTCTTGATATTCTTGAAGGAGCATCAGGTTGGTCTTCTACTCAGCCCAAAGATCTACTTAATGTCAGAAAATTATGTTCTCTTCAGGTAGCCACTCAATCAGAAAACAGTCTCAAAGGGTCTTAGTCACCTTCTTGTCATCTTCCTCACCTTTGTCATAGCCCTCATTGTTGCTGTATGATTAGAAGGCTAGCCCAGTTTCCACTTTTCTGTTGTGGCAATCACCTGAGTCATATTCTGTTGCATTTGGGCATGGGTCGAGATACCAAGTCTTTAGACCAACATATACTCGGATGTATCTCTGCATCATGGGGAAAGGGGGAGGCTGGGGAGTGGCTAATGTACACAACATTCCCCTTGTCCTGATGGCTACCTGTGCAAATGAGTGTATACAACAGTGCATAGAACAGAAGTATGCAAACACGAAGTGTCACTATGTGCTGAGGTTGCACTTTGCTATGCAATGTTCCATTCCATTGGACCACCTTTTCTCTATAGAACATTTCTTTCAATTAGTATCTTCGACTATCTAAGTCAGATTTTTTACAAGAAAACACATGCCAAACCATTAATGATAATTGCAAAGGATGCAGAACAAATAATAATTTTGAAGGCAACCAGATTTTACAAAGAGATCTGTACCTTTTGGTCAACATATTTTTTTTAAAACTTCAAAGACGTTCTTTGTGCCTTGAAAATAATATTACCAATCACTGAGGGGCAAACATGCCCATTGACCATGAAATCTCATGAGATGGACAAAAGTTTTGTAATTTCACAAATGCCACAGGATTGTCAGAAATTGATTACTCACCTCAAATAGGTGGTAAAAGACAAAAAGAATACAATGAAAGAAAATGAGAAACACACCATAGAAGCCCTGAGGTGCTAAAAAACACTTACTTATTTTTAGTGCATGATTTCTAAGCTGTTCCATCTATCCTATGAAGGAGAAATGATGTCCTTTAATGTTAACAGTTCAATAAGTGAAAAAGTATACTTTTTCTTGCTTACAAAACATTAGCAGCAAAGATATATCATTAATTCATAACTCTTATTGACAACTCAGATATATATAAAAAATGCTGTTACTAAGGTCGTTTACCTGGGACGAATCTTTGGATTAGTGGCATGATTGAATTGAATTGAATTGACTTTATTTCTTCACATCCTTCACATACATGAGGAGTAAAATTCTTTACGTTAAGTCTATGTCTAAGTGTGTAATGTGCAATTTATAGTAATTTGTAATAAATTGTATGTACAGCAGGACAGTCAATAGAGCCTAGAAATACAGTTGCATCAGCGTGAATTAATCCATCTGATGGCCTGGTGGAAGAAGCTGCCCCAGATCCTGTTCATCCTGGCTTTTATGCTGTAGTACCATTTTGTGCATGGTAGTAGCTGGAGCTACTACCATGGTTGGGGTGACTTGGATCCCCAATGATCCTTCGGGCCCTTTTTGCACACCTGTCTCTATAAATGTTCTGAATAGGGGGGAATTCACATTAACAGATGTGTTGAGTAGTCCGCACCACTCTCTGCAGAGTCCTGCGATTGAGGGAAGTACAGTTCCCATACCAGGCAGTGATGCAGCCAGTCAGGATGCTCTCAATTGTGCCCCTGTAGGAAGTCCGTAGGATTTGGTGATTCATGCCAAACTAATTCAACCACCTGAGGTGAAAGAGGCACTGTGGTTCCTTTTTCACCGCACAGCCAGTATGTACAGACCACGAGAGATTCTCGGTGATGTGTATGCCAAGGAACTTAAAGCTGTTAACCCTTTCAATCTCAGATCCATTGATGTCAATAGGGATGAGCCTGTCTCCATTCCTCGTGTAGTCTACAACCAGCTCCTTTGTTTTTGTGACATTGAGGGAGAGGTTGCCTTCTGAGTCAGGGTGATATCTTCTTCTCTGCGGGCTGACTTTTTAATATTTGAGATTAGGCCTATCATTGTAGTGTCATCAGCAAATTTAGTTAGCAGATTGGAGCTGTGGGTGGTCTGCTGTGGAAGGTCACAGGGGCAGAGGTGAGGGAGCTCACACTTAGCATTTGCTAGCGATCTGACAAGAAGTCCAGGATCCAGCTGTACAAGGCAAGATGAAGGCCAAGGTCTCTGAGCTTCTTGTCAAGCCTGGAGGGAATTATGGTGTTGAATGGTGAACTGTAGTCCAAAACCAGCATTCCCACAAAAACATCCCTCTTCTCCAGATGTGTAAGGACAATGTATAGAGCTGTGGCTATTGTGTCATCTGTTGATCAGTTGTGTCAGTGAATTGTAAAGGGTCCGGTGTGGGTGGTATCATGATGCAGATGTAGTCCTTGACCAGCATCTTAAGGCATTTGCTTATTATTGAGGTGAATGTGACAGGATGCCAGTCATTCAGACATGTTACCTTGGTCTTTTTAGGTACAGGAGCAATGGTGGATGTTTTGAAGCAGGAGGGCACTCTACACTGGGATTGGGAGTGATTTAAAAAGTCTATAAATACACCTGCCAGTTGTGCTGTGCACATCCTCAGTACCTGCCCTGGGATTCTGTTTGGTTCCACTGTCTTGCGACTGTCCATTCGTTGGAAACACCTGCGTACTTCAGCCTCAGAGATGGTCAAGGTGCAGGTCGCTTTGGCAGCTTTCCTATGAGGCTCAGTGTTGGGGATATTGAACCGAGTATAAAAATGATTTAGCTCATCTGGGAGAGAGGCAGCGATGTTGGCAGCACCATTGTGCTTAGCTTTGAAGTCTGCGATGGTGTGCAGACCTTGCCATAAGCTGCGTGTGTTGTTGGTGGAGAGTTGGGTCTAGATCCTGTCCCTATATTATCATTTTGCTGCCTTGATGAATTTGCATAGATCATAGCTGCACTTCTTGAAATCCTACTGATTACTGGCATTGTAAGCTCTATCTCAAGTAATAAGTGCTGCCTGCATAGAACTGTTGATCCAAAGTTTCTGGTTTGGATAGATTCTGACTGATTTTTGAGGGACAACATTCTCGATGCACTTCCAGATGAAGCTCATGACCCCATCCATGAACTCAAAGTCATCCCCATCACGAAAAGCATTCTAGTTGACGTAATCAAAGCAGTTCTGTAGCATGGACCAATAGTGGACAGTCTTAACTATGGTTGCCTCTTCTTTCAGCTTCTGCCTGTGCATAGGCAGAAGCAAGATGGAGGAGTGATCCAACTTTCCAAATGGTAGATAGAGGAGTGTTTTGTAAGCATTGTGGAAGGAAGAGTAGCAGTGGTCAAGTATGCTATCTCCCCATGCGCTCACCTGGATGTGTTAACAAAACTTTGGAGAGGCTTGAGACAGTTACACTCTATTAAAGTCTCCAGCAATGATAAAGGCAGCCTCTGGGTATGCAGTCTCCAAGGTGCTGATGGTCTCATAAGGTTCTTGAGAGCCAGGTCTGTATCAGCTTACGGTGGAATATACACAGCTGTAATAATGACAACCATGAAGTCTCTAGGCAGCCAGAAAGGTCTACACAGCAGCACAAGATACTCCAGATCTGGGGAATTTGAGGGCATGCACATTCTGGGGTTTGCAACAAGCATTATTGACCATGAAGCATACCCCTCCTCCTTTTCTCTTCCTCGAGAGGTTTTTAGACCTGTCTGCCTGGAACAGGGAGAACCCAGAGGGCTCGATGCCATGATTCGGTATCTCCTTCATCAGCCAATTTTCCACGAAGCACAAAACGTTACACTCCTTTGTTTCCTGCTGATAGAAGATTCTGGCACTCAGTTCACATAGCTTGTTGTCCAGGGATTGAATGTTAGTCAGAAGTATGCTGGGGAGCAGTGGCTGATTAGCATGCCATCTAAACTTCATCAGGATGTCAGCCCTCTCCCTCGCCTCCAGCGCTGCTTCTGAGGTAGTGGTGGTGTAATAAATGAGCCTCCGATCGATAGTGTAAGCAGAGGTTCCCAGTGTCGAAAAGGCGACATGCTGTGAGCAAATGCCACCTTGCCAATGTTCAGAAGAGTCAGTATCATATCTGATGTGACTATCAGCTTCTTGAACAAGAAATGTGAAGGAAATTGCAGAAATTAGCAGCACACTGTAAAGTTGGCATGGAGCTTGCAACATGGCTGCCATATGTGGTGTCATCTTGATGTTGTCTAGTATTCCTTTACCAGAGTTAATAGGGTATTTGTGAAAAAATATAATTCTTTTGACTTCTACATTGCATGTGGTCACATAAATATTATAGATGTTACTGCAAAAATGTTTGCATCTGACTGTCCAATGGAGGAGCTGGGAGGCAAGTGGATTCCACACAGGTCAATATTAATGTTAGAAAGTTCTCATCTTACATGACATACTAGTTCTAATTATTTCACTAAGGTCATTGAAGTGAGTACTCCCAGTATTAGGAATGCTGTATTTTTCTTTGACCCAATGCTTTTCATATCACTGCCTTTGTGAGTGAAGGGGTAGTGCTGAACAGTTGTTAATGTAAGAGCTATCAGAATCTCTGACAATACCATAAGACGCAAGTTGGAATTGCCAAATAAATGTAGTCCCTTTGTCTGCGTAGTTTTTTAAAAACCATTGACATTTTTAATGTTATATGGATGTATTTGAGCTTTTGTATGATTCCTCTAAGGCTTCTACAGCTATTGAACCTATTGTGATTGATTAATTTTCATTAGTCAATCATCAGTTGGTTATATTCCTGTTCCATAAATATTAGGACCTGAGTGTCTGATAAGGGTATTATAAATCGGGTGTATCTTTCCAGATGAGGTGTAATATAGAATTAAATTTGAATGCTTTCATTTGCGCATGGAAAATATTATGGCATTGTGCGGAATCCCTCCAAGCCTTCTAACCTAAATAAAGTGTATAATTCATTTAATTTTATCCTTGTTGGGAGAAAGTTGTTTTCATGTTTGCTTACAAAAGATCAATGATTGTACTTCAAAATAAACTTACCCTATGAAATGTTTTGGGATTTACAAGAATTGGATAAACTCTAAAACAAAAAAAAATTGTTTTCCTTATTCATAAGTAGTCACTAATAGAGGTGAGGATAAACAAACACTTCAGTTTTTTGAAATACAAATTGTTTTTCTCACTTTTTTCATTGTTACTGTCATTCCAGTGCTTAATCACATTTAATATAGTTGTGAAACCATGTGTTTCTTGATCGTTCAATTTATTCATCCTCCTGAGTATGACTGTGGTAGTTTCTGGCATGTTTAGTTAAATATCTAGCACTTCTCAGCATGCAAGTCCTATTATGTGAATGCTGTCCTTGCACATCACTATCCTTCCCTTTTTCCTAAGTAAGAAATGGTGCCAGTTGTTATGATTGCATAGTGCTCAGATCTGTTTTAAATTCTTCATATAATGCGAAGGCCAATCCTTCATGCAGCAAGATATGGACATGTTCTAGGGTTGGAATGATGAGTAGCAAGTGTTGTTTGAGTTGTACCAAGATGTAATATTGGAACTAAACATTTTCAACAATTGAGGACATAACCACATCCCATTTAATTGGATAGTATATGTACACCTGGTTGACAATAACACCTTTAATATTAATTTTTCATCTGGTATGGTTCCTTTCTGCTCTTACAGGGTAGATTATCTGTATTGAACAATAGGAGCGATATTTTATTAATAGGTGTAACTGATCTAGGAATCAATATATCTGGATTCCTCCCATTTTAAGGCCTTCTGATAGACTTAAGTCACTGTTTTCATAGAAGTTTGATGTACAACAATGCTGTGAATTTTGGCCATGATACAAAGCTTAGGAGCTTATTATTCTTTTGAAATATTCCTACCTTTTTAATATCTATCATGAAAGTGTGTGAAGTTTAACTTTCATTCTGCTCATCTCCAATACTACCTAAAATTTTCTTCAGAATACTAGATTATTGTGACAAATTTTATTGTTCCACTCCAAATATTTTGAAAATGTAAAAAAAAGCTGGCTAGCATTTTAATGCTCTTAATTAATATTTCAGCATTACCATTTCTAAAATATATGATTACTCACTAAGGTTTTTGTCAATAGCATGTTATGAAAAATGAAGCGTTTTCACTCTGGGGTGATACTGACTGACTAGGAATTCATAAGTGCTATGATCTAGATTTAAATGAACGACAGGACAGGATGAAGAGTCAAAAGTAGCTCAGAATCATTCTCTGATTTTTTGAAAAGGAATCAAGCCCTTCATGTAGGTTGGCATTGGTGGCCATTCCTGAAACATTGGTTTCGTCAAAGGATAATCAAACAAAACACAAATTTAGTGATTAAAGTATGTTTGATTGCAACAGTCGAGCAGTTCCTGCTGAAATGTAAACTCTTAGGGGCAGCTGTGTTGAAGGAGCCATCAAATAATAATCTAACTTCCAATCACTTTCTCAAAGTTCAAAGCAAATTTATTACAGAAGTATGTAGACGTTACTGTATGCTACCCTGAATCATTTTCTTATTAACAATCACAGTAAAAAAAGTTTTATGAAAACTATACATAAACCGACGAAGACTGATCAGAAACCAATGTGCAATAAAAGAAAAAAACTGTGCAAATAAGCATAATGTTGAGAACATGAGTTGTGAAGAGTCATTTGGAAGTCAGTCTTTAGGTCATAGAATCAGATCAGAGTAGTGGTGAATGAAATTATCTCCCACTGTTTTTTTTTGGAGCATGATGGTTGTAGGGTGATAACTATTCCTGAACTTGGTGGTGTGGTGCCCAGTGCTTCTGAAATTCTCTTGAATTTTACTTCCCCTGAAGGGCAGACCTCCACATAGAACAAGAAATTTGTACATATTTGGTGATGTGGTGTCACAGTATATCGTAAGGTTTACATGTGATTTAACTGTTGAAATTTGATTAATTCTATGTTGATAAAACTGGTATATTAGTTATAGGACTATTTTGGTTTAGAAATTGTTCGATAATGACAGTATATCTGAAAGGTAGTAGAACAGCAAAAGTAGCAGTTAAAGCTGTTTGCCATGATGCATTTTGTTGCTGTGAAGCCATACTTGTTGTTACTAAATACACTTAGCATCATAACTAGGTTATTTACAATATATTATACACATTGAATCACGAAAATAATGCATCAGAGAACCAGATTCTAGTTTGATTGTGCCATAGTACAATGTTTCCTGGACCAAAATTAGCTGCTGGCACACATACAAAGCAGAGAAAGAATCCATGCACGATGAGAAGAAAGCCGGGAGAGGAACAATGGCTGGAAGATGAGATAGAGACAGACCGCCAGAGACTAATGATATCAAAGCAAAGCAGAGAAGGAAGCAAGAGATTAACAAAAGAGATCAGTAAAACAGAGGGATTAATAAATGGGTTTAACCAAAGAGAAGGAGGGGGGAAATGATTATCAGAAGGGATCAGCTTGAGGGAAAGATCAACCATTCTGGGTTCATGTTGGTTATAAGTATAATATGTATGAAGAGAAGCACTGGAATGTGATGTGGTGAGAAAAGAAATAGTAGAGTTCTGGATTCTTGCTTTAAATGTCAACCTGAGAAAACCTGAGCTGATGGGACAGAAAGGAGAAGCTCTGGATATTAGTCCGGATTTCAAACTAATGTGGGGCTTGTACTTACAAACATCTGTTTTTAAAAACATCAATAGTACAGTATGCTGCCAAAGTGCAGTATGCTGACATTATCAAATATAGAAGCAGAAGGATGTAATGTGAAACTTGATAGGCTGCAATTCGACGATTGAGTACAGTTCAAAACAAAATGAAAAATAACGTGGATGCAACAATAAATAATGAGAATTACACCAGGATGAAGAAAAACGTAGCCTTTGTATCCTGGAATAAAGTTAATTTTCATATGTTCTGTAATTTATTCTTTGAAAGAAGGAAAGCCAACACATCCAGGCAAAAAAAAAACACAATTATCATAGTTTTAAAAAAAAGTTGAATGTTAGAAGAGAGAATGCTTTTAGCCAAATTACCATGTGACTGTTGAAAAGAAACCACAACGTAACATACCAAGCACTGGTAAAGTATTTGAAAAGAAAAAAAGAACGTCAACATATATTGGAAAATAGAGAACTCTAGAGTAAGAACATTTTATCATTTAACTTGTATAACAAGAGTGACTGCCAAATATGATACAGACTGTATGAAGGTTCAGGAAAGAAAAGGAAAGGTGAAGGAGAATAAAGGGAAAGAATTAAAGATACTGAAGGTGCATGATCTAAACAAGTACAAAAGCAAAGAATTAAGCAAGGATTTTATAATGATAATTCTGTATGATACAAATGTAATCTGATCAGTTCCTATTACACTGAGAAACAACACACATTCCTTTTACAGTGTTAAAAATCCCTGATTTGTTACAAAGCTAGTGATGGGAACAATAAAATGTTAACATTGCACTTCTTTTGACATTGAAGGTTGCCATTAATTTCAGTGTCAAAGTTAAAGCAGGTTTGAAGACATTACAGACACAATGCATAAGTCAGACATTTGGGGTAATCATTAGCAAAGGAAATAAAGAATTTAACAAGGCATGTCACTATTGGCCAAAGAAGGCTTTTTTCCCCATTTACAATAATGTGACAGATTATTGATCGCACCTATTCATATCGCTATCAGTGATATGCTTAAATGGGAAACATGCAAATTACATATGATCACTGCAAAAATACAAGGATATTTAATGATAAATACAAGATATTCTGCAGATGCTGGAAATCCAGAGTGACACACACAAAGTGCTGGAAGAACTCAGCAGGTCAGGCAGCATCTATGGAGAGGAATAAACAATTGATGTTTTCGGCTGAGACCCTTCAACGGGACAGAATCCTAAATATGGATTCTATACCTAATTCATACATTACTAAATATATTTAATGATTCAGTTTTGATGTGTAAACCGGGTAATGGAAGATTAGCCAACTTACTTTTTTTCTCATTGATAAGATAGTTAAAATGATGTAAGCTAAGGTATGAAATATGACAGAGAGAGGCATTACAATGAACATGAATAATAATAGTGAGCCAGGGAAGAGTAAGATTACAAAAGAACACCCAGGACAAGGGGTATAGTCAGAAAGAAGGTTCAATCACCATTAACACAAAGGGCCATGCACTGTATTATTCTCTTGAGACTTTTGGACACATGCATATTGACTGTAGCATCCTTTGTCTTACTTTTAGGTTTATTTATAAAGATTAGTTTTGGATGACAGAGGCGAAATTGTTTTTAACTAGTGTTGTATTTTGTTGCCTAAATGAAGAGCACTATGATTGAAAGCTGAACTACACTCCTTTTACAATTGCGTCGTATAGCTTTCTCTAAACCATTCATTTCATTGATTTCCTAAATGTTATTCTGCCTTTAACAATGTTTGCCTTCATAACAGTTGCTGAATCCATAAAAATATCTCAGTCATTGGCTGGTTAAATTGCTATAATAATACACATGCTGAGATGACCTATTTTTAAATGATCTTGTTTTTCTGCCATGCCATTTTGGTTTCCAGAGTCATGAGAAATAAAAACAAGTATAGGATATTCAGTCTCTTGTACATATTCTGTCTTTTAACAAGATGATGATGGCTGGTCTTTTATGTTTGCACTAACCTCATACCCTTTATTTCTTTAATATATAAAAATCTACCAACAACTGACTTCTTGATCCCCTCATTATCTGAAAATCTATCAATCTTATTTTCTGTATTATCCTATCTTAATGGCACTGAAAAGTGGAAGGAGCATAATACAACCTTAGTGATCAGAGAATGCACCGAAGGTTGACCATACTTTGTCTAGCACACTCTAAAAGATCTAAGATCCATAACTTTCTTGTCTTTTGAAGCATTTTGTGCTAATATTACATAGGCGTCTTTGTGCCTCAGAATAAACAATGCATTTTTTTACTTGATGTGTAAACCTTTTTATTTAATGACACATGTGTTTAACCTTCCTACATAGTTCAGAACATACTGTATATCCTCCAGGAGAACCAATGCTTTCTTTTGGAGGTTTTGTCTGGAGGACCAGTTAGTCTACTCTGACTGTACAAATGCAGAAAGACTGCATTAAAGCTGCAGATATGACAATCGGTATTCTTAATTGATTTAATTATGTAATAAAGAAACTTATGTTATTTCACAATATTCAGGGTGAAACCGGTAAGTTAAAACATTTACAGTGATCTTTAGGGTGAGATGATCATTACCATTATCCATACTTCGCTATATAACATTTATATTTTTCATTGATGTATTTATTCTTAAAGGGCAGAGAAAATGTTTCCTAACTTGTTTTGCCCTGGTCGACCACACCCACATCAACCTCCTGTCCAAGATCTGAGGCAGGATGGACAGACTCATTGTTTCAGCATTCTATTTCCCCTGGTCCAGCCACTTCCTATTAACAAACAATAATCTTCAGATATCCTCCAGTACTTTGACAGTTTCCAATTCCCCGGAAGATATTTCTTCCAATCTAAATCTTCCAATTTGTGGAAGATATAGAACAGCTTTTGAGTCCTATTTGAGCCCACTCACTCAACTATTTCCAGACATAGATGACTGCTTGATGCTGCTTCCTGCATCCATGCAGAACTCAAACAGTTCACTGCTTTTGCTGCCAATATCCATGTTGCTTAGGACCCTCACATGGTCCATTTTTGACCCTTCTCTCCCCTTCCTGGGTCTCGCAACTGGGGAGAGGGCTATTCAGAAATAACTATTACAATCCGACAGATTTTCACAACTGTCTTGACTTTCAGCTTGACTCCTGTAAGGGCTGTAATTCATTCTTCCATTTCCTCCATTACCAATGCATTGATTCTGAAAGCATGACTTGTTGTACAAGCACCTTTGAAATACCTTCCTTCTCCCTAAACTGAAGACAGAGCTCTTTATGCATCTCTACTACTTCCTGCACCTCTCTCTCATTTTCTCTCCTTCTGCAATATGGACAGTTATCCTGGTCTTCGCCTACCTCTACTACAGCCTCTATACTGTATTTGATAGGTTATCCTTTGCAATTTCCACCAGCTCTTACAAGATTCCCCTCCTCATTCAATTTTGTCAAAGGACTTTTCTCTTTGTGACTTCCTGGTCTGCTCTTGCATCTCCATCTTCTGGCAGTTTAATTTGGAAATACAGGAAATGCATCTCCTGTTTTTTCACCTTTTTCCTTTCCATCATCCATTTCCATTTTCTTCCATTTGCACTTCTTGCAGTCTAGTGTACTGTATATATGTGGTTCACTATGTGGTTTACACTACATTGGAGTAAACAAATAGGTGAATGCTTTGCAGATCTTCTGTGTTCTGTCAGCAGGAGTGAATATCTGGTTACAAATGAGAAAATCTGCAGATGCTGGAAATCAAAGTACTACACACAAAATGCTGGAGGAACTCAGCAGGTCAAGCAGCATCTATGGAAAAGAATAAACTGTTGAAGTTACGGGCCGAGACCCTTATTCAGGACCCTATTGGAATCCTGATGAAGGGTCTTGGCCCAAAACATCAACTGTTTACTCTTTTCCATAGATGCTGCCTGGCCTGCTGAGTTCCTCTGGCATTTTGTGTGTATTACGCAGATCTCTGGTTACCTGCCACTTTATTTTTCCATCCCATTCCTGCTCTGTGCTATTTGTCTGTGTGTTCCTGTGCTGTTGTAACAAGATCTAAAGAAGGCTTGACAAATATTAAGTTAACTTCTGTTGGAGCACTTGGCAACCTTCTGAACTCTGTATTGAATTCCAGGAACTCACATTTTCTGTGTCAATCACACCAGCTTTTTCTGAGATATTGAAGCAACACACGCAAAATGCTGGTAGAACACAGCAGGCCAGGCAGCATCTATAGGGAGAAGCACTGTCGACGTTTTGGGCCGAGACTCTTCGTCAAGACTAACTGAAAGAAAAGATAGTAAGGGATTTGGAAGTAGGAGGGGAGGGGAAAATGCAAAATGATAGGAGAAGACCGGAGGGGGTGGGGTGGAGCTCAGAGCCAGCAAGGTGATTGGCAAAAGGGATGCAGAGCTGGAGAAGGGAAAGGATCATGGGACAGGAGGCCTAGGGAGAAAGAAAGGGGGAGGGGAGCATTAGAGGGAGATGGAGAACAGGCAGAGTGATGGGCAGAAAGAGAGAAAAAAAGGTGGGGGGGACAAACTAAATCTATCAGGGATTGGGTAAGGAGGTGAGGAGTAGCATTAATGGAAGTTAGAGAAGTCAATTTTCATGCCCCTTTTTTCTCTCTCTTTCTGCCCATCCCTCTTCTCCATCTCCCTCTGGTGCTGCCCTCCCCCTTTCTTTCTCCCTAACCCTCCCATCCCACAATCCTTTCCCTTCTCCAGTTCTGTATCCCTTTTGCCAATCACCTTTCCGGCTCTGAGCTCCACCCCACCCCCTCCGGTCTTCTCCTATCATTTTGCATTTTCCCCTCCCCCTCCTACTTTCAAATCTCTTACTATCTTTTCTTTCAGTTAGTCCTGACAAAGGGTCTCAGCCTGAAACGTCGACAACGCTTCTCCCTATAGATGCTGCCTGGCCTACTGCGTTCCACCAGCATTTTGTGTGTGTTGCTTGAATTTCCAGCATCTGCAAATTTCCTTGTGTTTGCTTTTTAAGATATTGACTCAGTTTTCTCTCTCCAGTAGTGTAAACTAACCACTGGGGTCATCCTCACAATTAACAACAAATTATGCTTCCTTCTCTGCATTGTTGCCCTCTGACGGTCTCTATTAACCCATTTGACGGATAACTTCCATAACTCTTGTCTATATCAAGCCTGGCCTCATCGTTTCAGACATTCCTGTTGTCTTGTGCATTATTCCCACCACCTTGCCTAGTCTGGAAAAGTAGATCATATGGGATATGGGGTGAGCTAGCCAACTGGATACAAAGTTGTCTTTGTGGAAGGAGAGGTGGGGGGTGGTAGTAGAGATTTGTTGTTTCAGATTAAAGGCTTGTGAGCACTGGATTGACATAGGATTCACTGTTGTTTGTCATCTACATTAAAGCTTTGGATGACAGCATTGTTAACATGATTAATAAGTCTGAAGCTGACACCAAAATGGGTGGTTTTGTGGATGGTGAAGGAAGTTATATAAGATTAAACAGGATCTAGATGAATTGGAGAAATGAGCTAAAGAGTGGCTGGTGGAATCTAAGACTAACATATACGAGGTGTTACGTTTTGGTGGATTAACCAAGATGCTGGGGAGTGTTGTAGAGCAGAGGAACCAAGTACTACAGGTACTTAGATTCCTGAAAGTGGTAACATAGGCAGACCAGATTGTAAAGAAAGTATTTGGCATGCTTGCCTTCGGTACAATGAGAACACTGTTAGGATGCCATGCTGCAACTGTACAAGTTGTTTGTAAGACCACTTTTGGAGTAATGCATGTGTTTCTGGTCACCCACCTATAGGAAGGATGAAAATAAGCTGGAAAGATTGAAGAAGATGTTGTGAGACAGAAGGCTTGAGTTATAAGGAGAGGCTGAATAGGTTGGGACTCTTTTCCTTTGAGAGTCAGATGCTGATGGGTGACCTTGTAGAGGCATATTAAAGCATGAAAGACACACTGTAGATAAGGTGGACAGTTGTTTTTTTCCCCCCCCCCCCGTGTAGGGGAGTCTAAAACTGGAAGAAGTAGATTTAAGGCGAGAGGGGGAAGATTTAAAAGGGACCTAAGGTTGAAATTTCTTATACAATGGGTGGTGGGGATATGAAATGAACTGCCAAAAGAAGATGTAGAGGTGGGCACAATTACAGTACAATGTTTAAATGACAATTAGATGGATACATGGATAGGACATGTTTAGAGGAATATGAGCCAACCCAGGCAAATGGGACTAACTTAGACAGATATTATTGTCAGCATGGATGAGTTGGGCTAAAGGGCTTGTTTCTGTGCTCTACAATTCTAGGGCTTTTTCCACAACTTAAACTCCCTTTTCCAGCATTCATTTCCACTTCAAATTCAAGTTTATTGTCACTCAACTGTATACATGTATAGTGCCAAGTGAAACAATGTTTCTCCAAGGTGCCCAACAAAGTACATATTACCACAAATAAATTAACAAATAAAATATGATGAAGGGTATTTGACCTAAGACATTTTGAAATGCTTTATTGCAATGTATAGTAGTTTTAACTCTTGTCTTTAATGCTGTTTATTTTCTTCCCCCTTTTGTGTTTTATTGTCTTCATCCCTTTTTAGAGAAAAGGAGCTAATGTTAATTTACCTTCACTGAGCACCCTAATTTCTTGCCTGCCATATATTTTCAATCAATTGGGCAAATACGGTGCTTTTCAGCCTATGAACAAGACTGTACAAAACTGGTTCAAGATTAGAAGATAATTAAAAATAAGAATAGCCATTTGGTGCATCCCACACTTTGCCTTTGCAGCATCTCGTTATAAGAGATCACTGTGCAGACAGGTAAATTGAATTAAACCCAAATATCATTTGCCTGGTCAGGTGGTTATAAAACATCTGTAGAGTATATGGGGAAGAGGAACATGATGGATCAATTGCTGTCCTGGTTAATATACCTCCCCAGTTTTATGATTAAAGCACCTTATATTTTTAAAACTTGATTTATATTGGTGAGATCTCACTATGCTATTGTAATTCCCTGGAATTCAATTGTCAAGATTCATAAAAAAAGTACTTAAAGCGTGAAGTGCTATAGGATATCCTCAGTCATAGGAAGTGTTTTTGATCCAAATTCATACTTTCCTTGTTTTCTTTATTGTATTTCTCACTTTGATGAGGTTTATTTCAAGTGTATTCAACAATTTTGAGGAATTATGAGAGGCGCAGATAGGGTAGATAGTCAGAGTCTTTTTCTCAGGGTGGAAATTTCAACAACTAGAAAGCACAATTTTAAGCTGAGAAGAGAAAAGTTTAAAGGAGATGCAAGAGGCAAATTTTTACACAGAGTGTGGTAGGGGATGTAGTGGAAGCAGGTAAGATAGAAGTACTTAAGAAGCATTTAGACAAAAGCATGAACAGGTAAGGAATATTCTCTTTACTCAAGCTGTTGGGCCTGATGCTATGCTTTATGATGTTATGTACTGTTGTGTATTCTAAATTCTTTGCATGAGGAAATTATCACTGATTCCATATTATATTTGATGTATTTGTTATCTGATTAAGTTACTAACTTAATTCAGGAATAAAAATTGACATATTTTACAAAACATAATCATCGTTGCTGAACTGATGAGAGAATAAACTGAGGTACAGTAAATCTCAGCTGCATAAAAAGGCACTAAAGAAAGAATGTCAAGCGAAGTTTCATCTGTATTTTAAGAAACAGAAGATTTGTCATCTTGTTGTTTTGGAAACATTGCTAATTGTAAATTAGCTGCCACATTTCCCTGTATTCCATTGGTGGCTACTCTTCAAAAGCACAGTATTAGGTGATAAATTATGTGACATAAATGAAGGTTTTCTTTTATCATTGAAAATGTGTCTCTTTGTTTTAATCCTGTAATCTATAGCTACTGTATATTCGGAATTAATTTGCATCATGCTTTGAATTTGCTGAAATGTTTGAGCCTCCCTTGCCTTTTTCCTTTACAGGGACCACTGTCAGCTTTGTGACAGTGGCATTGAGAACTAGACACAATACCAAAGAAATGACCAAACTATGAGATTGATCATGATGGCTGTGATTCTATTTAATAATTCCAAGTAGTTTAGCATTCTGTTGCCTTTGTTAATTTGTCAGCCAATTGTCGAGCCTCTATAGAACTCATATCATGAGAACATATTAACATTGAGCTACTTCAGCACTCCTGTGTCTCGTCTGGTCAGCTATTTCGTAATATGCTGATATGACTGTAACCTCAATTCTAACTCTATGAAAGGTTATTTGGAAGGGAATTCCAAATTCTCATCATCCTTTGTGAGAAAGATAGATTCTCCTTGTCTCATGAGAGGGGTATGGAGTGCCATGATTCAGATGCAGGTTGATGGGACTGGGCAGAATAATATTTGGTGCAAGAAGAATTGCCCCCTCTATATCCAAATTAGGATCTTGCATGTTTCATCCTTATTTTCCTAAACTTGGATACAAACCAGTCTCTACAGCCTTTTTTCATAAGTCAGCCCATGGGCGTTAGATCAGCGAATTGTCTCTGTACTGCTTCCAGTGAATTAATATTCTTTCTTAAATAAGAAATCAATACTGTACAAAATACTGCAGATATGGTCTTATTAAATGTGACTTTCTTACGTTTGTATTCAATCCACGCTACGAATAACAAAAACGTTCTTTTTGCTTTCCTATACCTACTGTTTGGCATACTAGCCTTTTGCCAATCATACACTAGGACACCTAAATCCTTCTGCAATTCAGAGTTCTGCAGCCTCTTACCAATTAAATAATACACTAGTTATCTTACCAAAAAGGGCATTTTTACATTTCCCAAATTACTTTCAGTTGCCAGATTTTTCATGTGTTTTTCATTTCTTTCCTTTGCTAATTTCTGCTACTCTTCCACTCTTTCCTAACTTTACTTACCATCTAAGGGACAGGATATGTCAGTATTTGGATAGACAGGGCCTGATTAAGGATAGTCAGCATGCCTTTGTGTGTGGAAGGGGTTTTGTCTAACCTGACTTCTCTCACATGTCTAGAGACCTGTGTGAGAAGACATGAGGGGAAAACTCCCAGTATGAAAAAGTTTCATGATGCCATCAGGAACCTGAAAAGGCACGGGTCCTGACAGGATCCCAGGAGAGATCCTTTAAGAAAGGTGGACTAACACTCCTGCAGCACATACATGCCTTGCTCCTGAAGGTCTGGGAAAAGGAACAACTGCCTTCAGAGCTCAGGGATGCAGTAATGTTGACCATTTTCAAGAAGGGAGACGCAGCAGATTATAGCAATTACAGAAATTTCTCCCTGCTGTCAACAACGGGCAAAGTGCTTGCACATATCCTTATCAACCGACTCCTTCTGCCATCTGAAGAAATACTCTTGGAATCACAATGTGGTTTCCACTCATCTAGAGGAACTACAGACATGATCTTCACAGTGCACCAATTAAAGGGAAAATGCTGTGAGCAAAGATGACCCTTGTACTTGGTTTTCATAGGTCTGACAAAGATATTTCATACAGTAGACTTCCAAGCTCTCTGGCTTATGCTATTAAGTCATGGCTGTTCTAACAAGTACTTACAAATATTGAGGCATATGAGCCACATACAGTGGCCAGCAAAAGTTTGGGCACCCCTGGTCAAAATTGCTGTTACTGTGAATAGCTAAGCGAGTAAAACATGACTTGATTTCCAAAAGTCATAAAGTTAAAGAGGACACATTTCATTAATATTTTAAGCAGGATTACTTTTTTATTTCCATCTTTTACAGTTTCAAAATAACAAAAAAGGGCCTGAGGCAAATGTTTGGGCACCCTGAATGGTCAGAACTTAGTAATACCCCCTTTGGCAAGTATCACAGCTTGTAAACACTTTCTGTAGCCAGCTAAGAGTCTTTCAATTCTTGTTTGGGGGATTTTTGCCCATTCTTCCTTGCAAAAAGCTTCTAGTTCCGTGATATTATTGGGCCACCTTGCATGTACTGCTCTTTTGAGGTCTATCCACAGATTTTCGCTGATGTTTAGGTCGGGGGACTATGAGGGCCTTGACAAAACCTTCAGCTTGTGCCTCTTGAGGTAGTCCATTGTGGATTTTGAGGTATGTTTAGGATCATTATCCTGTTGTACAAGCCATCCTCTTTTCATTGCCAGCTTTTTTATAGATGGTATTGTAGCGGTGTGCTACATGCAGCGCTAAAATAACGACACGGAGTCGGTAAACTGCAGTTTAAAAAATAATTTTATTCGAACTTCGCGGCCACGCGTTAAAGCCTCCCTGATCCCGCCCTCCCCGGGCGTAGATGCTGTAGGGGGGCACGTATTCACAGTCCCGCGCGGGCTTTTCCCTTTGTTGGTGAAGCAGACCTGGCACCCTTTTGGGACTGGCCTTTATGCCGGCGCGCTGGCTATTTGTGAGCCGGTTCGAGTGCGCTAGGAAGTGGGTTGCCACATAACTCTTCCCCCCCCCACCCCCAGAACCGGCGATACACCCCCCAATGACCACAGTCTGGGCCGGACCTTGTTTGGGAAGTCGGCCTCTGCGCCGCGGTGCCGGAAACTCGACCGGTTGCGGCACGTCCACATGGGCCGGTTTGAGTCGGTCCACCGTGAAAACCTCCTCTCTCCCCCCAACGTCCAGCACGAACGTGGACCCATTGTTCCTGATCACCGTAAACGGCCCCTCGTAGGGCCGTTGCAGTGGTGGCCGATGCCCGCCCCTTCGTACAAACACAAACTTACAGTTCTGGAGGTCTTTGGGTATGCAGGTCGGGTTCTGCCCATGCTGCGAAGTGGGTATGGGGGCCAGGTTGCAGAGCCTCTCGCGTAGTCTGCCCAGGACTGCTGCGGGTTCTTCATCGTGCCCCCTTGGGGCTGGTATGAACTCCCTGGGGATGACCAGGGGTGCGCCGTACACCAACTCGGCCGACGAGGTGTGCAGATCGTCTTTGGGTGCTGTGCGGATGCCGAGTAGGACCCAGGGAAGCTCGTCCGCCCAGGTAGCTCCTCACAGGCGGGCCATGAGAGCCGACTTTAGGTGACGGTGGAAACGCTCCACTAGTCCGTTCGACTGTGGGTGGTAGGCAGTTTAGTGGTGCAGCTGTGTCCCCAAAAGGCTGGCCATAGCTGACCATAGGCTGGAGGTGAACTGGGCGCCTCTGTCGGAGGTAATGTGGGCCGGGACACCAAAGCGGGACACCCAGGTGGTGATCAGTGCCTGGGTGCAAGATTCGGAGGTGGTGTCGGTGAGCAGGATCGCCTCTGGCCATCTGGTGAACCGGTCCACGATAGTGAGGAGGTGCCGCGCTCCTCGCGACACTGGCAGGGGGCCCACGATATCCACATGAATGTGGTCGAAATGCCGGTGGGCGGGGTGGAACTGCTGCGGCTGAGCTTTGGTGTGCCACTGCACCTTGGCCGTCTGGCAGTGCATGCACATTCTGGCCCATTCACTTACCTGCTTGCTGAGTCCGTGCCAAACGAACCTGCTGGAGACCATCCGAATGGTTGTCCTGATGGAGGGGTGTGCTAAGTTATGAATGGAGTCGAAAACGCATTGCCGCCGGGTTGCCGGGACAACGGGACGGGGTTGGCTGGTGGTGACGTCACAGAGTAGGGTCCTCTCACCTGGGCCTACAGGGAGGTCCTGGAGCTGCAAACTAGAGACTGCGGATCTGTAACTAGGGATCTCCTCATCTGTCTGCTGCGCCTCTGCCAGCGCCTCAAAGTCTACCCCTTGGGAAAGGGCATTTATGTTAGGGCAAGAGAATGCGTCCGCCACGACATTGTCCTTACCTGAGACGTGCCGGACATCCGTTGTGTATTCAGAGATGTAGGACAGATGGCGCTACTGGTGACGACCAGGGATCGGACACCTTCGTGAACGTAAAGGTAAGCGGCTTGTTGTCCGTGAACGCGGTGAAGGGCCTACCTTCTAAGAAGCACCTGAAATACTGGATTGCCAGGTATAGCGCCAACAGTTCCCGGTCAAAAGCACTGTATTTGAGCTCGGGTGGCCGCAGGTGTTTGCTGAAAAATGCCAGGGGTTGCCAGCGACCCTCGATGAGTTGCTCCAGTACCCCACCAACTGCTGTGTTAGATGCGTCCACTGTGAGGCCGTAGGGTCGTCCATTCTGGGGTGCACTAGCATCGCGGCGTTTGCCAAGGCTTCTTTGG
The DNA here is from genome assembly GCF_030144855.1 of Hypanus sabinus. Taxonomy (NCBI): domain Eukaryota; kingdom Metazoa; phylum Chordata; class Chondrichthyes; order Myliobatiformes; family Dasyatidae; genus Hypanus; species Hypanus sabinus. The sequence goes on along the minus strand of NC_082719.1, from coordinate 33,115,644 downwards.
CCCAAATATCGTTTGGGCCGTCCCGGTCACCAATTGTAGCGGTGTGCTACACGCAGCGCTAAAATAACGACACAGAGTCGGTAAACTGCAGTTAAAAAAAAGATTTTATTCGAACTTCGCGGCCTCGCTTTAAAGCCTCCCTGATCCCGCCCTCCCCGGGCGCGGATGCTGTAGGGGGCATGTATTCACAGTCCTGTCCCGTGCGCGGATGCTGTAGGGGGCACGTATTCACAGTCCCGTGCGGGCTTTTCCATTTGTTGGTGAAGCAGACCCGGCGCCCCTTTGGGACTGGCCTTTATGCCGGCGCGCTGGCTATTTGTGAGCTGGTTCGAGTGCGCTAGGAAGTGGGTTGCCACAGTATAATGTTTACTTCTAGAATTTGTTGGTATTTAATTGAATCCATTCTTCCCTTTACCAGTGAAATGTTCCCTGCACCACTGGCTGCAAAACAAGCCCAAAGCATGATCGATCTACCCCCGTGCTTGACAGTTGAAGAGGTGTTCTTTTCATGAAATTCTGCACCCTTTTTTCTCCAAACATACCTTTGCTTATTGTGGCCAAAAAGTTCTATTTTAACTTCCTCAGTCCACAGGACTTGTTTCCAACATGTATCAGGCTTGTTTAGATGTTCCTTTGCAAACTTCTGATGCTGAAATTTGGCTACAATGAGCAAAGATATGTTTGGAGAAAATGGGTAAACAGTACCCTAAAAAATAGTAATCTTGCTTAAAATATTAATGAAATGTGTCATCTTTAACTTTATGCCTTTTGGAAATTAGGTCATCTTTTACTCGCTTAGCTATCCACAGTAACAGAAATTTTGAGCAGGGGTGCCCAAACTTTTGCATGCCACTGTATATACTGTGGCTAATATACATGATGGCACAGTGCTCAACAATAGTGGTGCTGAATCAGAACCTTTCACATTAGTCAAACAGGGCTGTATCTTGCACAATAGGTACACCTGGAGGAAACCTGTTTAAGAGGGAGCTGCATTACATGAGAGTGACCTCCGCTGTGCCTCAGAGAGCAAGCTGCAGCTGTGGAAGGAGAGAGTAGGCAACCAAACGACTCAACCACTAACCACTTACTCATATCCACACTGCACCAGAATATGTGGATTCCAGATTGGCCTCTGTAGTCACCTAGGACTCATCAATGGACAACCCTTTAGGAGAACAAGTGATCACACTACTACAACATGTTTGACCAATCTAATTGAGATTTTTGAGGAGATAACCAGGGAATTTGATGAAGGAAAGGTAATGGAAGTTGTCCACATGGACTTTAGCAGAACCTTTTACAAAGTCCTGCATGGGAGGCTGGTCAAGAAGGTTCAGTTGAATGCCATTCAGGATGCAGCAGTAAATTCGGTTTGACATGGGGTTAGTGGGAGGCCAAGGAGTGATAGTAGATGGTTGCCTCTGGAGACCTATGACTAGTGGTATGCCGCAGGGATTGGTGCTGGGTCCGTTGATGTTCTTCATTTATATCAATAATTTGGATCACGATGTGGTAAACTGGATAACACCATGATTGGGGCTGTAGTGGACTGCAAGGAAGGCTATCAAAGCTTGGAAAGGGATCTGGACCAGCAGGAAAAATGGGCTGAAAATGGCACATGGAATTTAATGCACACGTGTGAGGAGTTGAACTTTGATAAAACTAACCAGGGTAGGGCGCTGAGGAGTGCAGTAGAATTAAAAGATCTGGGAATATAGATCCGTAATTCTTTGAAAGTGACCCGCAGGTGGATAGTCATAAGGAGAGCTTTTAGCACGTTAGCCTTCATATGTTAGAATACTGACTACAGGAATTGGGATGTTGAAATTGTATAAGTTCCAAGTTAAAAGTAAATTTATTATCAAAGTACAGTTACTTCAACATATACAACCCTGAGATTCATTTTCTTGCGGGCATGCTCAATTAATCCAATGACCATAAGAACATCAAGAAAAGACCGCATCAATAGGGTGGACAACCAGTGTGCAAAAGATAACAAACTGTTCAGATACAAAAAGAAAGGAAAAAAGGAAATAATAATAATAATGATGATGATGATAATAATAATAATAATAATAATAATAATAATAATAATAATAATAATAATAATAATAATAATAATAATAATAATAATAATAATAATAATAATAATAATAATAATAATAATAATAATAATAATAATACTTAATAAATAAGGAATTAAATATTGGGAAAATGAGATGAAGAATCCTTGAAAGGGAGTCCATAGGTTTTGCGAACAGTTCAGTGATAAGGAAGTGAATTAAGTCCCTCTGGTTCAGGAACCTGATGGTTGAGGTGTAATAATTGTTCCTGAACCTGCTGGTGTGAGTTCTGAGGCTCCTGTATCACCTTCCTGATGGCAGCAGTGAGAAAGAAGCTTGACCTGGATGGTGGGGGTCCCTTATGCTGGATGCTGCTTTTCTGTGACAGTGCTCCATGTAGAGGCGCTCAGTGGTGTGGAGGGCTTTACTTGAGATGGACTGGGCCATATCCACTACTCTTTGCAGGATTTTCCATTCAAGGGCATTGGTGTTTCCATACCAGGCCATGATGCAACCAGTCAATAAACTCTCTACCACACATTTATAGAAGTTAGTCAAGGTTATAGATGTAATGCTGAATGTTTGCAAACTCCTAAGGAAGTAGAGGCTCTGCTGTGCTTTCTTCATAATTGCGTTTATGTGCTGGGCCCAGGACACGTCCTCTGAAGTGATAACTCTAAGGAATTTAAAGTTGCTGACCCTCTCCACCTCCAATCTCCTGATAATGACTCATGGACTTTCCATTTCCTCCTGAAGTCAATAATCTGGTCTTGGTCTTGCTGACTAATAATCTTGGTCTTGTTGACATTGAGTAGGTGGTATAAGACATTGGTGTGGCCAAATTTGGAGTATTGTGTGTAATTCTGTTCACCTGCCTACAGGAAAGATATCAATGAGATTGAAAGTGTACAGAGAAAATTTACAAGGATGTTTTTGGGACTTGAGGACCTAAGTTACAGGGAAAGATTTTAGTAGGAGTATAGGAGAATGAGGGGAGATTTGATAGAGGTAAGTTATGAAGGGTATAGATAGGGTAATTGCAAACAGGTTTTTCCCACTGATGTTAGGTGAGACTAGAACTAGGGGACATAGGTTAAAGGTGAAATGTGAAATATTTAAGGGGAACCCAAGGAGGAGCTTCTTCACTCAGAGTGTGGTGCAAATGTGGAATGAGCTGCCAGAGGAAGTGGTAGATGTGGGTTTGTTTGCAAACTGTAAGTGAAGTTTGATAGGTACATAGATGGGAGGGGTATGGAGGGCTAAAGTCCAGGTGTGGGTTGACGGAACTAGGAAGAATAACAGTTTGGTACAGATTAGATGGGCTAAAGGGCCTGTTTCTGTGCTTTAGATCTTTATGACCCTCCAACACTTGGGAACCATTGGATGCATTTCCAATTTTATCTGAAATTCAAGTTCCCAATAGGCAGAGCTTACTTGTTTGGGACCTATTTCATTGTATATGTTATTCTCCTGCTTCATTGGGGAAAAGCGAGATGAAATGTGGGGAACTGTTGACGTGTAAAGATGCAGAACTTGCTTTCCAGTTAGTAACATAAATGCTCATAGAACGTAGGTGGTGAATGTATTTATATTAGCCATTTAAGGTGAAGTCAGGTGGTTTGAAAAGTGCCTTTGAGATCCAGTGAAATCTTATTAAACCATGTTTGACATTGCACTCCATTAAAAGCTCCAGATTCTCACTTGCTTTAATTTTCAGATTTGTTAAATTGAAGAGAAGCTGCATTAATTTATAATTCTGGCTACAGAATAAGGAAAAAATCTTGCTGCACCTGTGGATAATAGCCTGCTGGAAAGGTGGAGACAAAGCTATTATACATGATGCATGTGTCAACATATTACACCCTATTCCCTTCAGATGTGTGAATTGCTTCATAAAGCAGGTTACCACTGCTCTAAGCCTCAAATATCCATTGTCAGCTTGTTACTGACTGTGAATGTAAAAGGTAATCTATATTATGCATTAATATTTCTGCTCTCATTCACAGTAATGTGCAAATAGCAATGTAAGAAAATGAAGTTTTGTAGTAACAGCTTTATTGCTTTCAGTCTGGCAAAATGCATTTCAATGTTTTGTATGTTTTATTCTGGTTGTAGTTAGGAAGTAAATTTCCATACTTGCTAATGAAAATATTAAGTATTTTGAAATTAAGTTAGAATTTTCCATACTAAATTTTTAATAATGTTACAATCATTATTAAAACATTTTTTTCAAATTTATTCCTGTTACTAATTTTACAATTGCAGCATGTGAAAGGTTGAACATAAAAATGGGAACTGGATAGTAAAGGACATCTATTGTATTTAGTTGTAAATATTTTCACTACTTGAAATATGTATATTTCATCATGTTATTCATGTATAAAAAACTATCAGTTTGGATATTGATCAGATTATGCCTTGTCCTTGCATTTTAGATCTGGGTCATGTCCAGCCTAGACTTAAAATAGTGAAAACCTTCCAAATTTCTGCCTAGATTCTCATGAGCCCGCAGCACACAATTGCCCCTCATTCAACGCTAACTGGCTTAGTGGCATTAAAATCCAAATACAAACTACTGTATTTTCATAGTACTGCAACTGAAAATTGATTTAATTTCATGAGGTGACATGAGTCCCAATGAAGAGTCTTGGGACAAAATGTTGACTGTTTACTCTTTTCCTGGCCTGCTGAGTTCCTCCAGCATTTTGTATGTGTTGCTTTGGATTTCCTCATCTGCAGATCTTCTCATGTTTGTAGTAGAGATAACTGCACTATTTTATGTTTCTGGATTATTTACAACAGGCACTTCAAAGCATTAGAAGGAAACTATTACCAAATCATCCAAATTCATTGTCAGGATTAGTGAACAAACCTGTGTCCTTTCCTCGGGCATTGGTTACACTTAGTTAACTACATTAGGCAAACCATATCATTCGCATGTCTGCAATGGGACTCCTATATAGAAACTGAGATCAAATGATAATCATGGAAAAATGATTGGATGGATATAAGAAAAGCTTCCTTCAAAAAAATTCAACATCCCCACTGTTTTCCAGGCATCTCAGGCTCAACACTACTCAAGGTGATGGAGGAACATTCAGGATTGTATTGAGACCAAGCAAGATCAAGGAGCTGATTATTTACTTCATGAGGAGGAATACCAGAAATCCTCGAACTAGTCCTCTTTGGGAGTTCAGAGGTAGAAAGGGTCAGCAACCTTGAATTCCTTGGAGTTATCATTCCAGAGGATCTGTATTCAGCCCAGTATGTAAATACAATTATGAAGAAAGCACAGCCACATAAAAGTTTGCAAGGATTCAGCATGACATCTAAAACTTCGACAAACTTCTATAGATGTGTGGAGGAGAGTATATTGACTGGCTGTATCACAGCCTGACATGGAAACGCCAATGCCCTTGAACAGAAAATTCTTGCAAAATGTAGTGGATATGACCCAGTTTATCATAGGTAAAACCCTCCCCACCATTGAGCACACCTACATGGAGTGCTATTGCAGGAAAGCAGCATCCATCATCAGAGGGTCAGACAGGCGATTCTATGGATGCAGGAAAGAAACTCGGATGGTAGTTTGCTTCCCAGGTGCCAGGGTCTGGGATGTTTCAGATCACGCCCAAGATACCCTGCAGTGGGAGGGAGAACAGCCAGAGGTTGTACATATTGGTACCAATGACATAGGTAGGAAAAGGGAAGAGGTCCTGAAAACAGACTACAGGGAGTTAGGAAGGAAAATGAGAAGCAGGACTGCAAAGGTAGTAATCTCGGGATTACTGCCTGTGCCATGTGACAGTGAGTATAGGAATAGAATGAGGTGGAGGATAAATGTGTGGCTGAGGGATTGGAGCAGGGGCCAGGGATTCAGATTTCTGGATCATTGGGACCTCTTTTGGGGCAGGTGTGACCTTGTCAAAAAGGACGGGTTGCACTTGAATCCCAGTGGGACCAATATCCTGGCAGGAAGGTTTGCTAAGGCTACTGGGGAGAGTTTAAACTAGAATTTTTGTGGGGTACGAACCGAACTGAAGAGACTGGGGAAGGGGCGGTTGGCTCACAAATAGAGAAAGCTTGGAGACAGTGTGTGAGGGAGGATAGGCAGGTGATAGAAAATGGACGCGCTCAGACCGAAGGTTTGAGATGCGTCTATTTTAACGCAAGGAGTATTGTGAACAAAGCGGAGGAGCTTAGAGCGTGGATCAGTACTTGGAGCTATGATGTGGTGGCCATTACAAAGACTTGGATGGCTCAGGGACAGGAATGATTACGTCAAGTGCCGGGTTTTAGATGTTTCAGAAAGGACAGGGAGGGAGGCAAAAGAGGTGGGAGAGTAGCACTGTTGATCAGAGGTAGTGTCATAGCTGCAGAAAAGGTGGACGCCATGGAGGGATTGTCTACAGAGTCTCTCTGGCTGGAGGTTAGGAACAGGAAGGGGTCAATAACTTTACTGGTTTTTTATAGGCCGCCCAAAAGTAACAGGGATATTGAGGAGCAGATAGGGAAACAGATCCTGGAGAGGTATAATAATAGCAGAGTTGTCGTGATGGTGGATTTTAATTTCCCAAATATCGTTTGGCATCTCCCTAGAGCAAGGGGTTTAGATGGGATGGAGTTTGTTAGATGTATTCAGGAAGGTTTTTTGACACAGTATATAGATAAGCTACAAAGGGAGAGACTATACTTGATTCAGTATTGGGAAATGAACCTGGTCAGGTGTCAGATCTCACAGTGGGAGAGCATTTTGGAGATAGTGATCATATTTCTATCTCCTTTATAATAGAATTGGAGAGAGATAATAACAGACAAGTTAGAGAAGCGTTTATTTTGGAGTAAGGTGAATTATGAGGCTATCAGGCAGGAAATTGGAAGTTCAAATTGGGAACAGATGTTCTCAGGGAAAAGTATGGAAGAGATGTGGCAAATGTGGATATTTGTGTGGAGTTCTGCACAGGTACGTTCCAGTGAGACGGAAGTTATGGTAGGGTACGGGAACCATGGCATACAAAGGCTGTAATAAATCTAGTCAAGAAGAAAAGAAAAGCTTACAAAAGATTCAGAGAGCTAGGTAATGTTAGAGATCTGGAAGGTTATAAGGCTAACAGGAAGGAGCTTAAGAAGGAAATTAGGAGAGCCAGAAGGGGCCATGAGAAGGCCTTGGCAGGCAGGATTAAGGAAAACCCCTAAGGCATTCTACAAGTATGTGAAGAGCAAGAGGATAAGTCGTGAAAGAATAGGGCCTATCAAGTGTGACAGTGCGAAAGTGTGTATGGAACCAGAGGAAATAGCAGAGGTGCTTAATGAATACTTTACTTCAGTATTCACTATGGAAAAGGATCTTGGTGATTGTTGTGATGACTTGCAGTGGACTGAAAAGCTTGTGCATGTAGGTATTAAGAAAGAGGATGTGCTGGAGCTTTTGGAAAGCATTAAGTTTGGTAAGTCGTCAGGACTGGATGAGATGTACCCCAGGCTACTGTGGGAGGTGAGGGAGGAAATTGCTGAGCCTCTGGCAATGATCTTTGCATCATCAGTGGGGTCAGGAGAGGTTCCGGAGGATTGGAGGGTTGCGGATGTTGTTCCTTTATTCAAGAAAGGGAGTAGATATAGCCCAGGAAATTATAGACCAATGAGTCTTACTTCAGTGGTTGGTAAGTTGATGGAGAAGATCCTGAGAACAGGATTTATGAACATTTAGAGAGGTATAATATGATTAGGAATAGTCTGCATGACTTTGTCAAGGGCAGGTCATGCCTTATGAGCCTGATTGAATTTTTTGAGGTTGTGACTAAACACATTGATGAAGGAAAAACAGTAGCTGTAGTGTATATGGATTTCAGCAAAGCATTTGATAGGGTATCCCATGCAAGGCTTATTGAGAAAGTAAGGAGGCATGGGATCCAAGGGGACATTGCTTTGTGGACATAGAGCTGGCTTGCCCACAGAAGGCAAAGAGTGGTTGTAGATGGGTCATATTCTGCATGGAGGTCGATGACCAGTGGTGTGACTCAGGAATCTGTTCTGGGACCCTTACTTTTTGTGATTTTTATAAATGACCTGGATGAGGAAGTGGAAGGATGGGTCAGTAAGTTTGCTGATGACGCAAAGGTTGGAGGTGTTGTGGTTAGTGTGGAGGGCTGTCAGAGGTTACAGCAGAACATTGATAGGATGCAAAACTGGGCTGAGAAGTGACAGATGGAGTTCAGCCACTACTAAAATGAAGTGGTTCATTTTAGTAGGTCAAATATGATGACAGAATATAATATTAATGGTAAGACTGTTGGCAGTGTGGAGGGTCAGAGGGATCTTGGTGTCCATGTCCATAGGACGCTCAAAGCAGCTGTGCAGGTTGACTCTGTGGTTAAGAAGGCATATGGTGCATTGGCCTTCATCAATCATGGAATTGGATTTAGGAGCCGAGACGTAATGTTGCAGCTGTATAGGACCCTGGTCAGACCCCACTTGGAATATTGTGCTCTGTTCTGGTTGCATCACTATAGGAAGGATGTGAAATCCATTAAAAGGGTGCAGAGGATATTTGCAAAGATGTTGCCTAGATTGGGGAGCATGCCTTATGAGAATAGGTTGAGTGAACTTGGCCTTTTCTCCTTGGAGTGACGGAGGATGAGAGGGGACGTGATAGAGGTGTATAAGATGATGAGAGGCATTGATTGTATGGATAATCAGAGGCTTTTTCCCAGGGCTGAAATGGTTGCACGTGAGGACACAGGTTTAAGCTGCTGGGGAGTAGGTGCAGAGGAGATGTCAGGGGTAAGTTTTCTACGCAGAGACTGGTGGGTGCATGGAATGAGCTGCCGGCAACGGTGGTGGAGGTGGTGGATACAATATGGTCTTTTAAGAGACTTTTGGATAGGTACATGGAGCTTAGAAAAATAGAGGGCTATGGGTAAGCCTTGTAATTTCTAAGGTAAGGACATATTTGGCACAACTTAGTGGGCTGTAGTTTTCTGTGTTTCTATGTTAGAGACCCCTACAACCCAGGCCATGGTCTTTTCTCATAGCTGCCATCAGGAAGAAGGCACAGGAGCCTCAGGACTCACACCGCCAGATTCAAGAACAGTTATTACCCCTGAATCATCAGACTCTTGAACCTGTAGGGATAACTTCATTCAGCCTTACTTGCCCCATCACTGAACTGTTCCCACAACCTATGGATTCACTTTCAAAGACTCTTCATCTCATGTTCTCAATATTTATTATTTGTTTATTGTTATTTCTTTTTTCCTTTAGTATTTGAAGTGTCTTGTCTTTTGCACGTTGGTTGCAAGGTGTGGTGATTCTGTTATGGTTCTTGGATTTACCTGCAAGAAAATGAATCTCAGGATTGTATATGGTGAGAAATGTACTTTAATAATAAATTTACTTTGAACTTTGAGGCTTAAGTTTACATATCAGCAGCAGCCAGAAGCCATGTGTATGTAAGCAGATGGAAGGAACACACCTTCTCTCAAAACAGTTACCAATCTGCCCTACAAGGTAATTCCTTGATCAGCTGTGGAGCAGTCTGTAGTTCCCACATTGGTCTTACGAGCCACTTCAGAACCCAGAAAAACAGTGGAATCAGTCAGTCTCAGTCTCAAAGGACTGCAGAAGAAGAATGGGGGAAATGGTAGAATATTATAAATCATGTAATTGCATGGCATTTAGAAAATATCAACAGGATTAAACAAAGTCAAACTAGATAATATAACCAATAGGCTAGAAAAAAAGATGAATCAGTGGATGTGAAGGGCTTTGATATAGTCCATTGTGAGGGATCAGCATGGGCTTGTGGGGTAATTTATAAGCCTGTATTAAAAATCAGATGACAAAGAAGTAGTAGGCAGTGATTTGTGTGGCACCAAATGGATTGGTGCTTGAGGCCCCACATAATATATCCATGACTTGGATGAGGGGAACAGATGTAATATTTCTAAGTTTGCCAACAGTACAAAGCTGAAAGAGATTGTAAGCTGTGAGGAGGATAAAAAGGTTCAAGGTACTTCAGACACTTTGATTCAGTGGGAAACTAACTGGCAAATGCAGTGTAATATGAATAAATGAAATTATCCAATTCTGTACAGATAACTGAAAGGAGGAATACTGTTTAAATGCTGATTGATTGGAAACTGTTCATGCAAGTAGACCTAGGTGTCTTTGTATGCTAGTCACTGAAAGTAAACAAGCGGGTGCATAAAGCAATTTGTTGTAAGAGGTATTAAGAACAGAAACAAGGATCTCTTACCACAGTTATACATGGCATTAGTGTTACTTTATCTGGAATGTTGTGTGTAGTTTTGATCTTCTTGCCTCAGAAAAGATACTCTTGCTGTAAAGAGAGTTTAGTAATGGTTCATTAATCCATTTCTGGGATGTGTGATTGCTATCCAAGAGGGTTTAGAGGTATGAAAGTAGATCTCATTGAAACATAGAGTCTTTGTTAGGACTCTGGATGAAGGAAGCATGTTTTCCCTGATTTAGGAGTGTAACACCAGGAGTCACAATCTGAGGATACAGAGTGAGACATTTAAGATAGATCAGGAGAAATCTCTCCACTCAGAGTGATGAATCTGTAGCAATCTAACACAGAAGCCAAGTTATTGACTATATTTTAAAAGGACACAGTGGTTTCTCTAGGAGATTTCTAGATATAAAAAAATTAACAGTAGGGAAAGGGTGTGAATATGATATTGAGATAGAAGATCAGCTATGATCACTTGGGATGGTGGAATGCTATGGGAGGAAGATATTTTTGCAGCTGTTTAGCACTTCTGACTAATGACAAAATTCTATAACATGATATTTCTGCCTATACTTTGTTGAAAGCTTAAACAGCAATTGCATTTATTTCCAATATGGATAAGCTAAGGTAGAAAACAATAGTATAGTTTCAGTACATGAAACCTTAGAGCTCTTGCAGGTTCACTATTACAGGGGATCAAGTCTTGTTCATTATACATTTGACTTTTAGGAACTAGAGTGTGCCAGAAATTGTGCCATTGCTTGAAATTAAGTATTATTTTTCTGAATTTACGGTTGTAGATATTTGAGTTACATACTTAAGTGGTATGATTATATTTGTTACTTATTTCCAGAGTTCTTTTAATTTTCATTTGTCTCAGGGAATTGCAGAACTATTTTCTTCACAGTATTTTGGACATGATATTTGTAAAATATGATCCAGTGCAGCTTGTTTCTATTTTTGATAGTACTCTAGAATAATTTGTTTTTACAAACTTTTTTTTTAATGAAAGTAAGATCAAATTTCTTTCTGGTATCTTTCCCTCTCCTTTCCAGCCCCAAAGAAGGGTCCCAACCTGAAAGGTCCACTGTTTCTTCCTCTCCGTAGATACTGCTTGACCTGCTGTTCCTCCAGCATTTTGTGTATGTGAGATTATATACCTGAATGAGTAATTGAGCCCACGTGTGAGACTAGCTGAAAACAGGTATATAGAGTTCAGTCATATGCCACAAAATAATCTCATTTGCTGTCTTTTCCTTAAAAATGACTGAAAATGCCTTTATAATAGCAGAGGAAAAGATTGAAGGAAGAGGTGAGTGATGAGTTGGTTGGGAGTTTGTTAGTGGAAAATGTAGATGTCAACTGTTAACATTTAAGATGAACTGAATTTTGTTTTACTTGCAGATGCCCTCCTTATTTGCAGGTGAGAATTAAAAAAATACAATTAAGTTTTAATGGGAATTACTTATTTCCATCAATGCTTGAGAAATAGAGATAGCTCTATACAGCAGGTCTGAAGCTTCTAAATATCTGATGGTATTGGGCTTGCTGACTGCAAAGTTCTGAACTCAGATGAAGACCTTAAGTCCTACCAGATATAAATAACCACACGTGCTCACAGTAAAATAAGATTATACTGTAACTGTCCAGTCTTCAAAGACTAGATTACTTCCCTGTTTATTCTCATGGTGTGTTTAGTTGCCAGTACCCAGTATTCGAATCGTGGGACCCCTCTCCCTACCAAGGAGAAGGTACTTCCAGCTGATCAAATAGATTAAATCACAGCTTAATTATTTACAGTAATACATGTTTAAATCAAAACAAAATTTCTAAAACACATTTAAAACTCAGAGGATTTCCATCTTAAGCATTTACAAATTGCAATTAATTTTCAAAACACAAACCATTTCATAAACAAAAAGTACAAAGCATAAAGGATTAAGCACTTAGCATATCCAAAACATAGGTACAATTCCTATAAACAAAAAAGACATACCACAGTGCAGGCAATCTAATAGTCTGTTGCAGAAACCGTAGGTAGAGAAATGGATTGTAGTTCACCCCAGTTTCTTCCATGTATCTTCTTTACTCCATTGCTAATAACCCTGAACTGCTCTTTAATTTTATACTCTTTCTCTACCACTTGATGACTTAACATACATATGATATTTCCTCAGATGTACTTCCAAGTACATAAAACTCCCAACTATAAGCACATCAGTTATTGCCATGTTAAATAATATTACTCAGCTGATCTGTAAGCTTCCTTAAACTAAACAACTTAAGAGTCAGCTTGTCTGTTTGAAATAGCCCAGATTAAACATCTCATTGTGTTATACTACATCTTGAGCAGTAATAAAGCAGGTGCAGTGACTACGTTTGTGGTCTGTTAGCTGCTCTATAGACAATAATTTGTTTTAACTTCAACCTGATTACTGCTTTCCACTTACACACTAAGAACTGAAGATTGACTTCCTTTTATGAGCAGAAACTAAACAAACAATTAGAAGTTTACATGCAGTTGTTTCTGATCTTACAAGTGGCAGATACTGTATTTAGAAAACAAAGTCAGCAAACATGAGCAAGAGGCCTGCTGGCCTAGGACAATGAAAATCTAGCACAAGTTTATACTCTGGATTGCAAAGTACTTCTTTAAAAATGAATTGGAAATAATCAATTTAAATCTTATGAAACAGATCTAAGTTGTGTGCTTTTCTTCAGGACATTTGGGACTACTCATTATATCTGTGATTAAACTACTGGACTACAAGATGGGTATTTCAGTAAAACTGATTTATGAGTGACTCTCAATGATGTAATGTATAGGATTGTGTGCTGCAAGGGTGTTTATTATCTTGTGGTAGCTGCACCAGTCTGTAATTAGCACCAGTATAGTGCTGAGCACCATATTAGTGACTTGGGAATAAAGGTCAATCAAAAAAGAGGCTTGACCATAAATGGACAGAAAGCAAAACACCGTTGCCTTTTGAAGGTGAAGTGTCATATTGCAGTATATCAGAAACAGGTTTATGCATATTAACCTAATAAAATACATTTTTGTTTGATTATTTAAATGATAAAATGCATTTAGTTCCAATTATATTGTATTTGAATTTACAGTGTAAGTATTAATTTTGTTGCTTTGTAGTGATTAAAATAACCTGATTATGTATTTATTGTGAAGGAAGGTTTGATTAAATATTTGTAAAGGCACATTGACATATATATTTCTAGATGGTTAAGGTAATAAGCAGAAAAATGTAAAGATGCTGCTACCATTTTAGCTGCAGATGAACTCATGACTGGTCAATTAGATATTAAATTTCAAAGCCTCCTGGAGTTTGCAATCTCAGTGGCAGATCAGAGAAAGACTTTTAGTCACATGCAAACATCATGCTTATAAATATCTTGAACCAGTCTAAAATAAATCTCAGCTATAGTTTATTTTAGTGCCTTGCACTGTAATGATGTCAGTGACCTTGGAGAAATTACCATGTGATCATTTCCATTCATATTTTACCAAATGATTTCCAAATCGGGATGTAATTGCTCATTGCATACTTTGCATTCCAGGTGTGACCACGAGGAGTCTTCCAGCACCCCTAAATTTGATCTTTTGGTTATTTCACGTTAAGACATGATGCAGTTATTGATGTTTTGTGTCCTCAGTGCAATGACTGAGTTGTGTAGGTCTAAAAAAAATCTGGAACTGTGCCCAGCACTCACTTTGTAACTGTATATCAGGAAGCATGAGGCAATTTGAGGTTTTGACCTGGAAAATCAAAGACACATTTCAGCTGAGAAGTTAATTCAAAATATAGAATTTATAGGTACAAGGTCACAGTGCTACATATTGTCGTACAATGCTCTATATTAAGCGATCAGATATTGGAAGATCTCTAAAGTACTCTGAAGGAACATGTGAAGGACTTTCATTTCTATTCAACAGAAGGAAAGCCACAATTTACCATGTAGTTCTCAATAAATATATAATAATGAACCATTAGGATCTTGAATATTAAAATCAATGAGGATCAATTACATGGTGTCCTATGATAGATCTTCACTCTATATCTCAATGCTGAATTGTACAAAAGACAGTTGATATTTTTTTTTGAAAGTGCCACTAGGAAACTAATTAACAAAGTTATTGTAATTTCAGACTCAAAGTATGTTACAATAATTTTCTTGTGCCAAATAACACAATCATTTTATATTCCTGATTGGTTTGATTAATGTCCTTTGAGCTGCTTCTGTAGCAACACAGCTAATTATGAATAATGCTGTGGCAAATCCCAGTGCTGATAAATGAAAGGTAAAATAGCCATTTTCATTTTTACACATGCAGTCTGTCCTGTCATTCCTAGGACATGAATAGAAACTATCAATTAAGCCATGTAACTAAATAATTCCCACATTTAATGTTGCACTTGGACACGTGTTTAAGGAAATGCAGCGGCTACACTAATGATTATAATTATAATAATGAATAAAATTGCAAGTAAATTATTATTTAAAAGGCAGTGAATGTCCCCGAAGGCATTTCACAGAACTTCTCAGGCTGATATACAGCTTTCCTAGACACTTTACTTTGGAACCAACTTCCACTGTTCATGCATTGGTGAAAATTTAGCAACTCTGTGTGTTGGAAAAAAAGATGTCATTACAACTATATCAGTCCAAAAAATTTATAAAATATGAACTTTCACATACTCTAGCCCAAAGTTTTTTTCCTCAGTATTTTTATCCTAAGATTTAAAGATTTTTCAACAGTGCTCTGACCTATGTACAGTGGCAAATCATCAGCATGCAACAATCTATTCGGCAGTATCCAAATGGTGCAGATCTATTGTCAGCCAGTAGGGAGCAATCACAACCTGTTAGCTGTTTATTATGAGGGATCCCAGTCTAAGGTACCAAACCATTGTTTAAAAATGTAGAAAATATTATGAATAAACAGTGAGACAATTGGCACAAGATGGTGGAAGTGCTAATGTTTTAGCTAGACAAAAATAACAACACTTTGCTCTGTTCTAGACATTTAATGATAAATCTTCAGCAGTTTTAAATTTGTATTTATTGCAAAATTCCATTATTTAGGTTACTTTTATTATATTACTGTGATTAACATCAACCATCCATAAATATATGGGAAAAAAATTGTTCATTTTCCATGTAATTTCTCTGTTTCAGCAAAATATAGAAGCTGCTAAGAAATTTATAGGGTCATATGCTACCTCCAGGAAGCTATTGAGTTGATGTTTCATTTAGGACATGAGTACCTATTGTAGACTGATGTACCACTCTGGTTATGTTGACTCTCAACTTCTGCATTCCCCAAACCAGAAAAGCTTTTCAGGCTTGAATATAAATTGCATTGTTCATTACAATATGTTCTGCAATAATTTTTCAGAAAATTTTAATGAGAATTAAAAAGGTGATAAATTCTAATTTCCAGTCTCGGCTTCCTGAAGACAGCCATATTTCTTCATTAAATTGTTCAGTACTTCACCACTTTTATTAAGATATGTAATCGTATTTCATTTCATTTGAATACTGATACCACTGCTCCTGTGACGTGTTAATAATCAGCTTCTCCCTTGGATTGCCCCAGCAAATGAGAGTAATATTTGTGTGGATGATGATTAATTTGTGTAGCTGCAGGGGTAACCTGTACAATTCAAGTATGCAACACCAGGCACCACCTAAGAATTATGGTTTATTCTTTTTTATGTTACCATGGATCAACTGGCCACTGTTTCTGATTCAGTAGAAGGTGCTTATTATGAACTTAATTATTTTGTGAATGAGAGGCTGGATAACTCACAAGAAATTGATGAGTACATTGAGCAGGATTCCCAAAAATCACCTTGCAGAACTCACATTGTAAGGGGAATGCTAATAGTTACAGCTGGGAAAACACCCCCCAGAAGTAAATCTGATGGTGAAGTGTTTAATGAAGAGAAACTATTTCTACTGATAGAAAGAATTGTAGGCACAAGACACAGATTTACGGTATGTGGCAAAAGAATAGTTGCAACAGTAAGAAAGTATGCAAATATTTTTATGACTTGGAATGCATAACCTGAAAGTGTGAATCACTAATAACTTTAAAAGGGGATTGAGCAAATTTTTGAAGTGAAAACATTTTGCTGGATTTTCGTAGAAAGAGCAAGGGTGTTGTTGTAATCGGACAACTTTTCAAAAGAGCTGTCAGCAGTATGATGGCTGAATGACTGCCTTGTCTTGCATTGTTCAAAAAATTCTACAACACAAATAAGTTATTGTGTTGGTGCAAGTCTTGTGTGAGCAATTTGGGAAAAATAGGTATTAACTGGAATAGTTTATACCCAAGTGTATGATGAATTTTGATTAGTTTATTTGACGATATTGAAAATGTAATTGTGGAGTTTTGAAATGAAGTTATATCCCAGCAATTGTAGAGCAGAGAAATAAGTGGGAGAGAGAATTCTTGTGAGTTCTGTAGGTTGTTGTTAATGACTCTGCCAGTGATCTAACTTAGAGTAGCTTGAGAGCATAGTCTTATAATAACAGTTCTAGTTACATCATTAAATAGTTAATGAGATTACAGCAGTACAATGCCCCTTATATTGATATGGTCAACATTTTCTTTTGCCTCTGTCAGTGAACTGGAAAGCTGAAAGGCTTTCAATCTTCCTTGGGTGAAGAAGATTGGCTTTCTTTTTTTAACATTCTGTTGCAGGCTGTGAAAACATCACTGGTAAATATTAATGTTCTCTTACTTTCTCCAACAGCCATTTAATAATTAGAAATTCATCCTGATGAATGTGGCCTGAATGCACTTCCACTTTAAGGTGTGCTGG
Organism: Hypanus sabinus; assembly: GCF_030144855.1. Taxonomy (NCBI): domain Eukaryota; kingdom Metazoa; phylum Chordata; class Chondrichthyes; order Myliobatiformes; family Dasyatidae; genus Hypanus; species Hypanus sabinus. The sequence continues at coordinate 33,098,482 of NC_082719.1, read as the reverse complement.
CAGTCTTGAAATCCATTAGACCTGGAGCCAGAGAGTGGTATGATGATTGCTAGCTGCACACCTGCAGGATTATAATCAGCGGCACTGTCTGAACCCACACTATCAGGTGCAGGCAAAATGTGCAGTGCTACTGTGCATTTTCCTCCTTTATCACTCCAAATGCTGCATTCATTTATTGATCTTATCTCTTATACGTATGACTTATCTGATGTTGCGTAAAATGGAAAAGAAATATTCATGGGTATGACTGAAATTAAGGGCCAATGTCATGTTTAACTTTGGTTATTGATGCATGGTACAGAGTAATGTGTAGCAATGTTTAGATTTAAATACACAGTGCTCATGATACCATCAGTCAGGAGCTCTTTTGATAGAGAGAATGGAATAGAATTGTGTGATGTTTGCATAAGCTCAGTCATGTGCATATTAAGTGGGGAGATATTTTCCGTTATGTTTTAAGTATATTATGTTTGTTGTTGCTTAGTTATTAGTTATGTAAATGTTTTGGTAGGTCATATTTGTAGGGCAACTTTCTATGCTGTAAAGTTTATATACTGCTTGAAGATAGACATGGACATCTCATTGCCATGTCTGTAACGGTCTCAGGCTGAGGGTGACAGCAATTAGCTTTTTATTTTTAATCTGCCAATGGCTAATGGAAAAGTAATTCTGAACATGTCGGTTTGGATTTCTTCTCAGCACTGGGGCATGATCTGCTATGGCTTTGATCCTTCCTTAATCCCAATCATGTTTTTGGACTGGGTGTCTTTGGCATACAGAAGAGGTTTCTGGAGGGATATCTCTGCCAAAAGAATGTGTCACTGTGACTGGAGGAAATTCTACCAGGACTGTTGCAGGTTTTGGCTGAGACTGGTCCCTAAAAAGATTATTACTAGGAGTGGATCAGAAGGGTATTTAGATGTCACCTGTTACTTTCTCTTGCCTCTGAGTCAAATGATTAGAATTTGAAGAAGCTTCGTCACAAAATCTAGGACAGTGCCACTGCTGTACTGAAATACTGCTGAGTATTAGAGGTACTATCTGTTGGATGAGACATTACACTAAGACGATATATGCTCTCTACTTATGCTACCATCAGAGATGAAGTACAGGGGCTTGAAGACACATACTCAACATTTTTGGAACAGCTTTTCTCATCCACCGTCAGCTTTCTGAATGGACAATGAATCAACCCATAGTCACTGTCTCACTATTTTTGCTCTCTTTTTGCATTACTTAATTAATTTAATATTTAACTCATATTTCTTATTGTATTATATTACAAATTATGGTCATTAGATTATGTTTCCTATACTAAAATTGTAGTAATTTATAGTTTTTTAAATGTATTGTACTGTACTGCAGCTGCAAAGCAGCAAATTTATACAGTGATATTAATTCTGATTCTGTTGCTGACACCATCCTTTTGGATCCTGTTTCACAATTACCTTGAAATCTAACCAATAATTATTACTTAACAAATATATATACATGGATTCCAGTTATTTAGGACACATTGGGACCAGTACATTTTGGCTCAATTAAGCAGCTGCACCAATTAGCTGAAGTTTCATGGAAATAGTTAAACAGACAAACTACTGTTTAACTGAGTAAAAAAAATGTATTCACCTGAAATACAGAACAAATTAAAACACTACCAATATTATTACAGCGCTATAAAAACTGTATATTAGTTCCTAATCTCAATCAACCTCTTGCTTAATGTCAGCAAGACCAAGGAGCTGATTATTGACTTTAGGAGGAGAAAAGTGGAGGTCTGTGGCCCAGTTGTCATCAGGGGATCAGAGATGGAGGGTGTCAGCAATTTTAAGTTCCTTAGTGTTATCACTTCAGAAGATCTGTCCTGGGCCCAACACACAAATACAGTTACCAAGGAAGCACAACAGTGCCTTTATTTCCTTAGAAATTTTCAAAGATTCGGTATGTCATCAAATTCTTTGACGAACTTCTATAGATGTGTGGTGGAGATTTTATTGACTGGTTGCATCATAGCCTGGTATGGAAACACCAATGTCCTTGAAAGCAATGTCCTGCAAAAAGTAGTGGATACGGCCCAGTCCATCATACGTAAAGCTGTCCTCATCATTGGGGCATATCTACACAGAGCACTGCTGCAGAAAATCATGAACATCCATCATCAAGGACTCCCACCACTCAGGTCATGCTTTCTTTTTGCTGTTTCCATCAGAAAGAAGGTACAGCAGCCTGAAAGTCAGGCTCTGAAACAGTTATTACACTGTAACCATTGGTCTGTGGAGCCACTCGCATCACTGAACTGTTCCCACAACCTAAGGACTCTTCATCTCCTGTTTTTGATTTTATTGCTTATTTATTATTATTAATTTTTTATCCTTTGTATTTTGCAGTTTGTTGACCTTCGCACATTGGTTGTTTGTCCATAATGTTAGGTGTGGTCTTTCATTGATTTGTTGTGTTTCTTGGATTTACTATGTAGGCCCACAAGAAAAAGTATCTCGGGGTTGTATATGGCAGCATATACTGTATGTACTTAGATAATAAATTTACTTTTGTACTCTTTAAAATTGTTATGGATGGAGGGTGTTCTGCGTGTACTTCTGATTGATAGCAAATGAACAAAATCAGTGCAAGCCTCTAACACAGATAGTGGACTACCTTCATACAATGCTTTTCATAATTGCTTCCTCTAAATCTTAATTTTCATTATAAAATTCAAGTTGATTGTCGTTACTTTCAAATTCTTCATAGTTTCTAACTTGTTGAAGCAGTGAACTTGTTTTATTTTCACTCCTGGCTGTTTCTAGCATCTCCATGTCTGAATGCTTCAAACTGCAGTAAGCAAAACAGTTCGAAATTTTATTACTACTTATTTCTTGCTAATTTCTTATTTCATCAGTGAGAAAAATGATTGGTTTTTGAGCACAAACACATGCGACTGATGCTATTTAAAAGCTGTTTGCCCTAAGCATGATGCAGTGTCTAATGGTCTCACAACTGCACATATCTGTTGTTAGTTAGAAACTGTTCACGACAGTCTCCTGTCAGAATTAAGCAAAATATATATAATATTTGTAACCCGCTCACTGGGCTCATTGTGGTGAACTACATATACCTGTCTGGACATGCCCCCCTGCTGACTGCTCCTGTGGCTCCTCCCACGGACCCCGGTATAAGGGTGATTGGAGACACCGCCCCGGCCTCAATCCCCAGGATGTTATGTGGTGGTCACTTGCTGCTTGTTCTTTCTTCCAACCAATAAAAGCCGATATCTTGCCTCACGTCTCCGAGAGTTATTGATGGTGCATCAAACTTTGCTCATTATCCAGCTCTGTTAACAGCCGCAGACTCGATGGCAAGAAGGCTACCTTTCACAAACAATCTAAATTTACAAATTTTAGCCATCGTGATTGGCTGACACAACATTCCTAAACTGAGCAACAAACATAACTTCTTGTCTCCAGCTGAAGCCAAAACATTTTTCCAGCAGAACACACTGCATTTGCAGAAGTTGCTAAAATGAAATATTTACAGAATCTCAGTAGAAATTTTAACCAGGGCGTTATAGTCTCCTCCCTCCCCCACCAAAAATAGTCATGACCTCATGACTTTTGAATTTATTGAACTAATTCTTAATCCCTGTGGTGTCCATTATAAAGTACCTTGGTCACTTTTTCCAATATTGAAACACACATGCTGTTTAACCAATTCTTAACAGCAATTCCAGAGCATTCAGTGAATCCCCAGATGGTGGGCCCCACAAATTTAACTCTCTCACTGGGCTTGAATACAAACTTGGCTCATTGTCCGGCTGCGCTAAATGGACTCAGCAGTGAGAAGGTCACCTTCCATAAACATTATACGTTTAGGGTCGGTATGATTTGGAGTTGAACCAAATAGGAATGTCGTGATGTTCTGATTAAAGAAACCTCAATTTGAATGAATGTGGTGTAAATACTGCCCATATGCAATTACTGGTTGGTTAGACATAACAAACCATGCACTGTATAAAATGATAAAGGATGTTTATTTACAAATTTCAGCTTTATTGAACAGTTAGTAGGAAAAAGAAAATAAAAACGATTAAAAGGGTCCTTTACAGTTAAACCATTCCAAATGTGCACATAAAGTTGGAGTTCATCTTGGAGTTGTATTTTCTCTCACACACTGAACCCACAGTCTGTGTGAAAGCACACACCACATACCAAACATTGCTCGAAATCCATCTTGAAAAAACGGCCCTCTCTTGGAAGTATTGGCTCTTCCTCCTTGGAGCCATTCATCTGTACATAACATTTTGTGCAATAGTGACACTCAATTCCACAGCATTCTCAACCACTTTCCCTCCTGTCCTCACTGCAGCTCCTGTCAAAAAGACCCCAAACCAGACTACTGTCCATCTCGAACTCTCTCCACCCCATTCTCTTGAACTTTCAACCGATTCCACCATCCTGATTGACAGCCACAGTGTTCCTAAGTTGAGGAACAGGGCTTCTTATCTCTAGCTGACAACAGAACATTGTACCAACAGGACACTCTGCTTTTGTAGAGACTGCTAAGATGAAATATCTACAACATAACTGTAGAAATCTTAACCAGGGTATCACATATTTCTATGCTTTAAAAGACTTTGAAAAGTACTGGGATTTTGAAAGATGTATAGATGAAGGTCTTTCCTTCCTTTCATCCTCTTTTTCATTCCATTGAAGAATGATTTGCTACCTAAACCATGTTGTACTGTTATTTTGAGGCACGCTAAAGCACTTCACTTGGCTGTCCATCTCCAGATCTGGTGGAGAAAATGGTAAAGAAGGAAATTTTCTAGAATTCTTGATCCTTTAGCTGACTTTTACACTGGACCTTTGATGGTATATGTCTTCATTCTTCTGACAGAGCATTGTTTAATTAAATTTGAAATCAGATACCCAGAGAGGCATTCAGGCAATTGATCAAAATTCTGGTTGCAGAACTAGGCTTGCAGAGTCTTGAGAGGGTTACACCAGGATTTCCAAAGCTCAAGAAACTAGGTAGTCAAAAACAATGATGGAATTATTGCAATTAGGCAAGATTAAGAAATAAGAATTGAAAAAGCATAGAATCTAACAGGGCCATTTGATTAGGGGTGATAACTAGAGCAGGATGCAGTAAGAGCATGAAAGGAAGGATGAACATTTTATCCTTACTATGTTACTTGACTGGTAGACCATGTTGATCAATGAGCTCAGCAAGGACTGAGCATGATACTGTGGGTGAAGACACTAGCAGTACTGATTCTTCTGGCACCCCAATACCAACAGCCCGTCAACCTGATAAACACAGTTTTTTCTAATTTATTCCTACTTAATTTTCTGTCCTTTTACCAATCATATTTTAATATTGATATATTGCATTACATTCACCCAATGAACCTCATAAGCGGTGGATCAAATGAAGGGAATGTAAGGCAGATAATGGGTGTTTGGCTGGGGATGGTGTTGGGGCTGGGATTTGAGGTTATTTGCACTGGATAGGAGCTTGGGGCACTCAGTAATGATGTGCATTAAAGAAGACAACCTCCTAGTGGAGGAAATGTAATCTCCAGTAGTGGACAGAGTAGAGCTAATCCTGAAATAAGCCTACATTCTTATGGTAAGGATCTCATTGGGCTTATATGGACAAGATGAACTTTGCTATATCTAATGGATTGTGCTTACAAATGTGTTACATGCATAGGAGTGCCTGCTGCAGTACCTGTTCATAGTTACCCTGAGAACAGGCTGTATCTGTATTCAAGGTACGGCTGCAATACTGATCCAGAAGTTTTAATGATACATGTTAGGTTGATTTCAGTTGGTGCACCCATGATCCTGCAGCTCGTGACTTTTGTGTTGCTAGAAATAAAGTCATGGCGTATTATTAATGAAGAGGGTGGCTTCCTAAACTTGTGCTTGAGTTGCTAATAAAGTTTAATGCTTTGCTTTGGTTGTTATGGAGCATGGGCACACAATGTATAGCTTGCAGGCTAAATATAGCCAGATGTATATCTCAGATTGTGTCTTGAAGGAACAATGATATTCTCCCATGATGCACAAGGGGGATTATTTGAGGCTCATCTTCTTTGATTTCCTACTACTGTGGAGAACAGAGATGAAGTGAATTGAGGAAAGAAGCGCCCATGAGAAAGATGATAGGAGATGAGGCTGGTTTGGAGATGGGGTTACTTGCGTTTTGAGGAAGGCATTAGAGATCTCATAGAGGGGAATGGGATCAGGCATGGGAGGGCGGTCCGAGGACTTCAGAGGAGATGGTGGCAATGGTCAATGAAGACTGCTATGAGGACATGACCTCTGATGCGTCAAAAGTGGGTATCGTCATTTTCAATAAGACTGGCTGTAGTGTTCTTACTGACTTGTTCTCATGTAGACAGTTGCATAAAAAATGTCAAACTGATTTTATGCTATAGCGCATGTCCAGAGGCTTTGTGTATTTTGCTAGGTGTCATCAGCTTTTACTGCACCCTGAAAAGGACCTGTCAAGTCCCATTGTTTGGGCACCCCCTGTAGAGACCACTTATTCTAATCCATTTTGTAGGAGTATTTCATCACATTTCTAACATGCTTTGGTGAGTCAGTTGGTGTGGTGTATTTGCAGAGTATTCTACCTCTTGCTTGCATTGATAGAGAAGGAATATGAGTTGGTTCATTGAAAAGTTGTCAAATCTGATCCCTGTGATCATAAGGAATTCAATAAGGAAGGTGCAAATGAGTGTGAGGTGGTGATGGTAAGGCTCTGACTCGTGTTTGAAATGACCACTTCTTTAGCTGTTTATTGCAAAAGTATTGGTTACCACTTATTAACCCAAGCCTTCATGCTTTCAACAGTTCATGATGGCACAGACTTATTAATTATCGGAGAAATTATGAATAGAAGTGAAAACTGCAAAATACTCCACCACTCTGAATACTGAAAGCTATTAATGAAGCAACTGAATACATGGGAACTGAGAACTCTTGTACAATGACTCAAGCCCAAGTAATAGGCCTCCAGAAACCATTATCATTATCAATTGTTGCATTTAAGTCACTGATGAATTTTACCCCAATCCTTATAGTAATTCAGTATTTCTTAGGATTTGTGGTGCCACACTGGTTTCTTGATGATAAGGTCAAACATTCACAAATCACCTTCGGACTTTAGCTTCTATATGAGCTGTATAAATCCAGGTATCAGTATAATTTCTGTTAATGTGAACTACACAATGCCAATATTCCTGATGTTTTCAAGTATATCATTTAGTTCTTTATTTTAAGTTTTATTGCTTATTTATTATAGGGGCTGCCTGAATTATTATGAATGATCTGACAATTTTATGTAAATTCTCCAAAATATTCTTAAAGCAGTTTTCAAGCAAGTAATACTAAGGAAATTTTTCATAGTATTCACTAATATTTGAATGCAATATATATTCCATTGGTTTAATTATCAGCAGAGTTTTGGTGATTATTCAGTTAATGAAAGGATTATAGTGAGTATGTGGAGTGCTACAATATGGGTAGCTGAAGTAAGCGGATATTTCTGACTTCTGGTGAAATCTGCTTACAAACAGTTCTCAGGAATAGATCTTATTTTGCAATTTGGGGACTGCCTCTATTTGTCAAAATTTTAATCTAGGTCTGTGGCAAGTCTATTAATCCTGTTGGGGAAAAAATTCTAAATTATTTAAAAGGTGTAACAAACTAACATATAATGACTCTTCGAAAGGCTTTATACTGCTTCGCTTACACCCAGACCTCTCTGAGAATTATTTTCTGTTTCTTTTTTTAAGGAATTGACCAAATAAAAGTTGGAAGATCTGAAGGTTACCTCTGTGTATACCTTGCAGAGCAGTGCTTAATGTATAGTTTGATTTGACAATAATATAAATTATTCTATATTTAACAAACATCTTGTTGATAAATTTCAACGTGTGTTTGTGCCCTAGTTGATCCCTAGATTTACTGAGCTGTGTCAATGTGGAATCCATCATAACACTGCATAACTGTTAGTAAACAGAAAGGTCATGAGAATTGGATTTCATATCTTGCAATCTTCACATTTAAGTTTTCAAATGGAGTTAGTTCCATAAAATCTTAATGTACTTTGGAAATAATTGTAATCAAAACTCCATCTTTATTAGCAAAGAACACTTTAAGAAGAAAGTTACATCCTGTTTTTTGAAATTATTTCATGATAGTTTTGTACTTCAGAGTATTGTATCCTTTAATATTTTAAAGATATTTTTGTGAAATAGGATGAGCTTAGATTGGTTACACTCTGCAGAATGAGAAGAATTGAGTGGATAAATATCTGCAATCTGCAGAACATTTTCGCTTAAAGTATAGAACAAGACAGGTGGCAGAGGTGATGTTGAAATTAAGAAATGAATGATGATCCAAGAGGCAGCAGAGAAGAAGGAAGCAACAAGACCTCCATTAACGAAGTCCCATACTTAGCCCTTTTGGTACATCCCAACATATTTCACTGTGTTGTTGGCGTTAAACTTGTGAAGTACAGCAGCTAATTTGAATAGAGTGAGCCTCCTATAAACAGAACTTAGAATGGTATACCCACAATATCTGTGTGAAGATTTACACCAGGTTGAACTTGACATTGATGGCCTTTTGTGGAGATTGAGAGTTATTGGATCATCCAAGCTGAGAGCTTACGGTTGGGAGCAGTTGTCTCTAGGACCTCTTCTAGCCATGGTCAAAATGAAAGTGTTGGCTTAAAGCTTTGTCTGGTGTCCTGGGATAGATCAAATCAACAGCTTGTCCACACTGTATAGACCCAGAGTTAGCACTTACAACCACCGCAGAGGCCCTGGAACTGGTTGTTTCATGGCCTGCCAAGCAGAGTGATACCTCTCCCCCTTGTCAGGAAAGATAATATCCCACAAGAGTATGTAATCCACAGCAATGAAGCCCTTTGGGCTGAATGGGACAATTTAAAATTTACTATGCTGTGGATGTCTATACAGAAGGTTTGTTATATAGTCTGTGTATATACAAGGTGACTAGAAAGCAATGCATTACATATTTGAGTTGATGTACATTTTATATTGAGTTGGAGTTTATAACAAAGCAGGGAGGAGTGTAACAAAACCTATTGTCAGAAATATGTATTTCCACCTGTTCATGTTACTTACTTTCCCCAGGTTACTATGGGAGCTGAAGTGTATGTAGGATGTCTATAATTACTGACCGATCAAAGTTGGGTTGTTAATATGTGAATTTCAGACTACTTTCAAGATGGATATGGTTTATCCTGCACTTTATGTCAATCTGTTTCTCAACTGAATTTGTTACAACATTATTTCAATGACAATGTACATTTTAAGCTGTGGTATTAGTTTGGTAGCACATGTGGATCATCAGAACATTCAGAGTAATAAGTACATTGGAGAATGATAGTTTTGATATCTCACATGTACTATTTGGACTGTTATTCTGGTTGTTCGTGTGTAACACAAGACATTTTCACCTGTGTGGGATAAAGATGTTGAGTGGATCTAAACTAGATGCATAGCAATCAGCAGAACTTGAATTGCTAACTGTGCTTCTTATTGCATTACTTTACTGATTGCAGTTTGTGCTTGTGAACGTGCATGAAAATTCCTGAAATCCATGGATATTTAGATAGGTTTTTTTTAACGTTACCATTGAATCTACACCAGACCATTTTGTAGCCTTCTCAAGAGTTTAGAATTGGACAGTTGCATTTTGGTAAAAATAAAATAAAATCTGCAGATACTTAAAATATGAAATGCAAATAGAAAATGTTGGAAATATTTGACAGGTTAAGCAAATTCTATGGAAAGATATGTGGTGTTAAATGTTTTAGTTTGGAGATCCTTGGATTCTGTTGGAGGTTCTCTGACATGAAATGTTAATATTTTGCTCTTCTGCGAAATTCCAAGGACAGAATTTTGCATAGTTCAGTAGATATATATTTGTGTAGTTTTGATGACATTTTTGTAAACCATTTGATCTTGATCCTTCATGTATCTCATGATAATGTTGGATATTATAGGAATATTTTGCAAAATTTTGAAGCGGTATTCTGCAGCTTCAGCATTTTTCTGTAGTAGAGAAACATAGATAAATCGGATTAGGTCACTTGGCCTTTTAAGCTTGCTCAGATTTTCAATACCATCAAAGCTGTCATCTACAACAATTCCTTATGGTTACTGAGGCCCCATACCTTTTGATGCTTTTAATATCTGGAAATCTGTTTATTTCCTTCATAAATATATTTAGTGATTTGGCCTCATCTCTAAAAGGAATCTGGATGTCCACAGGTTCACTGTCTTCTGAAGAAATATAACATCACCTCAGTCCGTAGTGAATTTCCTTAACTCCTAGAATATGTTGACATTAAGAAAGAGGATGTGCTGGAACTTAGGAAAAGCATTAGGATAGATAAAGTCCCTGATGCCAGATGAGATATGATGGGAAGTGAGGGAAGAGTTGCTATACCTTTTGTCAATGAGCTTTACATCCTTACTGGCAACGGACAGGAGTGGTACCTGTTGGCAAATGTTTTTCCTTTGTTCAAGAAAGGGAGTAGGGATAATCCTGGGAATTGTAGAGCAGTGGGTCTTGCTTTAGTGGAGATTATTGGAGAAAATTCTTAGAGGCAGGACTTGTGAGCATTTGGAGAAGCATAGTCTGATTAAGGATATTTAGCATGGCTTTGTGAGGGGCTGGTCGTGCCACATGAGCCTGATTGAATTGTTTAAGTATGTGACAAAGCATATTGATGTAAGTAGAACAGTGGTATAATTTATATGGATTTTAGTAAGGTGTTTGATAAGGTTTCCTATGGCAGACTCATTCAGAAAGTCAGGAGGCATGGGATTAGAGGCAAAACATACAGTAGCGGAACGGGTTCAGAATTGGCTTGCCCACGGATGGTAGAGGTGAATGTAGATGGAACATATTCACCCTGGGAATTGGGGACCAGTGGTGTTTTGCAGGAATCTGTTCTGGGACCCCTGCTCTTTGTGATTTTTATAAATGACTTGGATGAGGAGGTGGAAGGATGGGTTAGTACGTTCGCAGATGATATGAATATTGGTGGAGTTGTTGGTAGCTTAGAAGGCTGTCAAGGGTTACATTGGATTATTGATAAGATGCAGAGCTGAGTAGAGAAGAAGCAGATGGATTTCAACCTAGAAAAGTGTGAAGTGATTCACTTTGGAAAGATGAATTTAAAGGCAGAATCTTAGCAGTGTGGAGGAACAGATAAACTTTGGGGTCCACTTCCATAGATTCCAAAAGGGCCACACAGATGGTGTTACCATCATTAGTTGGGAGATTTAGTTCAGGGGCTGTAAAATAATGTTGCAGCTATGTAAAGCCCAGGTTAGACCACACTTTGAATATCCTGTTTAGTTCTGGTAGCCTCATTATGGGAAGCACGTTGAAGCTTTAGAGAGGTTGCAGGGGAAATTTGCTGCTGGATTAGAGAGTGTGTTTTTTGAGGATAAATTCAGTGAGCTAGGGCTTCCCTCTTTGGAGTGATGGAGGATGAGAGGTATACATAATAGTAAGAAACATAGTTCGAGTGGATAGCCAGAGATTTTTTCCCTGGGCAAAATGGCTAATAGTGGTGGCATAATTTAAAGGTGCAAAAGGAAAGTATGGGAGATATCAGAATAAGTTTTTTACACAGAGAGTGGTGTGTGCATGGGATACCCTGTGAGGTGTGGTAGTTGAGAAACTCTTAGACAGGCACATGGATGATAGAAAATGAAGAGTAGGTTAAAAGGTCGGCACAGGTTAATGGGCCAAAGGGCGTGTCCTGTGCTGTATTGTTCAATGTTTTATAAGTAAAGGCAGTGGATTGCAACTTTCACAAATATGAATTGTGGATGTGCATCCAAAACAGCAATAAGTATCTGAAATTCATTGTAATCAATGCAACTTAATGATTTTTGTTGATTTGCTTTAACCATGGCCTGGATTGTAACATTTAACTTAAGACTTGATATTGGTTATTCATTGTTGTACAAATCAGTTTTTCTGTGATTACGTTATCCATTTTGATCTCTCTCATCGGCTTTGATGAATTTTTCATGTTGAAATGATCATGGTGGAAGTAGACATCACAGGACAAAAGCATGTAAAGTACGTTTGTAGCTCATATGAAAAGTCAGAATACATGTCTACCCAAAACAAAATGTCTGAGGTGAATGAAGAACAAAGTGATTGGACAAGGTGACTAGAAAACAGAGGTTATGGTTATAGTTCATAGTTACTAAAGTCAGCATTATGTGTAATAATCTGTAGAGTGTCAGGAAGAATATGAACTACTATGTGCTTTAATTTTGGCTCCAAAATAGTTAAATAATGAGGACAAGTTATACACAGGGCTGAGCTTTAATTCTCCTGAATATGAACAATGATTTGTTGATGAAAGGAGTTGATGGATGAACATATCCTCTGATGGGACTAATCTTCCACTATGGCCTCATCAGAGGATAAAGCCTGTTGTAGCTGCCGAGGATGGAGACAGTGGAGCTGGCAGTGTGCTGCTGGATTCCATGCTGGGTTGGAGGCTAGCCCCTCCTGTTGGTGCTGCCCTCCGGTGCTTGCTCAGTGGGACACAAACTGGATTGTGTTAAACTGCAGCTGCACTATGCAATATGAGGAATTGTGATGGGCTGTTCTTGCAGAAATGTGGCTCCAGGGCAACACCCATGCACCATTGATCTACAGGCCATGAGACTCAGGGACTTGAACTATTATGTTATTACTATTATTATCATTGATTTTTTTGTAACTGTATTTATCTGCTATCAATTACATATGCTTATATGTGCTCTCTGTGATTGTTGGTTCTGTGTTTTGCACCTTGGCCTCAGAAGGACACTTTGTTGTTTGGCTGTATTCAAGTGTATGGTTGACTGACAATTAAACTTGAACTTAGTGGATAAAATTACCTATTCCTATTTGTATGTTCTTAACTATGGAGAAACCAAGTCCAAGCTTTTAACAAGTACTGGAGGAGGGTTAATGTCGTGAGGCCAAGATGCAGGTTGTGAAATTGGAATAAGATTTGAGAGGAGATGGATATTTCGGAAGATAGTTATCCAGTTACAACTTGTTCTTCCATTAGCAAGGAGAGCATACCATGAGCACTGAATGTGGTATATCTGATAGGAAGGAATACATTTGAATTCATGTCTCACAGTGAAATCTTGTAGCTGATCCTGGACATTGGTGTGGGAAAAGACGAATAAACTTGTGTGGCTCTGAAAATGGCCAATAAGTCATGAACATCAATGAAATGTTCCTTAGGAACGAACAGTAGAAAGTTATCTGGAAAACAGAAGAGTTGAAGGTGATGTAAAGAGGACATGTTAATGAGATGGCTGATTGGAAAGGTGAGAGAGAAGTACAAAAAGTGGGACACACTAATAAAGAGAAACTACTCTGCTTTCTAAAAAAGTGCTAACAGGGCAAAAATAGAGAGAAAAATAAGTTCACTGATCACTTCCTCCTAGGCAAAAGTAACCTGGCCTGTAAGTAAGATTAATGATAGTAATTAATGACTTCTGAATTTACTCAGAGGTTTTCAAACAATCCCTGTAGATTGAAGGTGTTTATCCTAGCATACAGATGTCAATGAGTAGGCATACAGGAGTGAGAGAGTATGGCTGCTTAAGTGGTGTTGCAATAACAACATTGCACTCAAGGTCAGCAAGATCATTTGTAGATTTCAGGAAGGGGAAGTCAGGAAAACAAACACCCATTATCTCAAAGGGGTCAGTGGTGGTAAGAGTGAATAGGTTTAAGTTCCTAGGTGTCAACATCTTGGAGGATATATCCAGGGCCCAATCACAAAGAAGGCAACTTTACTTTGTTAGGAGTTTGAGGGGATTCGGTATGTCATTAAAGAGTCTTGCAGATTTCTACAGATGCACAGAGCACTCTTGACTGTTCACCTCACAGCCTGGTATGGAGATTCCAATTCACAGGACTGCAAGAGGCTGCAGAGGGTTATTGTCATAGTTCCTCATAAATGGAAGTTCCAACATGATTTTCAGATGAAATGATGTTGCTGTAAAAACAATGAAGTACTTTATTTGTAGTTTATGAGGAAAAGATCTGTGCAAAAAAATTCTGACAGGCAGGATGTCAATTTTCTTGAGTTAGAGCTCATTATGAATGTCAGATGGACTCCTTGAGGGATTATCATCATCAGTAATCAGCTTACCAGTGGAAAGCAAGAAATTTGTTGATGCAGCTCAGGAAGATCCAACACAATCCTTTATAGAGGCATACATTCGAAGCAGTTTCGGAATTGAGATCACTGAAGACCTTGACATTATTCAAGGTTTTGGAAATGGATGGAAGGAAAGTAAGTGAATTCTCTATGGAGTACTTTGAGGCATTTCCTGTCACTCTCTAAGTCTGTTGCATTCCTTGGGAAAATGAGCAAAAAGAAAGGATATGTCAAATCTTGGATTTGAGCTTCTCCATTCTTGCTTGCTGCTTTCCTCTACACAAATAAATACATGTACTGTACACTGTATATGCATATGTATACACAAACATACAAATCAAGGAAAGCGAGGGAGTAGCAATTTCCTCAGAAAAGGGAGCTCCCAAATGGATAGTGAACAGCACCAGGACTTGTCTAGGTTTTCCTCTGCTACTTTTAATGTAGAGTTGAGAGAATAATACTCTTCATTCTATCCTTTGACAAAATTATGTCCAATAAACATAAACAGGGATTCACTGTAACAAAGAAAAAAATAATTACTTGTTGGGATGGTTACAGTGTCTTCATAAGTGAATGAAGGCACAGAGAATGTAGAACAGTATAGTACAGGAGCAGGCCCTCTGACCTGTGATGTCTATGTCAACCCATGTGTCAATCCAAACTAATTCAATCTGCCTTCTCATCGTTTATATCCCTCCAGTCCCTGCCTGTTCATGCGCCTACAGAAATGTCTCTTAAACATTGCCTTTGCATCTGTTTCCCCTGGCAGTGCATTGCAGGCACTTTACATTCACTTGTCTAAAAATATTTTCCTCCTAAATCTTTACCCATGTTACTGCTATGCACTATGGTATTTGATAAGACTTTTCTCTATCCTGTCTCTGCCTTTTATAATTTTATATACTTCTACCAGATTGCCCTTCATCATCTGACACTCTAGAGAACGTATCCACGATTCTTCCTACTCTTCATATCTTATTCTCTCTAATCCAGGCAACGTCCTTGTGAAGCTCTTCTGAACACTTTTCAAAGCCTCCACATCCTTCCTGTAATGCTTTGACCAGAACTGCACATAATACTCCAAAGAGGTAATAGCTTAAAAATTCCAGTAGTTCAGCAGTGGGTCGAGGAATATTTTTGGCAATATAGTGTCAGGGTAGTGCTAAAGACAATTTAATGTTCAAGCAGGTTGATCAGTTGCTTCCAAAGTTCAGTTTGGATTATGTGTTTGGGAGTGGGATGAAGATTGCAGGAACTGGGTGTGAGGGAACAGATAACCTTACAGAGAAACAAAAACATTTCAAGGGCTTCAGTAATTTGAAAGAAGATGACGTATGTTACTGAATTAGCTGCCTGGATCACTTTGTTGCAAATGGAAAAGCAAAGGGATGCTTAGAGTGGGAATGGAGGAATGAGAGAGGTTTGATGTTCTTATTTTCTACAATGATAGAGAACAAGATAAATTTCAGTTTAAGCATTGTTTACAGTAGTCTCATCCCATTGACAACATTCAAGAGACAGGCATTATATCACAGTGAGAAAGATAATCATTTTAATTTGAATACTATTCTTAATCATTTTTTTCTAATTTCATTGACTTTCTTACAGCAACTTATTTGCTTTTCCTACTTCAAACTTCATTATATGTTTCTGCTTAGGTGTTACCCAACATTGTTTCTTACGAATACAATGTCATTTATTGAATTTCCTGGGTGTTTCTCAAGCCGTTTTGAAACAGTTATGCTTTGCTTGGCCTGTTTGGGTCAGAAATAGTAATATAATCATCTACTAGGTATTCAGTAATAAAGATTTAAGATTTGGTATTAAGACTAGGGTAATATAGCATGATTTGAACTACCCCATTAGGACATGTTAAAAACAATTAATTAATCCAAAATTATGTCTAAATAAACTGGTTACAAGAAAATAATAAATATTTTTATTAACAATTACTAGGAGAGCAGATGGTTTCTTTGGAACTGCCATATGGCATTAGTCCTGAGTTACCTTAGTGCACTAAGATTCTTTGTCAGTGTTTGAATTTCAACTACTAATTTGTCAAATGTAACTCAATACTATTAAACCCTTATACATAACAATCATTTTTAAGATAGTAAGTAACTTTATTGAAGTAAGTTCAGGCATGTGATTTATGAATGGTAGCTACATGTTCTGATACTAAAAGAATATAATCTTTTTCTGAAAAAATGCTAAATTATGCCCTCATCACATTCCATCAAACTCCTTAACGTTCGTTTTCTTACTCAGCACTGCTATACCAAAATAATTTCCTGAAGGGAAAATAAAGATTAATCTTGTCGAGTCTTTACATTTCAACTAATGGACTAAAAGAGTTCCCAATGTTTCAACTTGCCTTCAAGCAATTGTCTTTGCCTTAAAAATGTTGACTGCAGCTAAAATAACAAGATCTTAGTAGCACTCCAGGGTATTGTTCTATATATGAACAGAATGAATCTTGAGTCGGTTTTAAACCTGTGATTTTGAAGGAAAGTGAGTTAATGAGTATTCAATAGCCCATACAACTTGCTATTCTTGTCTTGCTGTTCTTCTCCAAGTTCTGAAATTACCTTAAAGCAGTATACTGCAGACTCTGGAAACTTGAAATAAAAACAGTAAATGCAAGAAAGATGCTAGTGAACAGTTATTGACTTGAAATGTCAACCCTGCTTCTCTTTCCACGGATGTTGTGACTTGCTGACTATCTCCAACATTTTCTGCTTTATATTTCTCATCTGGACAGAGAAAAGAGATGTTTGCTGATATCAGCAGGGCCCTACTTTAGCTATGAAGGTCAAATCTGATAACATATTAGTTCCCACTGAGTACTTTTACCAGCCAAAAAAAGGAAATAAATATAGTTGAGGCCATAATGTTGTATATTCAGAAGAACAGTAGTCCTGTTGAGAGTACAGCAAGGAGCTTCCCTGCTTTACCTTCCTCCAGCTATCCCTATCGGAAGCCCATTCTGGCTGCTTAATCCAGTGCCTGGATTATTCCTTTGGCTCTTAATGTTAGTTTTCTGCTCTCTGTTGGAACTCCTTCCCATTTGTGTATCACCCACCGTCCACCAGCGTTTCTGTAGGAGCCTTGTGAAAGAGATGGAGAGGAATAACTGGAGTTAAAATTTCCTAGGTTTAACTCTGGAATGGATTGCTGGCAGGCATTGTTTTTACCTGCAAGACTTTGCATTCAATTTAAAATTACAGATTTTAAAATTTAATGTGATGAGCATTATATTACATAAATGCAATGTCTGGTGCCTTGGAATCCTAGATGTTGTCTGGAACTAACTACATCAAAGAGTTGGAGAGACAGAAAACCTTGCAACATTTGAGAAGTACTCAGATGAGCCCTTCAAATGTTGTAATTTCCAAGGCAATTAACCAGAAGTTGGGAATTGGGTAAATGCTCTTTTTTTCAGCCAGCAGAGATTGTGAGCCAAATAGCCTTCCACTGTGCCAGGAATTTTTATGATTTTATTCCTGCATTTATTGATTAAGAATACATAGAGCAACAAATGGTCTATAAATGTCTGCATTGAAATTCATCCTTGGTGAATAATGCTAAATGCTTTATATAATAACACAGAGAGACTACTGGTCCTCTGGCTTCAATTGTATTGATTTTATTACAGGTAAATTTGTGAGGAAGGGTGCAATGATCTACGTGCAACTCTAGTTTGAAGTGCTGCTTGTGGAGAATGAACTGATTTGTAAATCCTTGGCTATTGACTAATATTTGAGTTCTAAAGCTTCTGTAGAAATAAGTTTATCTTTTTATTTTATTTTAATGTGAAGATGTTAAAATAGCTGCACTACGTAATTATGAGCAACCAAGAGACCAAGTAATTGATGATTTTCTGAAATAACTTTATTTGTTAAGACCAAAAGACCCTAAGATATAGGAGCAGAATTAGGCCATTTGGCCCATTGAGTCTCCTCTGCCATTTCATCATGGCTGATCTATTTTCTCTGTCAGCCCCAATCTCCTGCCTCTCCCCTTATCCCTTCATGATCTGACAAATCAAGAATCCATTGAACCCTCCCTTAAATATTTATAAAGACTTGGGCTCCACAGATGCCTGTAGCAACAAATTCCACAGATTCACCATTCTCTGGCTAAAGAAGTTCCTCCTTATCTCCTTTCTAAAAACATGCCCCTCTATTCTGCGTTTGTTCCCTCTGGTTTTAGACTCTCCCACCATTGGAAACATCCTCTCCACATCTGCTCTATCAAACCCATCAAATACTTCATATGACAAGCCATACAATCCTAGATTCATTTTGATGAACCTCCTTTGAACCCTCTCCAGTCTCATCACATCCTTTCTAAGATAAGGGGCCCAATACTGCCCACAATATTCCAAGTGAGGCCTCAGTAATGCTTATAAAGTCTCAGCACTACAACCTTTCTTTTACATTCTAATCCTCTTGAAATGAATGCTAACATCACATTTACCTTCCACACCAAAGACTCAGCCTGCAAGTTAATTGTTAGGGAATCCTGGACAAGGACTCCAAAGTCCCTTTGTGCTCAGATGTTTGTATTTTCACTGCATTTAGAAAAGTGACAACCCGTTCATTTCTTCTATGAAAGTGCATGACCATACGCATTCTGACACTGTATTCCATTTGCCACTTCTTTGTCCATTCTCTTCATCTATCTGGGTCCTCCTGTAGCCTCTCTACTTCTTCAAAACTACCTGCCCTGCCACCCATCTTCGTATTATCTGTGAAATTTGCAACATAACCATTAATTCTATCATCCAAGTCATTGATATATAGCATATAAGGAATTGGTCCCAACACAGATCTCTGGCAGCCAACCAGAAAAGGTTCCTTTTATTTCCGCTCTTCATCTCCTGCCAATCAGCCACTGCTTTTCCATGCGAGAATCTTTCCTGTAATACCATGGGCTTTTAGCTTTTTAAGTAGCCTCACGTGCCGCACTTTGTCAAAGGCCTTCTGAAAATCTAAGTACACAACATCAGCCAATAACTCTTCTTTGTCTATCCTGCTTGTTATTTCCTCAAAAACTTGCAACAGATTTGCCAGGCAGAATTTTCCCTTGAGGAAACCAAGCTGACTGTGGCCTATTTTATCATGAGTCTCCAAGTACCCCAAAACCACATTCTTAACAATTAACTCCATCTTCCCAACCACTGTGGTCAGACTTAACTGGCCTATAATTTCCTTTCTTTTGCCTCTCTTCCTTCTTGAATGGTGGAGTAACATTAGCAATTTTCCGGTCTTCCAGAGCCATTTCAGAATCTAGAGATTCTTGAAAGATCATTACTATTGCCTCCATGATCTCTTCAGCCACTTCTGTCAGAACCCTGGGGTGTCCATTACCTGGTCTAGGTGTCTTACCAACCTTCTCTCTGGTAATGGTAACTTCACACACTTCATGATATCTGACAGCTGAAACTTACACCATGCTGCTAGTGTCTTCCAGAGTGAAGACTGATGCAAAATATTTATTTAAGTCATCTGCCATTTCCTTGTCCCCCATTATTACCTCTCCAGAATTGTTTTCCAACTGTCTGATATCCACTCTCACCTCTCTTTTACTCTATGTATCTGAAGAAACTTTTGGTATCCTCTTTAATATTATTGCCTAGTTTACTTTCATATTCCACCTTTACCTTCCTAATGACTTTTTTGTTGCCTTCTGTTGGTTTTAAAAGCTTCCCAATCCTCTAACTTATCACTAAGTTTTGCTCTGTTATATACCCTCTCTTTGGCTTTGACTTTTCTTGTTAGCCACATTTGTGTAATCTTTCCTTTAGAATACATCCTCTTTGGGATGTATATATCCTCTGCTTTTTGAATTGCTTTCAGAAATTCTAACCATCGCTGCTCTGCCATCATCCCTGCCAGTGTTCTTGTCCAATCAATTCTGGCCAACTCCTCTCTCAAGCCTCAGTAATCCTCTTTACACCACTGTAATACTGATACATCTGACTTTAGCTTCTCCTTCTCAAATTTCAGGATGAATTTGATCATATTGTGATCACTTGCCCCTTAGGATTCTTTTACCTTGATCTCTCTAAACAAATCTGATTCATTGCATAACAACCAATCCAGAATAGCTGATCCCTTAGTGTGCTCGACAACGAGCTGCTCTAAAAAGCCATCTCATGGGCATTCTAGAAATTCCCCCTCTTGGTACCAACCTGATTTACCTGCATATTGAAGTTTCCCATGACTATAGTAATATTGCCCTTTTGGCATGCATTTTCCATCTCCTGTTGTAATTTGTAGACCACACCCTCACTACTATTTGGGGGTCTATATATAAATCCCGTCAGGGTCATTTTACCCTTGCAATTCCTTAGCTCTATCCACAAAGATACGTCTTCTAATCCTATGTCACCTCTTTCTAATGATTTGGCTTCATTTTTTACCGACAGAGCAATGCCCCCCCCCCCCCCCACCCCTCCTCCCTACCTGTTCTTTGAATACAATGTGTATCCTTGAACATTGGTATTTTACTTAAGAACTACCAGAAAGAACATAATAATTTTTTCCACAGTTGATAAGTAAAGGAAAAAGCAAAACATTTATTTTATTCATAGGTTTCTGGTCCTCAAGCTATCAAATTGTATATGGGAATTTAAACTTGAATGTGTTTGAGAGGCATGTTAAACATGCATGTACAATTTGCTCATCAGAAGGAATAATGAAATCACAAAAGTTCAGTTATAATATTTGATTTTGTTTTGATGGAATTTAACTGAAAAGATCTGCAGGGATCTGTAGAGAGTTGTGGACACAGCTCAACATATCATGGAAATTAGACTCCCCTCCATGAATTCTGTCTGTACTTCTCATTGTCTCTTTAAAGCATCCAACATAATCATGGACCCCCACACACCCAGATATTCTCTCTTCTCCTCCACCCCTGCAACCAGACAGAGGTCTGAAAGTACATGCCACCGTGGTGATGGACATCTGTCCCACTGTTATAAGACTATTGAATGGTCCCCAATATGACAAAAATGCACTCTTAGTCTCGCAATCTACTTCATTATGGTCTTGCACGGCACTTTATTTGTAACATTTTATTTGGAATTCTGTTATTATTTTCCCTTTACTACTTCAAAGGTCTGATGTTATGAGATTATCTATATCGATGCCAAGCAGACAAAGGTTTTGAATGGACATTTGTACATGTGACAATAATAAACCAATCTGCTAATTTATATGGATATATTTAAATTATGTCAAATGCATTTCTATCTTTCTGAATGGGACCTTTTTTGAAGATCTAGAATGTTAAATAATTGACTTTTACCAAAGTTACTGAAATATGGGACTATCATTTCTGAAAAATGTAATTTGTGTTCTGCTGAAATCTGCCCTTGGGAGTCAAATGCTGAAATAATGTCTAGAATTCAATTCATATCATCAACTGGGTACCAAACAAGCACATCACTTTGCTTTCATCTACCAAAGTGCAAGTGCAGTTATGCATATGTTTTCTTCTGGTGCTGCAGCTGTTTATTGTAAGAAGTGTTTTTTCTATATTCTTCTGTTTTGCCATTACCTTTCCATACCCTGTTGTTAACTTTGCAAATAATTTGCATTATATAATGTAAATAATGCATTACATCTATTAAATTAACCAAAGTCTAATGTCTGCCATAAAAATCTGGCAACTATATGGGTACACAGTGCCTATAAAAAGTATTCACCTCCCCCTTGGAAGTTTTCATGTTTACATTGAAACACAGTGGATTTAATTTAAGATTCGTTTATGTCAAAGTGAAAACAAATTTCTACATAACTTTATTACAATTATGAAATACAAAATAATTGATTGCATAATTACTCACACTGTTCAAGTCGGTATTTAGTAGCTGCACCTTTGGAAGCAATTACAGCCATGAATCTGTGTGGATAGATCTCTTACCAGCTTTACACATCTGGGCACTGCATTTTTCCCTATCCTTTACAAAACTCTATCAGATTGAATGGGGATCATGCGTGAGCAGCCATTTTCAAGTCCAGCCACAAATTCTCAATTGAATTGAGGTCTGGACTCTGACTTGGCTACTCATGGACAATAACTTTGTTGTTTTTAAGCCATTCCTGTGTAGCTTCGGCTTTTTGCTTGGGGTCATTATCTTGCTGGCAAACAAATCTTCTCCCAAGTTGCTGGTCACTTTAGACTGTACTAGGTTTTTGCTCCAGGATTTCCCTGTATTTGCTGCTTTCATTTTACCCTCTACCTTCAAAAGCCTTCCAAAGCCTGTTGCTATAAAGCAGCCCCACAGCATGATACAGCCACCACGCTTTACGGTAAGGATGGTGACATTTCATGTGAGTTTTTTTTCAACAGCAGCTTTCTCTTTGCCACTCTCCCATAAAGCTGTGACTGGTGAAGCACCTGGTTAACAGCTGTTGTACGTGTAGTTTCTCCCATCTCAGCCACTAAAGCTTGAAACTCCTCCAGATTTGTCAAATGTCTCTTGGTGGCTTCCCTCACTGGTCCCTTTCTTGCACAGTCACTTAATTTTTGAGTATGGCCTGCTCCAGCCTGATTTACAGCTTTGCCATATTATTTTCATTTCTTGATGATTGACTTAACTTGTACTCCAAGGGATATTCAGTGATTGGAAATTTTCTTGTAGTCATCTCCTGACTTGTGCTTTTCAATAAACTTTTTGCAGAGTTGCTTGGAGTGTTCCTTAGTCTTTGCGGTGTAGTTTTTGCCAGGATACTGACTTATCAGCAGGTGTATTTTTATTACAATAAATTGAAACACCTTGACTGTACATGGTGATCTCCATTTAACTAACTATGTGATGTCTAAAACCTATTGGCTACACCAGTGATAATATGGTGTGTCATATTAAAGGAGGTGAATACTTATGCAATCAATTATTTTGTGTTTTATATTTGTAATTAATTCAGTTCACTTTGTAAAGCCTTCCTAGCCTCCAGTGATCACTTTGACATGAAGGAGTCTTTTTCTGTTGATCGCTGTCCAATAAAAGCCAAGTTAACTCCACTGTGATTCATTGTTGTAAAGCAGTAAAGCATGAAAACTTCCAAGAGGGGTGAGTACTTTTTATAGCACTGTAGTATAATGTTGTACAGAAATGGGCCACTGCATTCTATGCCTTGTCAATTCAATTACTTGTGAGAAAATCTGCCACCACTCAGGGAGTGCAAGAGTTGATAGGTGTTTTAAAAGTTAAGGGAATCAAGGGACTATGGGGTTAATACAGAAAAATGGAGCTGAGACAAGATATCAGCCATCATTTTACTGAATGGCAGAGCAGATAGGAAGTGCAAAATGACCTAGCCCTATTTCTGTTACATATATTCTTATGTTCTAATCCATGCTGTCTGTTGCCATGTAAATTGCCTCACTCTGTTTCTGGACTCGTTAACTAATAGCATCACAGCACTTTTCGAGTTTAAGTTTCCACAGAGTATTTCTGTGTTGTGACTAGTTTCTTCTTGTCCTCTCTCTTGGCTGTTTCCTTTCTTGGTTCCACTCTGAAACTCACCTGCGTTAATGATTTGGCATCTGTTACATGCACTTTACTCTGTGTTTTATTTAGTCTTCCTTCATGTTCTGGCTTTGGTTCCCTCATCCATCTCCCTTGTGAGAATGCACTTAGGACAGTAGCTGGGGTCTCCAATTGCTTTTCATTGGCTGCCAATTCTGATTGCAGTTTACCTCGCCAAACATGCTCACATCCCACTGGAATTGCCAGATGATTGTTTTTACCTTGGGGTGATCTATATATTATCTTGGTTTGTATTTTTATGCTTTCTTACTATGTTTATTTGCTTTTCCTCAAACACAATGGCTCCATTATTATGGATACTAGTACCTGAGCTGGTGCTTCAAAGATGAAACATTTAATACAATGTCAGTAAAAGACTGTTGCTTTGAAAAGACCTTAAAGGAGAAGAAGTAGTGGTATTTATTTGAGACTTATAAAACAATTAAGATCATGAGGACTCTTATACATAGATCAACTATATGGCAGAAATGAAAATTAATAGTGCTGAGGAAAGGAGAATTTTAACCTCAAAAGATTGCTGGGTAGTGTCAGGTTTCAAATGGTAAAATACTGAAATTTAAATCGAACTCACCTGACTAAGTTTTGGATTAATATGCAGTGAAACAGCTGGAATAGTAACTATTTGCATAATTGGTAATTTAATAGATTCTTCTGTTATCTTGTGCTAGGGAAATCAATTAGCATTGGCCACTAATTCAGCTGGTCAGTCTGGGATCAGATATAATTGGTTGCTTCAGCCTCTGGATCAGATCTAATTTCCACGCAAGCAAATAAAACCCTCCTGACCTCCAGCCGTTAGAGATGAACTGGATCTTGCTGAAACGCTGCCACCCTCTCCCATGTGACCTCTGCCTATAATGCCTTGACTCTGCCTTTTTTTTCCAGCCCCTCATCTTCTTGCCACTGCTACCCCTACTATTTCTTGCTCTGGCTTGTTTGTTTCTCAATTGTTGCCTTGGATTTACAGCTTTTTCTATGCTGGTCAACATAGCAATCTTGTTGATCATTGGATTGAAAATTCCATGTAGATCCTGACATGTAATTTCTAGGATCTCTGGTATGAAGTTTGCTAACCAGACACAACCACTTCTTTTTCATACCCTTAAATTTTAAAGGCATCATATGTGAAGCATTGGTACAAAGAGGGAAGTTTTTCAATTGATGTGGCATGGTGCCAGCATACACCTCCCAGAGTTGGCTTAGAAATGTCTGAAATGCTTAGAATTCATTCAATCTGGCTTTTTCAGTGAAATCTTGATGTAGTCTGAATGGCTCTGACTAGCCTCAACTCTCAAAGCCGCATTAATGAAGATAATGTGCCTGAATTAGGAAAATAAAACTCCCTCAATGATCCATTCCTTCTCACAATTTTGTGATTGGAGCACTTTCCATGATGTGATATTCTTTTGCTGTTTATCTCGAAGGTACATTGTTCACTTTTTGTTGTTATTCCATCAACAACACAATGATGATCATGCAAAGTTGAAAGTAAACTTATTATCAAAGTACATGTATGTCACCATATACAATCCCAAGATTCGCTTTCTTGTGGGCATATTTAGTAAATCGATAGAATAATAACCCATAATGGAATTAATGAAAGTCCACACTAACTTGGGCATTCTCCCAGTATGTGAGTGAGTGAGTGAGGCATCTGTTAGTCTCGCAAGACCATGGACCTGTGCCTGGAAAGTCTTGCTTCAGTCTGTGTTGGTAGAGCAGTGTCTGTCACAGTGAGGTGATGCTGGAGTGTCCTCTCCAGGGTGCAGGCCTGGGCAAGGTTGTCTGGAAGACTGGCAGTTGCCCATGCAGTGAGTCTCCCCTCTCCACATGCCACCAATGTTGTCCGAGAGAAGGGCAAGGGCCGATACAGCTTGACACCAGTGACGTCGCAGGAATTGCCAGAACGAGGTTGGAGGCAACGTCGGACTGCCTTAAGGACTTCAGCTCTGGATTTGTCCTCAGGGTTTACTCCCGAAGCCTTTCCCATGAGTGGGTATAGCCACAAGACAGCAGAGGTTTGAAACTAGAGTTTTCCCTCTCTTCAATGGACTGCCTTCCCAGGCTGATGAGCTCCATCTACCTGAAGCACTGGTTTTAAGACGCCAGGACCCGCGTTTGCCCCTTCTTCTGTAAGTAGAAGCAGTTCTGCCGGGCTTAGAAGCTAAGCCACATGAGAAGGCCAGGAATTGGACTTGGTTGTCAGAGGTTGTCTTTTACCAGTGTGTAAAAGACAACAAGTTGAAATGAATAATAATAAATAAGCGATTAATATTGAGAACATGAGGTGAAGAGTCCTTGAAAGTGAGTCCACAGGTTGTAGGAACATTTCAATGAAGGGGCAAGTGAAGTTAATCACTTTGGTTCAAGAGCCTTATGGTTGAGGGGTAATAACTATTCCTGAACCTGGTGGTGTGAGTCCTGAGGCTCCTGTACCACCTTCCTGATCGCAGCAGTGAAAAGAGAATCTTTGCAAACTCCTAAGGAAGTAGAAGTACTGCCGTTCTCTCTTCGTAATTGCATTTATGTGCACTTACCAATGATTGTATAGATCTTTAATCAATATTTCAATCAATATATTTCAAGAAAAGATATCTTCTATTAGAACTTTGCAATGATCTTGAAGGTTCTTGGCATTTTCTGCATGTTGGACAGTATTGTATTGTCACCTTGAATTGACTACAGGTATTGAATTGGCCTAGGCACAGGGGTATCATTGACTTCCACTAATACTGTCACCTCTCCAGTGAGTAATGTCAGTTTCAGGAGTGTGACTCTTCCCTTGTGAAGTGAAAATATTTACTTAAATGTTTCAGAAGCATAGGTGTCTGGTTTTGTATACTTGGGGGAGGGGGTGCAAATAACAATTTTTTAATTGTAGCTGTGTGAAACCAAGCTGGCAAAATTCCAAATCAAAGTTTAGTAAAAACAAACAAACATTTAATTTCTGTAAGCCAGAAATAGAAAAAATATAGATGGTCCATTTCATTAAATAACTTCCTGTAAGGTCTTCTATGCCTGAGTCTCATTGTTCATTTTCTAAATAAGAAAGCACACAGTGATTTCCCATGGGTAAAATTATGCATGTGTTTATTTCCATTTCATTATTATTTGTTAACATGTTAAAATGTAGCTTTCTTGTGGTCTGAGCAAGGTTCATTAGAGTAACTGACAGCTTATATTGGAACGTATGAAAATTGCAGTTCCAGGATGAGTAATATCCAACCACAATTTTCAATCCTAGAATGATTCAATCCAATTTTTTATTTTGTAATGGCAACAACAAAATTGATTATATGTTTTTTTTTTGATATCCAGGACCAGCATAATTGCTTTACTGAAGAATATCTCTTATTTGTTCCACATTTCTAATCCAGGTTAAATACTCTACAATTTCTGACATCAGCTGACTTATTAATACAAAGCAAAAATAATGACAGTTTCAGTTTATCATCAGTTCTGATTAAAAATCGATTTGCTATTTTAATATTGTTTGATTTATAAATCTTTTACTACATTATTATAGCCTGTCATCCATTAGCAAACACATACCTAATATCTTGTGCATTTTTGGCACTATCTGCTTGGTTTTAATAATCAACTGCTTAACGGGATAGCACATTATAGCTTTTCATGTATAATAATGCCATTTTCATGTATCAATTTATTTTGTATCTCAACAGCAGAGATATTCTGGAGAAATGATTTTATGTTTTCTTCTGAGCTTTGTCACAAATACTAACTGTAATTATAAACATTAATATCTTCATAGGCAACTCAACATTTTAAAGGACAATATTTGCAGGTTGTAAATAAATACTGCATCTTCAAATTGTGTTTCCTGTTTGAATGAACGAGCATTCAATTATGCTGTGACTTTCTATAATGTAAAATGTCTGGGAGTTCCTTACAGCTAACGATGTACTTTATAACCTGTAGTGAGAGTGTTGTAATGTAGTTAAACACAACAAACTTATAGACACAAGGTCCCAGAAAAACCTACAAGATTAATGACTAGATAATACATTTTCCAAGAGGATGGTAATGGGATAAATAATAGTTACAGCATATAGAGAAACACCTTCCTTTTTTTTTTGGAAGCATACTAAGGGATCTTTATGCCCACGTGTGAGCAGACAGCTTTGGTTTAATGTCTAATTTGAATGACAGATAGCTTTTCTGGCTGAGATATTTTATCAAGATCAAAATGGTCAACAACTTTTAAAATTGTTTGCATTGTAATGTTATTTAAGAATGTTGCTCAATGCATTAAAAAATGGGGCTAACATAGCCGTTAGCATAAAGCTATCATGGTGAAGGAGGTGGCCTGGTTTCAATCCTGCCACTATCCTTAAGGAGTTTGTACAAACGTATGTTCTCCCCATGACTGTGTGGGTTTCCTCTGAGCGCTCCCAGTTTCCTCCCACATTCCAAAGATTACAGGTGAGTAGGTTAATTGATCACATCGGTGATATTGGGCAGCACAGACTCATTGAGCCAGAAGGACCTGTTACCATTCTGTATCTCTAAATAAATAAATAATATTCAACAGAACAAATGCTTTGTTGAGTTTGGAATGTTTTTTAATGAAAATAATTAACTTGGATAGATATTGATATTTTTGTTGACTTTTGTAAATTCTTTGATTTTATTTCAGTTATAACTTTATAATTATTCATGAAATTATTTGTTTTCTAAGTCTGCATCAACTTAACTGGGCAAGCGACCCAATCAGCCAAGATTGGTTAGAATGTAGAAATTGCACCCATGTTGATATGTTGAAGTGAGTAAAATGTGTCCATTTAAGAGGCTGTGAGATTAGCAAATGAAGGAGAAAGGATCAGAAGGTCATGCTGATAGGATGAAATGAATATGGGAGAGAAAAAGCTCACTTGGAGCCCAAAAATGTGCTTTATGGTTATTAGCTAATTGAGCCCAATGGTCTTTTTTTTTGGTATTCTATATTATATGTAATTCTGTGGAACTGGCATCTTGTTACTTGAAGATTACCACCGGATTCTATGATGCATGACTTCCGGTCAATTTAATTATTTAGTTATTTTTTAGTCTGGATATTTAGACAGAAGGCTTGTTATTTTTCCTTTATCCAGTCAGATACTTGTGGTGTAACAATACAATAATGTGGTTTCACAGATCTTGCTGACTTGAATAAAAGCTTCCAAACATTGTTTCTGCTTGGCGCCCAGTGACAAGTAATGTATTTTAAGTATAAATATAGCCTGTTATTGATCAATTGCAATATGTGTCTTCAGTGTAAAAGAATTAATAAAAAATCTTTGAGAAGCAAAATTGCTTTCAGATAGCAAGGGAATTTATTTTACCTAGCTTGGCATTTCCCTGTGCTGAAAAGGCAACCTTCTTGCCTGAAGGCTGTAATCAATGCATGGAAGAAGCAGGAATGCAGCTGGGTGGAAGGTTTTAATGTAATAAATCAGCTTCTGGGTTATATTTTTCAGATTGCTGGAATCATGAATTATAACTGTTTGTAATACAACAATGATACTTCTGTGCTTTGGGAAGAAAAGGAAAACATCTGTTT
Organism: Hypanus sabinus; assembly: GCF_030144855.1. NCBI lineage: Eukaryota > Metazoa > Chordata > Chondrichthyes > Myliobatiformes > Dasyatidae > Hypanus > Hypanus sabinus. The sequence goes on along the minus strand of NC_082719.1, from coordinate 33,069,113 downwards.
CCCTTGTAGTCACATGCAGTGTTAGGCAGTAAAAAAACACTTAGTTTACTCTAAAATAGCACAGTTATTTTGGAAAAAATCACAGCTCTTGCAGTAACTGAGCTACTGGAGACACCTCATCAAGATACATAAATCAAAAAGGACAAGATGTTGAGCTGAAATGCAGTCATATATTTTTAAATATATGCATTGCTGGGTATATGGTAGTGTTCAAGACAAGGTAATGTTATTTTATTGGCAGTTTAGTTGAAAACAATTGATTATTCCATAAATATAAGTTCTGATCAATTAGAGTATGGTTAATTAATATGGCACCTGAATCCCCTTTTATTGGGGGTTGTAGGGCAATTGAAAAAACACATTTGACTTGAATGGCATGGTTGATTTGTGTAAGCTTCTTAATACCATTGTTAAAATATATTAGCATCTTCGTCAATCAACTTTCTAACATGGCAGTTATACTTGAGGATTACCACCAGATTCTATACTGCATGACTTCTGGTCAATTTAATTATTTAGCTATTTTTTAGTCTGGATATTTAGACAAAAGGCTTGTTAATTTGCCTTTATCTAGTCAGATACTTGTGGTATAACCATACAATAATTTGGTTTCACAGATCTTGCTGACTTGAATATAAGCTTCCATGTATGCATGTTTTAACAAGTAGTGAAAAAATACAGACTAAATGTTGTTTCTTTATTTCCAGCATTCACGTTTTTTCCTTTTTATCAGCATGACTGATTGAATATCTGCAAATGATATTAATTGATGATTTGTTATATTTGACTCATGTGCAATTGACACAGTCATAATTATTTATAATAATTATGATATAATTATTGAAGTTATTACTTCTGACCAAAATCTCCATTAGTGACATCTAATCTCAAGTGTGGCTTAACCTAAAAAGAATTACCTTCCACATCATATAGCCTGACATATTATTTTTGTTATTATAGGAAGTACCTATAACTTGTACCAATTTCAGTCTCTCACAGCAAGAAAATGTTACTATTTCCATTGTAATATTTACTGTAAATGATCAATTAAGTTATATATTAACATATATTTCTTGAAATTTCTGTTGTCAAGAGCACCCCTATTGCAGAGTGAAGTGCCACATTATTACATTCCAAAGCTCCAAACATGCAGCGGCATGCAAAAGTTTGGGCACCCCTGGTCAAAATTTCTGTTACCGTGAATAGCTAAGCGAGTAAAAGATGACCCGATTTCCAAAAGGCATAAAATTCAAGATGACTCATTTCTTCAATAGTATAAGCAAGATTACTTTTTTATTTCCATCTTTTACAGTTTCAAAATAACAAAAAAGAAAAAGTTTGCCTAAAGCAAAAGTTTGGGCACCCTGCATGGTCAGTACTTAGTAACATCCCCTTTGGCAAGTATCACAGCTTGTAAATGCTTTCTGTCGCCAGCTAAGAGTCTTTCAGTTCTTGTTTGGGGGATTTTCGCCTTCCTTGCAAAAGGGTTCTAATTCTGTGAAATTCTTGGGCTGTCTTGCATGCACTGCTCTTTTGAGGTCTATCCACAGATTTTCGAAGATGTTTAGGTCAGGGGACTGTGAGGGCCATGGCAAAACCTTCAGCTTGTGCCTCTTGAGATAGTGCATTGTGGGTTTTGAGGTGTGTTTAGGATCATTATCCTGTTGTAGAAGCCATCCTCTTTTCATTTTCAGCTTTTGTACAGACGGTGTGATGTTTTTTTCCAGAATTTGTTGGTATTTTATTGAATTCATTCTTCCCTCCACCAGTGAAATGTTTCCTGTGCCACTGGCTGCAACACAAGCCCAAAGTATGATCGATCCACCCCCATGCTTAACAGTTGCAGAGGTGTTCTTTTCATGAAATTCTGCGCCCTTTTTTCTCCAAACATACCTTTGCTCATTGCAGCCAAAAAGTTCTATTTTATCTTCTTCAGTCCACAGGATTTGTTTCTGAAATGCATCAGGCTTGTTTAGATGTTCCTTTGCAAACTTCTGGCACTGAATTTTGTGGTGAGGACGCTGGAAAGGTTTTTTTCTGATGACTCTTCCATGAAGGTCATATTTGTGCAGGTGTCACTGCACAGTGGAACAGTGCACCACCACTCCAGAGTCTGCTAAATCTTCCCGAAGGTCTTTTTGATTTGCCATTCTAGCAGTCCTGCGAGCAGTTCTCTCAGAAAGTTTTCTTGGTCTTCCAGACCTCAACTTGACCTCCACCATTCCTGTTAACTGTCATTTCTTAATTACATTATGAACTGAGGAAATGGCTACCTGAAAACACTTTTCTATCTTCTTATAGCCTTTTCCTGCTTTGTTGGCATTATTTATTTTAATTTTCAGAGTGCTAGGCAGCTGCTTAGAGGAGCCCATGGCTGCTGATTGTTGGGACTAGGTTTGAGGAGTCAGGGTATTTGTAAAGGTTTGAAATTTGCATCATTTAGCCTTTCCTAATGATGACTGTGAACAAGCCATAGCCCTAACAAGCTAATTAAGGTCTGAGACCTTGGTAAAAGTTACCTGAGAGCTCAAATCTCTCGGGGTGCCCAAACTTTGCATGGTGCTCCTTTCCTTTTTTCCCACTCTAAAATTGTACAAAACAAAAATAATACACTAATCTTACTTAAAATGTTGAAAAGAATTTTTCATCTTTAACTTTATGCCTTTTGGAGATCAGTTCATCTTCTACTCACTTGATTATTCACAGTAACAGAAAGTTTGACCAGGAGTGCCCAAACTTTTGCATGCCACTGTATCTCTGTTCAGAAAGCATTTTCTTCCCTCTGGTGAGTGAAGTTTTACATAAATGTTCAAGTTTGTAAATAGATATACTACGCCTTGATGCCCAAGTGATCTTCTTGGCTATTTGACCACAATTGTGGCCAAACAGATCTTATTAAACCATAAGATGATTGCAGCAAGTTACAAAGCGATTAACGTTGCAAGAAATGTTTTCTGAATCAAACTTATGTGACCTTATTTTCTTGTGCAAGAGGTTGAATGTGAACACATATAACCTAAGAGCATAACACTTCTCATAACACTTATAACCTAAGAGCATCAAGCTAGATTTTCTGGAGAATTGTATGAGGTACATTACAATGCAAAATCAAGCTGGATTGCATTATTTGGTCATGATATGGATAAGAGACCTTTAGGATCATCGAGTGTATACCAGCTCTCCATACTTCAATCACCCTTCCCTAAACCTGGCTTGTATCACTCATCTCAGGGCAACTTAACCCATGCACCTTTGGGATATGGGTGGATACCAGGATACCTTGGGAGGGGAGTCCAGAGCACAAGGAGATCATGCAAATTCCACATAGACTGTACAAAAAGTCAACATTGAAGTTAGATTGCTGGTGCTCTGAGGCTGCACATTGCTCGCTGTGCCACCTGGAACCTTATACATACTGCCTCTATTGTCTACAGTTGTATAGGCAGCCCTGAAGCTTGTTTGTACTTGCTCATTTTGGTAACCGTACTCATGAAGTAGGCTGCGAATATTGTTTTTGAACAGAAGGCGAAAGAAAGAGCCAAATTTTGACCAGAAATTTTGGAACTGGTGAGATTAACCAAAAGATGTTAAAAAGAAAATTGCTAAGTACACCAGAGTGAACAATATGCCTAACTTATTTTATATATTCACTAAGAAGGAAATGATAATAATAACTGCGGAAAAAATGGAATCCACTGGTTATCTTGTGTAAAGTCATTCCTGTCTTGCAGCACAAATTAGTCTGGTGATGGAACAAACAGAAATATTTTCTCCCTACCTACAACCATTTACTGGATATCACATTCAGGGAGGTGCATTTTCCTCAACCCTGGCTCTTAAACTTGTAAGGCCATTGTGTGTGTGTGTGTCTGTCTGTCTGTCTCTGTCTCTCCCCTCTCCCTCCTCCTCTCTCTCTCTCCTCCTCCCCCTCTCCCTCTCCCCCCTCTCTCTCCTCCCCCTCCTCCTTTCCTCACCCTCTCTCTCTCTTTCTGTTTATGGAGTGTTATGAATCCCGTAACTGGAGAACTTACCAGCAAAGATAGAGAGGTCCGTTGAAGTCTGATGTCACTATTTTCAAACGTTTTATTCATAAAGGGACACAAAAGTAGGGTTAATACATACATTCAGCTAGTGCACATTGTCAACACTCAACCTAAAGTGCGGGTATATTAATAATCATCATTAAGAAGTGAGCTCTGCTGATGTCTAGGGGTTAATAGATTGTCCGTTGGAAATATAAAAGTCACTCAGAAGGCTGCAGGCCTCAGCCCTTTGAAAATCGCTGGGTTTCACTTGGGGCGACCGAGAGAGAGAGATTGGGGGAGAAAAGAAAGAACTTGCCGAGTCTTGATGAATCTTCCATGAAATCGGGGGAGCGTTGGTTCCCTCTCCCCGATGTTAGTTAAAAGCGGTTTTCTGTGATTCTAGCCACAAATTCCAATCCCGGAATCTAACGCACGTGGCTTCCTTCAGAATGGCTTCCCGCTGCTGCGGGATCACTCTCTCGTGTCTTCTGGGTGCGTCTGAGGGGCAGTCCCCCCGAGACTCTCCTTTATACTTCCTCACGGGGTCGCAGGTGTCAATCAGGTTGGGATGATGCAATCTCTCTCTCAACCAGCCCACCTTGCCCGAGGGCTTTTCACGTGGTCTCCATGAGACAATAGTCGCTGGCATCTTATTCTGTATCCCGGGTGGGATGTGCAATTTTGCACGTTTCTCTCTCTCTCACTTCCTGGGTCTACTGACCCCACCCCTCGATGGGTGTTCTTGCGATTCTCACAAAGGAGGGGGCTGGGATGATAACACCTCCCCTCTTAAAAAACGTTTTTACCAGCGGTTAAAACGGAGTGGTCCACGGTCTTACAGGAGTTTTGGATCTAACACAATACACAAGTTTTTCTTTTCACAAAATACTACCGTTATACATTCAAGTCAGTATCTAAATAGTTAACGATTACAGTGTCCCTTTCTTTAATATCTTAACATTGCGAACTGTACATCAGACTTCAATTCAATAACCACCTATTTAATTTTTTTTTCTTAAGTAACAAAACTAAGGAGGTGTGACCTTAGCTTAGGGGCATTTACAGAAGTTTACGCGAATACTAATCGTTTCAGTCGTTTAACTTAACCGGCAGGTCTCCAAAGGGGCTGTCTTTATTATTCACAGGCTTTGGCGCAAACCCGTTCAACCTGCTTGGCTGTCTAACAATAGCATCCCCATTAACCATCGCCTCTTTTTCGGCGAGCCCCCCCGTGGGGAACTTGAGTAGTTTTGCGCGGTGAACTCCCGCCCGCCCCGCTCATCGGGGTTATTTTAGCAACACCATGCCCCAGACTTAGACCATTTCCACCCAACTCTTTGATTTTACCCAGGTGGCTGGCCCTTTTATCAGTCCTCTTCAGGCTATTGGTGTTTGATTCGAACTCTTCGCTCAAGTAGCCTGTCGAAGGCAGCCTTTTCACACCCCATCCTGGCATAACAATAGAGCGGGGGGCCCTGCTATTCCCCTGCTCACTCTGTGAGCGATCTGCCAGGTTTAAGATTTCTTCCTTCGATTTGGAAACTACAGACTTTTTGTTTCCTTCGCCAACAATCCTCACCCCCCCCCCCCATTCTTAAATTCTGCATTAACTTTGAACACTCCTTCGAGTACAGACGTCGGGGAACTCACACTTTCCCCGGTTACCAAGGTTAACCCTTTTCCCACTGAACCGAGTCCATCTGACCCACAAGGACGGCCGCCCCGTTCCACTGAACTTCTTCTGAGCTCCGTTACTAGGTTCAGCACCTCGGACATTCCCATCTCGGACACACTCAAACGGGACATTGGCCTCTTCCAGGCTTTCAACACCCGTACCTTTTTCAAATTCTAACTTCCCCCGATCCTCCCAGTTACTCTCTGGGCAGCTCCCACCCGGGGAAGGCGCAACCCTGCCAGCTGAAACAACCTCCTCAGCCCTTTCAGCAGACCTCTTCGAGGCAAGGGTATCCTTTCCATCTAGGACTGCCCTCCTCTCATTATCGGGAACACCTTTAGAACTCTGAAGTTCTTCAAACAATTCTGCCAAACCAGACAGATCATCCATGCCCAACTCTGGACCTTTCAACAGCTTTATCTGTTTCTCATCTTTATCTCCTACCTTTAGGACCTTTCTCTTCGCTAAAGGCAGATCTATCTCCTCTCCCTTACCCCCTTTCACTTTACTACTCTTCGTCTTACCACCCTCGAAACCCTCATGGCACAGGGTCGGCAAAGACGTCTCGGCCAAATCAAAACTGGCCAGATTTAAACTGCTCTCATTCACAGCTCTCTCTCTCGACAGACTGCAAGTGACCGCGCCGGCCAGATGGTCCTTGGACGCTAGGGACGGGGCCACCGTACTCGCCGGTCGCCAGGTCAGCAGCATGGCTGACCAAACCTTACCCCCGCTAAGTCGTTCCCCAGCAGGATGTCCACGTCAGCTCTCTGGAATTCTGAGGGCACCCCCACTTCAACTGATCCATACACCAGCTCACAATCCAGAATGACCTTATATAAGGGCACCATTTCTATCCGTTTATTTATTCCTTCCACCTTTACCATGCCTGTTTCCCGACCAAATTCTAGTACCTTACGGCTAACCAGGGATAATTCAGAGCCCGTATCCCTCCAGATTCGTACGGGAACTGGTGTGTCTCCATCCATCACAGATACGGTTCCGTGTGACAGACAACTCCCAGAGCCTTCTCGTACTCTGTCTACCCTCGGCTCTCTGGTCAATTTGCTGATTACCACGGCACACCTGATAGGGACTGTGGTTTTCCCTCTTCCTATCTCCTTCCTCGGAGCAAAGCATCGAGATGCAATGTGCCCCTCCTTTCCACAATTAAAACAGGTCAAACCCGGAGCCCTCTGGCCGTCTTGCCTTTCCCCCTCAACCTTACCGCTAGCTCCCGGTGGGACCTCTGCCTCACTCGTCGGACTTTCTCGATCGTTCCCACGGTCTCTCTGGGGACCTTAATTCGAGGGAGTCTTTGTCTTGTGGGTTAGGACATATTCGTCCGCCAACCTGGCAAATTCTGAAATGGACTTATCCTGCTTCTCATTCAAATACACCCGGATCTCCTCCGGAACACAACTTTTAAATTCCTCAATCAAAAACATCTCCCTGAGACACCCATAATCCTCGCCCACTCTTTCCGCAGTGCACCAATGGTCCAAGAGCACCCCCTTCTCATGGGCTAGCTCGGTATACGTCTGATTCCACCCTTTCCTTAAATTTCTAAACCTTTGTCTATCGGCCTCAGGTACCAATTTGTAAGTCCGGAGAATGACCTTTTTTACCTCATCATAATTCTCCGCTCCTCCCTCCTCCAGGGACAAGGCCGCATATGCTCGTTGGGCCTTCCCCTTTAACACACTTTGTAACAACGCCACCCACTGCTCTTTTGGCCACTTCTGATTTACTGCCACCTTTTCAAAAAGCAAGAAATAGCTATCGACATCTGTCTCCTCGAACAGGGGCACTAATCTCAACTCCCTACTAACATTAAACCGCTCTGCTTGGTCTAACCCTTGATCTCTTCGCTCGTTCTTCATCTTCTCAATTTCCCAGTCATGTTGCCTCTGTTTCTCTTTCTCGGCCCGTTCTCTCTCTTTCTCTTCTGCTTCTAGCTTCTTTAGGTGAATTTCATGCTGCCTTTGCCTTTCCCTCTCTCTCTCTGCCGCTTCCAGCTCTCTTAACTTAATTTCATGTTCCAACTTCAATTTCTCCACCTCTAACTGAACCATCCCACTTGATGGTACCTCTTCAGGGATATCTCCCAATACCTCAGCTTCAAACACCTTCTTCCCAATGTAATACTGGGTTATGGCCCTTCGTACCTCCCGCTTTTTCATGGACGACCTCACTTCTGTGAGGTTCAACCCCTTCGCTAAATTTAACGTCTGATTTTGTGGCCGCCTCTAGCGCCCTCACCGTTGGGTTTTCCATAAATTCACCCACGTCCATCTTTGCTGGTTTCCCGTCTGGCTACCCGCGTAACTAGATTCAAGTTTTTGATTTACAAGCCCGATTCACTGGTCTCCCAATTTGGTGTCAAATCCCGAGACAAGAACCCCAACTGTTATGAATCCCATAACTGGAGAACTTACCAGCAAAGATAGAGAGGTCCGTTGAAGTCTGATGTCACTATTTTCAAACGTTTTATTCATAAAGGGACACAAAAGTAGGGTTAATACATACATTCAGATAGTGCACATTGTCAACACTCAATCTAAAGCGCGGGTATATTAATAACCATCATTAAGAAGTGAGCTCTGCTGATGTCTAGGGGTTAATAGATTGTCCGTTGGAAATATAAAAGTCACTCAGAAGGCTGCAGGCCTCAGCCTTTTGAAAATCGCTGGGTTTCACGTGGGGTGACCGAGAGAGAGAGATTGGGGGAGAAGAGAAAGAACTTGCCGAGTCTTGATGAATCTTCCGTGAAATCGGGGGAGCGTTGGTTCCCTCTCCCCGATGTTAGTTAAAAGCGATGTTAGTTTTCTGTGATTCCAGCCACAAATTCCAATCCCGGAATCTAACGCACGTGGCTTCCTTCAAAATGGCTTCCCGCTGCTGCGGGATCACTCTCTCGTGTCTTCTGGGTGCGTCTGAGGGGTTGTACCCCCCCCCCGAGACTCCCCTTTATACTTCCTCACGGGGTCGCAGGTGTCAATCAGGTTGGGATGATGCAATCTCTCTCTCAACCAGCCCACCTTGCCCGAGGGCTTTTCAAGTGGTCTCCATGAGACAACAGTCGCTGGCATCTTATTCTGTATCCCGGGTGGGACGTGCAATTTTGCACGTTTCTCTCTCTCTCACTTCCTGGGTCTACTGACCCCACCCCTCGACGGGTGTTCTTGCGATTCTCACAAAGGAGGGGGCTGGGATCATAACAGGAGACAGATGCACAAGAGATACTGCAGATACTGGAGATCTCGAGCAACACACACAAGGGCAGCATGGCGGTTTAGCAGCTGGTGTAACACTATTACAGTGCAAACAATCCTGGTTCAGTTCTGCAGCTACCTGTCAGAAATATGTGTGTTCACCCAGTGACCACCTGGGTTTCCTCTGGGTGCTCCCATACTGTAAAGACATGTGGGTTAGTAGACTAATTGATCACATGGGTGTAATTGTGCTGCGTGAGCTTCTTGAGCCAGAAGAGCCTGTTATTGTGCTGCATCACTAAATAAAAATATAAAATAAAAATGCGAGAGAAACTCAACTTGTCAGGGAGCATTCATGGAGGGAAATGAACAGTTGACATTTTGAGCTGTGACCCTTCATCATGACTGGGAAGGAAGGGGGGCAGAAGCCAGAATAAAAAAGTAGGGCCAGGTGATAGATGAGACCAGGTGAGGAAAAAGTTAGGTGGGTGGGTGGCCGAGGGTGGATGATGTGAGAAGCTGGAAGGTGATAGGTGGAAGAGGTAAAGGGCTGAAGGAATCTTATAGGGGAGGATTTAGAATAAAGTGAAGGAGGTGGTTAACAGGTGATGGGCAAGACATAAGGGTAGGGGAAGATAAGACAGTAGAGTGGGTAAATAAACAAAAAAAAAAGTTTTTTTGGACAGCAGCCCCTTCCAACCTTTTCACTGTTCCTTTCTGTGATCCACATCTGGCTCTCAGCACTTTATTTCCCTACCCAGCCTCACCCTATCCCAACTCTCCCCTTTTAATCTTGCTGGCTGCTTCTTTCACTCTTCTGCCCCAAAGCTGCCTTCTACGTTTGTACTTTGATTTACTCTCACCTCCTGTCGCAGTGCTGGTTACCTTGGCTCGTCCTTGGTCATATTCTGGTCATTGGTTTCTTTCCTCACCAGCCTCAATTCTGTGCTCTGCTGCCTGGATCTTTACCTTTATTTTGGGATATTCTTTCCCCCGATTTCTTCTGCTTCCCACTTGTTCCAGCTACCAGCTATTGATCCCAGTGTTCCCCTTATTTCCCATTCACTTGTTAGGGATAAAACCAAACTATTTAGCAGCACCATGCTTCAGATTTCAGACTATGCTACAAGATATTTCCTTAACATACTGTATTATCTGATGGAAAGTGAGACTCCATTGACAGGATACGCATAATTATAGGTAGTGATATTATGTTGTATTTCACCGCTTTCTAATTGTGACGCTTTGGACTTTTCAGGTGGAATTTTAAATCAAGAGTAATAGCAATTATAGTCAAAGTGAATTGATTGAAGTTAATCTGTAAGGGCATTTTGTCATTTAAAAATAATAGGCTTGATTTTTTGGTTGTAATTACAGTCATATTATTGGCATTCACTGCTGTTATACTGTAAGCCTGATGGTAGCTTCTGGAGTTTGCAGCCTGCACATCTGCAATTACACACATAAATCTAGAGACTGCTATCAGTGATTCCCTGTTCATCCACAGAGTCTTGTTTTGCAGCTCTCTTTATAATAATCCTATGAAATCAATGAACTGATGAGAACTCAAGGCAGTAACAAAATATTCTTGCTGCAAAAAGCCTTGAAAATATCATATTGTATCATATAAAGTCCAAGTTAATTACTTAAGGCTGTTAACCCTGACAATTAGCAATAAACTATGGTCCTAAAAATAATTATATGCATGTGAATTGTAAATCTTTAGGGGCAAATATTGCAACAGGAATTAGTATTTTTTAATTTAAATTTTAAAATAATTTGTTCTTCTGGTTTCTACTATATGATTAAATGTGCATTCAAATATTTTTTATGCTTATAGAATGTAAAAAAAATACTTAAAGAACATCAAATATTTTTCTTCCTGGTGTAAGAATCATCACTGAGATTGCATGGCCAGCTTGATGACACCAATGTTACTGGATAACAGGAATCTGCTTGGGCTGATGCCCGTCAGCAACGAGCACAAGAAAAGGCTAAGTTTATTCTGCAGAATTCTAGATCTTTGAGGTTGGTAACAAATGATATAGTCTCACCCCTGACAGAAAAATTCAGCCTTCTATTTTTACTGGAACTGGCGTAATCAGAGAAGTGTAATAAATAGCACCTCTGCATTCAATATGTGAGAATTTGTATGGTTGATAATAGATCAGCTTTTGCCCTTAAAATTAGAATGAAGCTAAGGATGTTTGCAATTATTTATGCATAAAGTGTTTTACAGTGTCAGGTGTGATGCAATTTATGTACATACATGGATAATTGCCAGATTTCAATAACTATTCAAGAAAGGAAGGAGATAGAGGAAGGAAAATTATATGCCAGCTAGTCTAACTGTCACTGGGAAAATGTTGTAATCTGTTTATAAAAACATAGTAGCAAGAAATTAAATGGTTACAAGACAATAAACAGAGTCCACGTGGATTAATGAAAGGGAAATTGTGTGTAAAGGTGAAGTAGTAGACATAACATGTTTGGGTTTCCAAAAGAAATTTAATAATTTGATACACAGACCGTTCCTGCATAAGGTAAGAGTTTCATGGCATTGTTGGATGGTGGGTGTGCGGATGGGAGCTGTTGTTAGTATATTAGTATGTTTAGATTATAGGTTAATCATTGGAAAACAGAGAATAATACATAAGTCACTTATAGGCTGAGAAGCTGAAACTGTTTTCGAACAGGATTAATGCTGGGACTCAATTACTTGCAATCTATAATAATTTGAAAAGGGTCTGAGTGTATTGCAGCCAAGTTTTCTGATGAAATAGAGATAAGTGGCAAAATAAGCTGTATAGCAGATACAGAGTCTGCAAAAGGATATAGATGTGTAAGAGGGGAGAAATGCAGCAGATGAAGTTAGGTATGAGTGAATCTACTTTTTCAGTAGGACTAGACCAACAGAATATTACTTAAATGGAAAGATTAAGTGGTACAGATGTATCTGCTTAAAATTGTTCAAGAAACACAAATTTAGCATGCATGTACGTAATGAGGATGGCAACTGGAACATTGGCAGATATTGTAATGGGGATGGACTACAAAATTAGGGATGTCTTGTTAAAACTATATGTTCCTGGTGGAGCTACACCTGGAGTACTTCATAAGAGTTTTGCACCACTAATTCAGGAGGCCAATATTTTCTATTGGGACAAACAGTTCAGAGAATTTCTGGGATGAACTGCTTGTCCTATGGAGCAAGTCTGATCAGTAGTCACTGGAGTTTAGAGAAACTGAAAGTAATTTTGTTGAAACTGAGGCAGACTAGTTCATCCATGACCTTACTGAAATGATGCAAGAGTAGGATTGAAGGGTCATGTAGCGTACTCCTGCACTCATTTCATGCTTTCTTACGTCCAACTATTGTTGGAGTTACAAAGCTCTGATGACATTTGCTTCACAAACGTAAGTATTTTGCTTTCTGCCTCACCATTGAAATGCATTGACTGTTATGAAATTGCTTTATTTGCATGGGATCTAAAACTACCACCAGCCACAGAAAGTTAAGTCCGGTTATTACAAGGAAAATAAATTTTTGTGACAATTGTTAATCATTTTCAATGAGTCACTCATCCCAGAAGATAGTCACTTGAAAATGTGGGCTGTTGCTTTTTGGAGTTTTTATAAATAAGAAGTTTTAATTTGTTTCATTACTTCTTACTCTCTCTTAATTCAGTTTTTCCTTTCATTTTACTTTTTGTATCTGTTTTGACACTGAACACACTTTTTAAAACTTTATTTTTTGAAATACAGCATGGAACAGTCTTTGAGCCATGGCACCCAGCAATTCCCTGATTTAATCTGAGCCCAATCACGGGACAATTTACAATGACCAATTAACCTTCCAACTACTGGGGAAGGAAACCAAAACACCCAAAGGAAACCCACACAGTTATGGGGAGAATGTACAAACTCCTTACAGGCAGTGGCAGGGATTGAACCCAGGTTGCTGGCACTGTAAAAAAGTTGTGCTAACCTCTGCGTTACCATTTTAATTTGTGTCTCTTCATCATTCCAATGTTGGTTTGTCAAACCTTCAAGTGAATTACTTGAGGAGAGGATAAGTTTTTTTGAACCACTGTGCCTTTATTATCATGCATGGAAAATATATTTTGAGCTGAAGGGTACAGGGCATTTCTAGATAATTGCACCTGTAGATTATATGGACCTTCGTGGTCTATTCTGAGGAAAGTGTAAACAATGAAACAGTGCATATTACATTATATACTAAACCAGTGTCTGTATTTTCAGGACATATACAATGTTCCCTGTCAAAACTGATGGCATTCAAAGTATTTACTATAGCTGCCATGAAGGTTGACAAGATACTTATATTATTGTTCATTGCAAGGAATGCTTTGTCTGTCAAGTCAATATGCAAAACATTTTAGCATCTATTTTGTTACTTCATGATCTATTATTAATACTGTAACATATCAATGTTTGAATGCCTATTAATGACTAAAGATCACACCCTTGATATGAAAAAGCTCTGCCGTCTATGAGAATGTAACCTGTCTCTCAGGGATAGTGTAACTGCTATCCTGAGACAGGAAAAATGGAGTAAAATTAAATCTGATATGTTCCAGTCCAATATCGAATGCTGTCAGCTGTGCTGCCACTGCATCAAAATAATGGAGTTGCAAAACCACTGATAACATGAATATTAACAAAGGGAAACAATAACTTATCATTACTTCTTTGTGATAATGTGAGTTTTAAATAAAAATGCTTGTGTTTAAAATCATATGCGCGTAATATATAATTTGATGTTTAAAATTCCTTTTTCTTACTGTTCTTGTTATGCTAATACAATATAGTAAAATCAATACCAATATCTAACAGTAGAAAATTAGCACCTCTGACTCTTTGTTGGCACAAGTTAGCTTTTTTTTGTTGGATTATCTCTAGCTAGGACGAAACTAAAAAAGCTATGCTGATGTTGGCTTGAACTTCTCTGAGCTACTGCAAATTCAGTTCTCTTTGGCAATTCAGTACTTGAAAGTCAGAACATGACAGACTTCGTTTTACATGAGTTTTGGGATTAAAATCGAATCAATTCGCACTTACATTTGCATTGGACTTATTTATTTAATTGCAAATATCATTGCCTAAAAACAAACAGCAAGAAACATATCGAAAGGTACTGGAACTTAACAAACTGCAGGAATTTTTTTAACAAAATTAGTTAGAATTGGAATGAAATGTGATGTGAAATAAAGATTTGCAGACAAAAACAAGAAAGTAATTTTAAAAAATCAGCATTGGATTAGTTATTCAACTAAACTTAAAGGTAACATCAGTTGTATTTGTGGTAATTTTAATAGTAGATTCAGATAATAGTATATTGCTATATTAGATCATAGAAATTTAATGCATTTAGATTTCTTTTTTCAGCTGATATATTTGTATCAACTGCCAAGCTTAATATTCTTGACGTCTCATTGACATCAAATTGTCAGCTAGATTTTGTTGAAGGAACGTTTTATGCCCATTTCCAATATATGCATAGTTTCTTTGTCGTTCTGGCTTACAGGTTCATTTGAGTGATGTGTTAGAGCCAGTCAGTTAAACAGTAATAATAGGAAAATGGTATTGATAATGCCAAGAGTATTTTTTTTCCTTTGGGTAATGCAAGGCCCTGGATGAGTTTTTTAATGCTAACATGCAGTTCTAGTATTGAATGCTGGTTAGAAAACTGAAACTTGCTAATTCTTCTTTCATGCATGGGATAAATTTTCTGCCCTAAAGGGCAGCAGTTATTGCCTTTGAACCAAGTGGTAGTTCACAGTCAAGTGCTGTGGATCTGGAGTGACTTATTAACTAAGTTAGTTATAGCTTACAAATGTCCTTCCCAAAAACATATAAGTGAAGGTATCCAAATGATTTCATAGCCATCATTACTGAAACTAATAATTTACTCCAATTTTATTATATTAACTCCGCAAATTAAGATAATAGGATATAAAGTTGCAGTTTGCATCCTTAGGACAGGCGTCTTATTTACTAGTTCAGTAAGAAAATAGCCTGAGTAGCATATGCCACCAAATGCCCAAATTGATACTGCTTTGATTAGTTGTCTAATGAATTGGTGCCATGCTAGCTGGATTCTAGAAATTTGGTCACATAATTTCATTTATTCTATGCTTCATCTTCTGTGATTGGAAATTGATTTATTTTTTTTTCAGAAGGGAAACCTGATGCTGATGCAGGTTGTCACAATCACTCTGGAAATTTGATTGTTCATTTGTAGGCATAAGCCTCTTAAACCATGATGGAATTCTGTACTGGTTTGCACAGGGTAATGTAAGATAATGTAATTCTCATGTTTTGTTTTTGAATTAATGTGGAATAATTAGTGAAGAAGACATACAAGATCTTTGCCTTCATGGATCAGGGTATAGAATATAAACATTTGGTTTGTTGCGTTGGAAACCTTCAACACGCGGGTTAGACACACTTGAAGTTCTGGTTAGCAGACGATAGGAAGGATGTGGTTATGCTAGTGAGAGAACAGAAGAGATTCATCAGGATGTCGCCTGGATTGGACGACAGTAGTTATGGGGGGAGAACAGATAGCTTGGTTTGATTTTTTTTTGGAATGAAGAATGCTGAGGGAGGAATGTAAAATTATAAGTGGCTGCAATAGGGTCGAAAGCATCAGAATATTTTCCCATGGTAGAAGTACTAAAGGCACATAGATCTAGGGTTTAAAGGAAATATGAAGGAAAATGTGTTTTTTTTTACACAGTGTGGTTAATATCCTGAACTTGTTGCCAGGAAAGGTGGTGGCTTTATATATAACCATTGTGCTTAAGAGACATTAAGATAGTGACTCAAGTAGGCAAGGCATTGAATGAATGACACCTAATACAGGCAAAAATGTTGAGCTGGATGTGGTGGGCCAGAGGGTCTGTTTTTGTGTGCGTACAATTCTTTGTCTTTATTATATATTGTGCAAACAGTTAATATTCCAATTTGAGTATATTGTGGTGAAAACAATCACTCACACCACCAATTCTTCAAGTCAAAGAGAATTGCACTTATTTCTACTAATCTTGCATTAGTAAGAGGAAGAAGGCAGTTACTACCTTCTTCCTGATTATACCACATTATGATGTGTACAACATATACAGTATAAAATCTTTATACATTGAGGAATAGTGCAGATAATTACCCTCTACTGAAAGTCTTCTGGTATCTTATCTAGGTCTGTGCTTATGTAACTTGCACGCATTCATTCAATAAGATATCTAACTCAAATAAGCTGTTCACAAGGACAAATTATGTTCTTTCCTTATCTTAATTATTACATTGAAATCTTGGATGATGTGGGCAGTAGTGAGCAGACAGCATTCATCTCTGATTTTGATTAAAACATGTTCCTCGATCTTTAGCAACTCCATTGGAAGGATTCTCTATAGTGAGGTCTCTACATCATAAGAGCTTGCGATATAAAGGGAGGGTCTGGTGAACAAGCTGATCAAAACTTGTGCTGTTGAAAAAATTTTAAAAAATAGCTAAGTCTTGCTCTGAGATGTACCATGAAATATAAAGACATATAATAAAGAAACATTAAAATAATTTCAAAACTTAAAAAATACCCAAAAAGATTAAAAAAGCCCCAAGAAACCAGCAACACAAAAGTCTTTAAAACATCCTTGAAACTCTTCTAAGCACATTTTAAATATCCAAATTAATAAAGTATCAAAGATTTTAAAAAGTCTTGGCAAGGAAAAAGCGTATTTCAGAGTAATATCTCATTTGTGAGTGTCTTACTGACTCTTAATTCAATAAATGTATACTCCTTGCTCTTCTTTGGACAATGAGCAGAAACTTCTGCATCCTTAAGTATAATATATAAATATGTTGTGTTGTCTTCTATATTGAGTTGGAGTTTACAGCTAAGTAGAGAGGAGTGTTGTGTATCTGAGTAAATCTGTAAATATGCTGATTGATTAAGCATTCTTGTTTACATAATTCAATACAGATATACTGTATGTAAATGTAAGAGAATGGCATACTTCATCACCACACCACATCATAAGAGTGCACCACAGTTTTGACAAATTTACTGGAGTTCTTTGAGGACATAATGAGTGCAGTAAATAGAGGGGAACAGGTGGATGTCGTATACTTGGATTTCCAGAAGGTGTTCGATAAGGTGCTGCACAAGAGACTTATAAATAAAATACAGATGCATGGAGTTGGAGGAAGTGTATTGGCATGGATAGTGGATTGGTTAACCGATAGAAGGCAGACAGTTGGTATAAATGGGTGTTTCTCCGGTCGGCAGTCGGTGGTGAGTGGGGTGCCACAGGGGTCGGTGCTGGGCCTGCAGCTGTTTACCATTTACATTGATGATTTGGAAGAGGGGACTGAGTGTAGCTTAGCAAAATTTGGTGATGACACTAAACTGAGTGGAAAAGCAAATTGTACAGAGGATGTGGAGAGTCTGCAGAGGGATACAGATAGATTAAGTGAGTGGGCCAAGGTCTGGCAGATGGACTATTGTACAACTTTGGTAAATGCGAGATTATCCACTTTGGAAGGAATAATAGAAGAACACATTATTATTTAAATGGTGAAAGATTGCAGCATGTTGTTGTTCAAAAGGACTTGGGAGTGCTTGTTTATGAGTCGCAAAAAGTTGGGTTGCAGGTACAACAGGTTATTAAGAAGGCGAACAGAATGTTGGCCTTCATTGCTAGAGGGATTGAATTCAAGAGCAGGGAGATCATGCTGCAACTATACAGGGTACTGGTGAGGCCGCACCTGGAGCACTGTGTGCAGTTCTGGTCTCCATACTTGAGGAAGGATATACTGGCTTTGGAGGCAGTGCAGAGGAGGATCACCAGGTTGATTCCAGCCATGAATGGGGTTAACCGACAAGGAGAGATTATACTCTCCAGGGTTCAGGAGAATGAGAGGGGATCTTATAGAAACATACAAAATTTTGAAAGGGATAGATAAGATAGAAGTAGAAAAATTGTTTCCAATGGTAGGTGAGACTAGAACTAGGGGATAATGCCTCAGGATTCAGGGGAGAAGATTTAGGACAGAGATGAGGAGAAACTGTTTTTCCCAGAGAGTGGTGAATCTGTGTAATTCTCTGCCCAGGGAAGCAGTTGAGGCGGCTTCACTAAATATATTTAAGATACAGTTAGATAGATTTTTGCATAGGGGAATTAAGGGTTTTGGAGAAAAGGCAGGTAGATGGAGCTGAGTTTATGGACAGATCTCCCATGATCTTATTGAATGGTGGGGCAGGCTCGATGGGCCAGATGGCCTACTCCTGCTCCTATTTCTTATGTTCTTATTTTCTCACTACCATTAAAATGAAACTAAGAAGTTCACATGTTTTTCCCAGTCTTCCATGTTTTATTTTTTTGATTAGGTTTGGAGTTACAAAACATAACACACTAAGTCTCAGTCTTAGTGTCATCTGCAAATTTGCTGATCCAGTTTATCATATCATCATTGAGTTTGTTGTGATACAATAGGTGCCAACTAGCATAAGTCCAGAAGACATAAAAGCAGAGAAATAGGCCATTCAACCCATTAAATCTGCGCCAGCATTCTGTCATGCGTGATTTATTATTCGTCTCATCCCCATTCTCCTGCCTTTTCCTCATAATCTTTGATACCCTGATAAATCAAGAACTTATCAACCTCCACTCTAAGTATACTCAGTAACTTGGCCTCCACAGCTATCCATGTCAATAAAATCCAAAGATTCACCACCCTCTGTCTAAAGAAATTCCTCCACATCTCTTTTGTAAATGGACATCCTTTTATCCCGAGGCTGTGCCTCTGGTCCCATACACAAACTATCTGAAATATCCTCTACACATTCTCTCTATCTAGGCCTTTCAATATTTGTTAGGTTTCAGTTTGATTCCCCTTCATTCTTCTAAACTCCAGCAAGCACAGGCCCAGAGTAACCAAATGCTTCTTGTACGTTAACCCTTTCATTTCTGAAATAATTCTTATGAACCTCTTTTGGGCCTTCTCCGATGCCAGCACATCTTTTCTTAGATAAGGGGCTCAAACTGCTCAGAATACTCCAAATGCAGCCTGACCAGTGGCTTATATAGCCCCAGCATCACATCTTTGCTCTTGTATTCTGGTCCTCTTGAAATGAATGTTAATTGCATTTGCCTTCTTTACCACTGGCTCAACCTACAAGCTATCCTTTAGGCAACCCTGCACAATGACTTCCAAGTCCCCTTGTGCCTCCGATTTTGAATTTTCTCCCTGTTTAGAAAATACTCCATGTCTTTATTCCTTCTATCAAAGTGCATACCCATATGTTTCCCTACACTATATATCCTGAACTGAAACTTCATCCTTAATAATGGGCTCCAAGATCCTCCCAGTCACTGAAGTTAGGCTAATTGGCCAATAATTTTCTTTTTTTCCCCCGCCTTCCACCCTTCTTAAAGAGTGGAGTGACTTTTGCCATATTCCATTTCTCCTGAACTATTCCAGAATCTTGTGATTCTTGAAAGATCATTTTTAATTCCTCCGCAATCTCTTCAGCTACTACTTTCAGAACCCTGGGGTGCAATCCATCTGGTTTAGCTGACTTATCTACCTTCAGACCTTTCAGCTTTCCAAGCACCTTTTCCTTTGTAATAGCAACTACACTCAGTTCTGCCTCCTGACACGCTCGAATTTTTGGCAGACTGCTCGTGTGTCTTCCTCAGTTAAAAGTAACAGGAAATACTTATTAAGTTTGTCTACAACTTCTTTGTCCCTCATCGCTACCTCTCCAGCATCATTTCCAAAAAGTCTGATATTCACTCTCACCTCTCTTTTACACTTTACATATCTGAAAAAACTTGTGGTATCCTCTTTTATATTATTGGCTAGTTTACCTTCATATTTCATGTTTTCTCTCCTTATGACTTCTTAGTTGCATTTGGTTGGTTTTTAAAAGCTTCCAATCCTCTAACTTCCCTCTAATTTTTGCTATATTATGTGCCTCTCTTTGTTTTTATGCTGTCTTTTACTTTGATTATCAGCCACAGTTGCCTCATCCTCCCTTTAGAATACTTCTTCATTTTAGGGATGTATCTATCCTGAACCTTCCAAATTGCCCCTAGAGACTCCAGCCATTGTTGTTCTGCTGTCATTACTGCCTCATCCCTTCCAGTGAACTTTGATCAACTTATGCCTCTGTAATTCCCTTTACCCATTTTGTACTGATACATCAGACTTTAGTTTCTTTCTCTCAAAATGCGGGGTGAATTATCATATTATGATAACAGCCTCCTAAGAGTTCCTTTACCTTAAACTCCCTGATAAAATCTGGTTCATTACACAACAATCAGTCCAGAATAGCTGATCCCTCTTGGGCTCAACCAAAAGCTGCTGCTCTAAAAAGCCATCTTGTAGCCATTTTAAGCATACTGCATATTGAAATCCCCCATGACCTTTGTGAAATGCCTTATCAATCTATCGTTGTAACTTATATGCCACATCCTGTCTACTATTTGGAGGCCTGTATATAACTTCTATCAGGGTCTTTTTGCCCTTGTAGTTACTTAATTCTACTCGCAAGCATTCTACATCTTCTGATACTTGGATATTAAGTTCCGAACTATGATCTTCTTTCAGCCACAGCTCAGTGATACCCACAACATCATATCTGCCAATCTCTAACTGTGCTACAAGATCATCTACTTTATTCCATATATTGTGTTCTTTCAAATATAACACCTTCAGTCCTGTATTAATCCTGTAAGCTAATGTTACAGCTATATAAGACTTTAGTCAGACTCCACTTGGAGTACTGTGTTCAGTTCTGGTCACCTCACTACAGGAAGGATACGGATACTATAGAAAGAGTACAGAGGAGATTTACAAGGATATTGCCTGGATTAGAGGGCGTACCATATGAGAATAGAATGAGTGAATTTGGCCTTTTTTCCTTGGAGCAATGGAGGATGAGAGGTGACCTGATAGAGGTGTAGAAGATGATGAAAGGCATTGATCATGTCGATAGCCAAAGGCTTTTTCCCAGGGCTGAAATGGCTACTATGAGGGGGCATGGTTTTAAGGTGCTTAGAAGTAGGTACAGAAGGGATGGCGGGTAAGTTTTTCACACAGAGTGGTGGGTGCGTGGAATGCACTGCCTGCAAAGGTGGTAGAGGCGGATACAGTAGGGTCCTTTAAGAGACTCTTAGATAGGTACGTGGAACTTAGAAAGCTAGAGGGCTATGCGGTAGTGTAATTCTAAGTAGTTTCTAGACCAGGTTATGTGGTAGGCGCAAGATTGTGGCTGTAAATTTCTATGTCCTATGTTTTTCTCGATATTCCCCCATGTTATACTTCATATCATCCCCCGACTGCAACTTTGCCCTATCATCTACCTGTCTGTCCTCACACTCACTGCACACTGCATCTACAGTCATGGTAGAAAGTTTGTACCCTGTAGAATTTTCTCTATTTCTGCATAACTATATGTAATCAGATCTTCACTTAAGTGCTAAAACCAAATAAAGAAAACCCAATTAAATAAATAACACAAAACATGATACTTGTTCATTTATTTAAGAAAAATGATCCAACAAATGTTTTTGTTGGAAAAAGTAAGTGTGTGAACCTTTGCTTTCAGTAACTGGTGTGATTACCCACCCCACCCCCATACAGCAATGGCTTCAACCAAATATTTCTGGTAACTCTTGATCAGTCCTGAACATTGGCTTGGAGGAATTTTAGGCCATTCTTCCATACAAAGCTGCTGTTAAATGTCTTAATACAATTGCAAGTTGTCCAAACCCTGAGGCAGCAAAGCCAAACCATGATATTCCTTCTGCCATGCTTCACAGTTGGGATGAGGTTTTGGTGTTGGTGTGCAGTACCCTTTTTCCTCCAAAAACAGCAATGTGCATTTCTGCACAAAAGTTCCACTTTTCTCATCTGTCCACAGAACATGGTCCCAGTAGAACTCACGTGGTCTTTTGCAAACTTGAGATGTGCAGCAATTTTTCTTTTTTGAAGACAGTGGTTTCCTTTGTGGTGTCCTTCCACAAACTCCATTGTTGTTCAGTGTTTTTTTGTATAGTGGACACATGAACAGAGACCTTAGCAATTTCTAGAGATATCTGCAGGGCTTTTGCTGTCACGGTTGGGTTGTTTTTCACCTCCTTCTGCATTGTGTTCTTGGTGTGATCTTTGCAGGATGCCTGCTCTTAGGGAGAGTAGCAACAATACTGAGGGAATTTTTCTTATTGTGGACTGATGAACTCTCAGGTTCTTTAGAAATGCTCTTGTAGACTTTTCTAGCTTAATGCATCCCCTCAATTCTTCTCTGAAAGTTGCTTTGATCGACACATGGTGCACGTAAACAGATAAATAGAGAAGAAGAGGCTCTGTCAGTAACCTGAATTTGTATCTATTTTTTAAAGGGCAAGGCACCTCTACAACCCACACCTCCAATCTCATCTCATTGATTGAAACTCTTGGCTCCAAATAGTTTTTGTAGAAGGTATTTCCCTAGAGGTTCACATACTTTTTCCAACAAATGCAAGTAATATTGGATCATTTTTCTCAATAAATAAGTTAACAAGTATAATGTTTTTGTGTTATTTTTTTAATTGGGTTCTCATTATGTAGTTTTAGGACTTGCATGAAGATCTGATGTCATATTTATACAGAAATAGAGAAGATTGTACAGGGTTCACAAACTTTCTAGCACCACTGTACTTGTGTACTAACTGCCGCATCCTCAGCCCTACCACTCCAGTTGCCATCCCCTGTCAAATTAGTTTAAACCCTCACCAACAGCTTTATCACTGATCCAACAATAGACCGAGTATTGATCACTTTGGCAAATCATTAGTCACAAGCCTCCAGTCAGAGAGGCAACCATCTACTACCACTCTCTGGCTTCCCCGTTAAGACAATGTTGAATCTAATATACTACTTTATACTGAATACCAAGTGATTGGACCTTCTTGTCCTGCCTCCCATGCAGAACTTTGTCATATGCCTTGCCGAAGTCCATGTAGAGAACATCCACTGACTTTTCTTCATCAATTTTCCTGGTAAACTCCTTGAAGAACCCTATAAAATTAGTTGGACACAATCTACCACACACAAAGTCATGTTAACTCTCCCTAATCAGTCCTTGTCTATCCAAATACATATATATCCTGTGCCTTAGAATTAATTAATGATGTAATTAAGATGGCAACTGTTTGTGTGCAACTCTGATGTGAATCATCAAACATTCCCACTTAGGACTACTGAGCTGAAATCCACCAGCACAGCCATGGGGGCTTTAGTAAGCAGCATCGTTTTAAAACCTTTAAAAAAATCTATCGGTATTCAAAATCGTCAAATTTCAGACAGCAGACTTGGGTTGCAAATGCAGGGAGGCAGAGGAGTGCTTACAGGACTGCTTTGAGTTGGTGGAGTGTATACAACTGACTTACAGAGATTCCTCTTCAAGTCTGAATATGCCACACTGACGTCATCAAGACCTGTGTGGGTGAGTGTGTGCCTTTGAGAATGTAATGGACATACTCAAACCAAAAGCGGGGGGTGAACAAGGAGATTGTTCTAGTCTATGAGGGCTAGGTCTGTGGCATTCTAGACCAGATAGATCCGAACTTCACAAAAAGTCAAGGTACAAATTTTGGAAGGCTATTTTAAGGGCAAAGAAACAATTCCGATTGAGGTTAGAGATGGAATCGGTTGCATGTCTTTCTGAATGGATTTGCAGGCCCTTACTTCCTACAAAGTGAAACATAACATCATGAATGGCTGTGATGGTTCACTCCCAGATGAGCTCAACATGTTTCATGCATGCTTTGAAAGGGAGAATAAAGCTGCAACTGTGAGAATTTTTGCAGGATCCGGTGACCTTGTGATCTCTGTCTTGGAGACTGATGTCAGAATACCTTTGAAGAGGATGAACCCTTGCAAGATGTCAGGCCCTGATGGTGTATGTGTTAGAACTTGAAACTTATGCCAACTGGCAGGAGTAGTCAAGGACATCTTCAATCTCTCATTGCTGCAGTCGGAGGTTCTCACTTGCTTTAAAATGGTGACAATCGTACCAATGCACAAGAAAAACAGGGTGAGCTGCCTCAAGGATTACCGCCCAGTTGCACTCACATTTACTGTGATGAATTGCTTTGAGAGTTTGGTCATAGCTAGAATCAATTCCTGCTTAAGCAAGGATTTGGACCCGCTGCAATTTGCTTATTGCCACATAGGACTACAGTGGATGCAATTTTACTGGCTCACTGCTCAGCCTTAGATCATCTGGACAATGACAATCCCTACACTAGGTTGCTGTTTATTTATTCCAGCTCGGCATTCAACACAATCATACCCACAGTTCTAATCAACATGCTCCAAAGCTGGGGTTTTGTACCTCTATCTGCAACTGGATCCTTCACTTTCTCATTGAGAGATCAGTCTTTATGGATTGGAAATAACATCGACCCCTTGCTGACAGTCAATGCTGGCAGTGGGAAGATGCCAGAACATGAATGCATGCTTAGCCTATTGCACTACTTTCTTTACATCTACGATTGTGTGGCTAGGCACACTTCAAATACCATCTATAAATTTGATGATTGCTCAATTATCGTTGGCAGAATTTCAGATGGTGACGAGGAGCCATACAGGAGTGAGACAGATCAGCTGGTTGAGTGGTGTGGCAGCAACAACCTTGCACTCAACATCAGTGAGACCAAGGAATTGATTGTAGACTTCAGGAAGAATAAGTTGAGAATATACATACCAGTCCTTAGAGAGGGATCAAAGATGGAAAGGGTGAGCAGTTTCAAGTTCCTGGGTGTCAACATCTCTGTAGATCTATCCTGTGCCTAATGTACTGATGCAATTACAAAGAAGGCATGACAGTGGCTATATTTTATTAGGAGTTTGAGGAGAATTGACATGTAACCAAAGGCACTTGCAAATTTCTACAGATGTACCATGGAGAGCATTCTAACTGGCTGCATCACTATCTGGTGTAGAGGGCTACTGCAAAGTTTCATAAAAAGCTGCAGAAAGTTGTAAACTCAGCCAGCTTCATCATGGGCACAGCTTCTTCAACATCCAGGACACCTTCAAAAGGTGATGCCTGAAAAAAGTAGCATCCATCATCATGGACCCCCATCACTCAGGACATGCCCTCTTCTCATTTCTACCGTCACGGAGGAGGAACTGGAGCCTAAAGGCACACACTCTGCATTTCAGGGACAGCTTCTTCCCCTTTGCCATCAGATTTATGAATGGACAATGAACCTGTGACCACTATTTTCCTTCTCCTATTGCTGCTGCAAAACAAAAAAAAAACTGGCATATGCCAGTGATTCTGACATCTGATTCTGATTCTGACTTTCCAATAACTTATCCACTACTGATGCCAGGCTCACCGGCTTATAGTTGCCCTGCTTATTCTTAGTGCCTTACTTGAACAATGGAACAGTATTAGCTATCCCCCAGTCCTGTGGTACATCACCCATGGTTAAGGACATTTTAAATACCTCTTCCAGGGCCCTTTAGATTCTGAAGTACCCTGCCTCAATATTCGAGGGACACCTTGCCAGGCCCTGGGGACTTATCCACTCTAATTTGCCTCAAGACAGGAAGCACCTCCTCTTCTATAATCTGGATATAGTCCATGATCTCACTTCTGTTTTACCTCAGTTCTATAGAATTTGCAACGGTTTCCCTAGTAAATGCAGATGCAAAAAATCCATTTAAAATCTTTCCTATTTCTTTCAGCTCCATATTTAAATGACCATGCTGATCAATTGGACTAACTTTGTCCCCTGCTATCCTCTTTCTCTTAGTATATCTGTAGAAGCCCTTGGGATTCTCCTGCACTTTGACTGCCAGAGTAATCTCATGCATTATTTTAGCTCTTCTGATTTCTGTTTTAAGTGTTCTCTTCATTTCTTACGCTCAAGCCTCTCATTCGTTCCTTGCTGCCTATACCTGCTATGCACCTTCTTCTTAACCAAGGACTCAATATCCCCAAAACCCAAGCTTCCCTAAATCTGGTAGCCTTGTCTTTATTCTTACAGGAACATACAAACTCTCTATTTTCACTATTTCACCACAAAGCCCTCTACTTAGCAAGCATGGTCTAATTTAATCTGTGCTGTGAATTACAATGTTTACTGGAGTAGCTGAGACTGTGCCTTAGGGTAACGTTGTGATTTCTTGGAACTTAGCATTTCATCTCTTTTCTCTCTCAGTAAGGAAATATTTGCTAGCCACCACCCCACCAACATGCCTCATTACCCATTAGCCAATGTCCTTGCAACCAGCTCAGTGATGCCACCCAGCCAACATGGTTCCATTAGAACGGTTGCAGGTTGACTCATAAGGCAATCTGCAGACTCCCACATCCAATAAGCTATCAAAAATAAGAATGGACAATTGAATGCAGAATGATTTCATTTATGATTTTGACTTTGAATGCTTAACGTGTGATAATTTATATAGTATACATTTTTTGTGTTTTTTTGTTTATTGGTAAGATGCGGGACTGTAAATGTTCAAGCTGCAGTTACTGTCATCCTACTTGAACGAGGTGGTTGAGTATAGAACAATGGAAATGGTTGCTTCCTTCAGTACTCCTTTTCCTTCCTCTCTCGTTCTGCAGTAGCTTACTGCTTAGCTTGTCGCCAGGGGCTGTTATCTCACAGGGCTTACACTTCTCATGAAGCTGCACTGTATTCAGTAGGCACCTGTGAATCTTGAAACCATCCTGATGAGTAGTGTAGATCTTCTCCATACAGCTGCAGGCAGCTGTGAACATCTTTTCACCCTACTGGGTACTCAGACTTTGGTTTCTGGTGGTGTCAAATACAAATAGCGTTGACGACTACTGCAGAATTCTGATTGTTACTAGATTATTAGATGTGATTTTCTGCTTGGCCATTGAGTGAGTAGAATAGAACAGAACTGGCAAGTCTTACAAAGTGACGTTTACAGCCAAAGGCATGGCAAAGCCATCAATCCTTATGAGGCTGCATATGTGCTCTTTTGGCTGTTTGGCATTGCCAAGACAGAATGAAATTGACGTTGCCCTTCTTGGATTGAACTCTCTTAGAAAACAAAGGGTAACAAACTATGAATGATGCAAAGATTTCCTGCTTTAGATTGGGAGGATCCAAATGCATACAGTACATGTTTAGTACCATGGTGGATATGACAGCCTCTTGCAATGAAGTCCTTGATCTTAGTTGAGTTTGCAGTTGCCTTCGTATTTCTGAAGTTGTCTTTAATGAAATGTAGATATCATACATATTGTTTCTTGCTAACGTTCAGGGCAGAGAATTGAGGAAGAAATTCCTTGACAATTGATTTGTTACTGCAGTGTGCTGTTTCAGGTAATTTAAAAAGCATTTCAACAGGAACATGAATAAGAATGGTTTGGAGGGATATTGCCAAGCTGTGGGCAAGTGGGACCAAATTAGATGGGAACCTTGGTTGACATGGACCAGATGTATCCCAGGGATTCTTTCTGGGCCGTATGACTCTAAATCAACCTGCAATTAACTATATTTGGTGGGTGATATTTTTAAGTAGGGCTAGGTGTTTTTCTTATTAGTGAGCACTTTTTCAACCATGCAGGGTCAAATGTGTGCTGGGATGCTACATTCCACTGTGATGAAGCTGTCATGACATTCCTTTATGTGGAAGTTCATTGTGTTTGCCAACACCCTCGTGAATATGCCACCTCCATGATAGTACAAGATAGTCCAAACACATTTTATGGTCTCTGTAAGGAACTATTTTTGTACTTTGACTCGCTCTTGAATTATTTTTGAATTGTCAGTTCACCCAATGTGCTCTGCTGGAAGGAGTTCCTAGAAATCTGTTTTTTTCTTACTAGTTTTCACTATTATTCTAAGGAAACAGTTGCTATTATTACTAATAAATAGAGAGGCATGGATTGCCTTCACTGACAATCAACATGGGTACTTCTTAATGATGCCTGCTTAGCCTACTGTTCTCCTGTCTCTCTACACTCACAAGTGTGTGGTGAAGCACAGCTCAAATGCATTTATAGATTCTCTTACTGATAAAATCTGGAGGTGTAAAGGAATGAGATAGTTTGGGTGGTTGAGTGGTGTCACAACAACAATCTTGCACTCAACATTAGGGAGACCAAGGAATTGAATGTGCACTTCATGAAAGGGAAGTGGGGAGAACCTGCACCAAACCTCATTGAGGGGGCAGTGGTGGAAAGAGTGAGCAGCTTCAAGTTCATGGGCATCAGCATCTCCGAGGATCTGTCCTGGGCCCAGTACATCATTGCAATCACAAAGAAGACTATATTTCGTTAGGAATTTGTGAAGATTTGATATGTCACCAAAGACTCGCAATTTTCTAAAGATAGATAGTGGAGAGCATTCTGACTGGCTGAATCACCGCCTTCTATGAAGGTTACAATGTGCAGGATCACAAGAGGCCGCAGAGTACGACAGAGCAGCTTCATCACAGGGTCAATCCTCCCCAACATTGAAGCCATCTTCAGGAGTCGGTGCCTCAAGAAGGTAGCATTTCAAGAAGGACGCACACCACCCAGACATGAACTTTTCTGGTTACTACCATCAGGGAGAAGGTACAGGAAACTGAAGACTCATATTTAGGGACAGCAATTTAGGGACAGCTTTTTCCCCTCTGCATTTAAAGTCCAGTAGTTGGCTGACGAGGGACATCAGGAGTCTGTGCTGGAATGCCGGCAATGTGGTAGTGTGATGAAAGACATCCGTGGATGTCAGGCTGTTCCAAGCTTGTGGGATCCAGGATTGGGTGTCCGTTTGAGCAGGAGGTGTGAAAGCCAGTGTGCCTGGAGTTCAGGGTCCCGTCATTGGCTAATGTGGAGGTCAATACCGAAAATCAAAGCCTGAAAGTCAAACAGAAGTCCGGAAATTGAAGCCTGATGGCCAAAGCTGAGAAACTGGAGGCCTGGAAGATTGACCTGGAGGAGGTGGACTGCCATTGTGTGTGGGCAGGAGGGAGGGTGGTAGGATGGAAAGGGGACTTGTTTTGCAGTTATTGTTTAGTTGCTTGTGGTGGTCTGTTTTGTTGTGTTCTGTGTTGTCAGTGAGCATCCTGGGCACGCTTTGTCATCACTGGAATGCATGGCAATGCTTGTGGGCTGCCCCCAGCACATCTTCAGGTATGTTTGTTGTTAATGCATGTAATGTTTCCATGCACATGTGATGAATAAATCTGAATCTGACATGTGTTTTGTTTATTTCCCCCTCTGGAGTGGCAGAGGCTGGTGAGAGATTTGATAGAGGTTTGTGCGATGATGAGAGCATGGAGTAGACAGTATCTTTTTCCCAGGGTTGAAATAACTAATACTAGAGGGAATGCATTTCCTCTGGTATTAGGCATGGTAAAAGGGGCCTGTTTAAAGGGGATGTACAGGCAAAGATTTTTAAACAGAGAGTGGTGGATGCCTGGAATGTGCTGCCTGGTTTAGTGGTGGAGGCAATTATGATAGGGTGTTAAAGGGCCTCTTAGATAGGCACATAGATGTGCAGGAAAATTGGATATGGACATTGTGTAGGTGGAATGAATTAGTTTAGTTGGGCATTTGATTACTAATGTAATTAGTTCGACACAACATTATGTGCTGAAGGACCTGTTTCTGTGTTGCACTGTTCTGTGTTCTATCAGGCGAGTTAAGCTTCTGGTCCTTCATCTTTAATGATAATGAAGAACCTAGACAATACACTCAGTCTGCTGTGTTCTCCAGAATTAATGATTTGACTAATTCTATAAGTATTTACTATTCTGCTGGTTCATTGAATTCTATTAGCTCCTTATGTCGCTTCAGATTTTTGAAATTCACAGCATGTAAGAATTGCAATGTGGTCTGCTAATTGCTTTTAGGAAAACTTTTAACTGAGTAATGTATTACAATAGCTTTGTCTGCTATTCTACTTAATCTGAACAGTAATTTCACAGGGTAACCAAATGGTTAATGTCTCTTCTGCAATGCTAACTCCTTTACATAAATGACTTATGGACTTACAGACTGAAGAAACAGTATCAAAACTCGATAATGACACAAGCTGCAAGTTGTGATAAATTGTGAAAACTTGCAACGCAAAGCTGGACTTGAAGAATGGACAGATAAGATCCGGTGGAATATGGAAAATAAATAAATATTTTGGAATAAGAATAGGGTATCAAAATGTATCTTATTTGGTAACATATTAAATGGAGCAGTAGGTTTTGATGTATAGATACTTAGGCCTTTTGAGTGAATAACACCATTATTATGCATTGAAAGGCACATAATATAAAGAGATAATGTAGATTTTTAGCAGCTCAGTTGGTTCGCAGTTTGGTTGGAGTTTATAATTTCAAGCACTCCATTCTGGGGAGGATATAAAAGGCAGACTAGTAGTACAGCATTGACCGCTGTTACCAGAATACTGTGCTGCAATTATGAAAAGAGGCATAAATGTGTTTAGAATTAGAGGTTAGATGTCCATCATCTTTTCATCAGGTTTCAGTCATGACCTCAGCAACAGCAAACCTAATAATGCCTTTGATTCTTCAATGTGTAATGGCGTTATACAGCATGGAAACTGGCTCTTCATTTCACTGAGTTCCTACTGACCGTGAAGCACCCATTTATACTGAACCTTCAATAATTCCATATTCCCATCAGCTCTCACCAGATTCTACCACTCACCTGTAATGTATGAATGGTGAATATATGATATGGAGATGTACATATTTTTCTCCGTTTTGATGTTTACTATTTCTATCAGTAGGCCACAATGCCCTGGAAGAGTGAGGGAGTGTCAACAAGTGGCATAAAATATGTTTTGGTGATGTAGCCTGGAATACAACTAAGAAATTTTGCTGACTATATTGGCCATCTCCCCTCTACACTCTCAGTGCTAATGTAGGGTCTCAATCCAAAGTAATAGAACATAGAGAACAATACAGCACAATACAGGTCCTTCGGCCCACAATGTTGTGCCAACCCTTAAATCCTGCCTCCCATATAACCCTTCAACTTAAATTCCTCCATTTACCTGTCTAGTAGTCTCTTAAACTTCACTAGTGTATCTGCCTCCACCATTGACTCAGGCAGTGTATTCCATGCACCAACCACTCTCTGAGTAAAAACCTTTCCTCTAATATCCTCCTTGAACTTCCCTCCCCTTACCTTAAAGCCATGTCCTCTTGTATTGAGCAGTGGTGCCCTGGGGAAAAGGCACTGGCTGTCCACTCTATCTTTTCCTCTTAATATCTTGTACACCTCTATCATGTCTCCTCTCATCCTCCTTCTCTCCAGAGAGTAAAGCCCTAGCTCCCTTAATCTCTGAACATAATGCATACTCTCTAAACCAGGCAGCATCCTGGTAAATCTCCTCTGTACCCTTTCCAATGCATCCACATCCTTCCTATAGTGAAGCGACCAGAACTGGACGTAGTACTCCAAGTGTGTCCTAACTAACGACAATGCTGTTCCTGACCTGCTGAATTCCTTCAACAGTTTATTTCCTTTTGCTTAAAATGTTCACAGGTGTGGTCACATTGCTGACTTAATCTATTGTATAGGTCACTTACCTTCTCTGATGCACTCTTTACTACTATTTTGACCTCTAAATGTGATTGTCAGGTTTGAGTAGCTGGGAGTGTGTGTGAACTCTGAAATGTTGTAGCACCACTAAACTTGTGGGTTAAGAGAATTTTGGGTATGAGTGACTATTGATGGACAACTGTAGCAGATGCCTAAGGTGGGGGGGGGGGGTGGTGGTGAATTGAGCACTGTCTAGGGTTAGTGCTTCAATTAGTGGGATATGGTATTGATGGATGAATTGATAAAGTGGGCAAGTTTAACTGTATTGCAATCAATTGCAATTTAACAATGATGTTCCCATGATGAAATTTTCAGGAGCTATTGAATTTAGACTATTTGTGTGTCTTCTAACTTGAATAGTGTAATGAAATGTGCATAAAATAGATTTGTAGGTCATTTAAGCTTGCCCAAGTATCTTCTATTTTTAAAAAATGGTTTGTTGATTTTGGATTGAGCATTATCAGCTCAATCATTTCCTCTTGCACTTCCTGTTTCACCTTTGAGGCAAGTTTCTCAGTTGTGAGTTGATTATTTTCAGGGTTGGTAAGATTAGACCATAGTATACAGGGTTCTATCTTTTGCCACTGACCTATACACTCCGGACACTTTATTAGGTACTTAGTTAGTTTATGTTCATGGTCTTCTGCTATTGTAGCCCATGCGCTCAAAGGTTTGATGTGTTGTACATTCACAAATGCTCTCCTGGACCCCACTTTGTAATGAGTGGTTATTTAGGTTACTGCTGCCTTCCTGTTAGCCTGAACCAGTTTGGACAATCTTCGCTGACTTCTCTCATTAACAAGATGTTTTCACCCACAGAATTGCTGCTCATTGGATGTTTTCTTTTTGTTTCCACATCATTCTCTGTAAGCTCCAGAGACTATTGTGTGTGAAAATATAATGAGATCAGCATTTTCTGAAATACAAATACCACACCATCTGGCACCAACAATTATTCCACTGTCATAGTCACTTTGATCACATTTCTTCCTGATTCCAAATTTTGGTCTCAACAACTGAACCTCTTGACCATGTCTGCATATTCTTTTAAATTAAGTTGCTGTCATATGATTGGCTGAATAGATATTAGTCTTAATGAGCAGGTGTACCTAATAAAGTGGTTACTCAGTGTAGTTCCATGTTTTGAATTTCTTCTTACTTTAGTTGTCTGTATTGCCTTATGGGAGATTCTCACTATTAAGATTAATATTCGGAGTTTTGTTGGAAATAAATCAACCACGGTTGTTGTTAAATGTATATTGATTAAAATGCAAATAATTGCTGAAATACATACAAATGTTTAGGTAGTTTTGATTTAATATTTAATTGTTGTTAAGTGGTGTCATATGCTTTATTATTTTAGTCTGTGCACTAATATTCCACTGTATTCCTTATAAAATTGTTCATTTACAGAAATAATTATTGACAAATTTAATAAAGTGATTGTTTACTAAAATAATTCAGTTGATTTAAATACTATTATTTCTTAAATTTAAAATCATAAATGCCAATTGCCACTTATTGAATATTGTAATTTAAGCACACATAGTATGTATAACCGGTCTTCCAAATTAACGGAGCTAGAATAATAAAATATTCAAGTCACGAGAAAGATTTATGGTTTCAACAGTTATTTGCATTGCAACCACTTAGAGTCTAAATTTTCACTGCTTCATAGACATTCTACCTTCAGGCTTTGATTTCATCACATCACAGTGATTTACTTTGGGATAAGAAAAAATGGTTAGGTCTTTCTTCGGAAACTTAAGGATATCTGCAGTTTTTTAATGATTTCTCCCTTTAAACCCCACTGGACTATTTGTTTATGCTATATCCAAGAAATGATGAGGCATTCCCTGCCAGAGTTCAATAAACTGATAGATTTCTTTTTTAATTATAATTTTCAGCTATATTTTTAATATTTAAATGAAAAATATGTGACAATAAAATAGTGATTTAATTGAATAATATTCAGGAGATCTATAAGAAGATAGATGCCCTCATCCCACTTTATTGTTCCATAGCTAATTTTATGTTAGATTTCCTCCTAAGGCACTTCCATATTGTTCCATGGCTGTTGACAGTCTTTCCAGTACTTGGCCTAAATGAACCTTCTTCAGGTGTTATTCTTGAAAGTGAATGTTAGCAGGCTTCATGATATACTGCACCTGACTGCAGTTTCGTTCAATATACATGCATGTTCTATTCCCACATGTTCTATACTGTATCCAAGATACTGAGATTAAGTGAAGATCTGACTGAACAAAGTAATCTTCTGTAATCATAGGATCTACAGTACTATGTCTGGGCTATTCAGTACTAACCCATTGTATCACACACAAAGTCCTTAATAAATACTTTGCTTCATGTTCACCAGGGAGAGGGACTTTGATGATTGTGAGATCAGCCTGAAGTTGGCTAATGGGCTGGAGCATGTTGAAGTTAGGAGCAGTGTTGGAGTAACATTTCCTCTAATTTTTTTACAGACCACCATTGTTCTGAGCAGGACATTTTTACATGGCCCGAAAACTGTGTGGGACTTTTAAAATTTTGTTTTGTAATATATATTATTACACATATATAGTACATAATACACATATAATATATGTGTGAGTGTTTGTTACAAGTATTTAAACAGAAAATTGAAAAATCACCTGCTTTTGATGTTATCTATTAATTGAAGGGTATAATAAAATATAGTACAACAAAGAAAATCTTTCATGCTTTGTAAACTTTTTCTCTTCTGCCTTTATTACAAATCCATTTTCTATAAATACTGTCCAGAACAATTTTGCATCCAGATGAAAGATGTGCCTTAATCCTCATTAGATATCCAAATGTTCCATTTCTGGTCTGTTTCTGGAATTTCGTTTGGTTGAGTTCAGAAAAGTGAACCCAGGTTCACAGTCAGCATTAGAAGCATGAAATGTTCCCATAATGTCAACAAGAATTGACAGTTCTTCAAATTCTTTGTTTCTAAGCATGTAGTTCAACATATTAGTGAACATCTTTATTGGACCAGTCCTAACTTTCTCAGAAACAACAAATTTGAAACCATAGTATTGCTGTGATTTTTTTTGAGACAGTATTTTTGTTGTAGTTCATAATAGTAGCTGAGTATTTTTATGTTGGTCATTCAACATTCTCTTCTGCAAATTAAAATAAGTTGCATTTGCAATAGCAACAGGGTCAAAAGCTTGCCATTCTCTTAACTCATCATCAGGAAGTATATTAATCAAGTGGTTACGCACGTACTGAGTAACTTGAATAATACCTAGACACGGTATCAATATCAGCACTTACAGTTCCAAGAATGTTTCACTTTGTCACTCCAATAAATGGCATTGCAAAGATACTGTGACAGAATTATGTTCGCATTATATGAGAAAATTGCAACTGTGCAACAACAAAGGCAATGTGCACAAGAGTATCTCAGTTACTGCACAGCCATGCACCCTGCTCATGTTTAGAAGGAACCTTGTGTTGGAATTTCTAAAATCTATTAGTATAGATAAGTCCCTGGGGTTAGCAAGGTATATGAGAGGTTACTGTGGGAAATGAGGGGAGAGATTACAGGGGTGTTGTCAATAATCTTCATCTCCTTCCTGGCCACAGGAACGGTACCAGAGGATTGGAGGGTTGACAAATATTGTTACTTTGTTCAAGGAAGGTAATGGGAATAACCCTGGGAATTGTAGACCAGTGAATCTTATGTAGGCGATGGGGCAAACTATAGGAGAGGATATGTAGGGACAGGAGGTATAAGTATTTGGAAAAGCATAGCCTTGTTAGGGGTAGTCTGAATGGATTTATTCAAAATTGGCCTGTCCAGCAGGCAGAGAGTGGTAGTTGTTGGAGTGTATTCTGCCTGGTGGTGTTCTACAGAGACCTGTTCTGGAATCCCTATTCTTTGTGATTTTTATAAATGACTTGAATGAGGAAGTGAAAGAGAAGTTCAAGGTCTCTTCATTCCCAGAAACTATTGAGGTCTGTTTTAAATAAACATAACAATTCATCATCTACAGTCAGCGGGACTGGAAAATTCAAAATGTTGACTGCCAGAAAAAAATTCTTCACATCTCAGTCCTAAATGGTCTACTCCTTATTCTCCAGCTCTGGCTGCTCGTCCTGGATGTCTTAATGAGGAAAACATCTTCACTGCATCTCTTCTTTCAAGCCCTTTAAGAATTTTGTAATGAGCTACATTACTAATACCCACTGTTAGTGTGTCTTTTAGTAGTCTGAACTTCCACTGCTAGATGAACTGGCTTCTCCTGTATGTAGAATACAGAGTTTTATACAGAGCTTTGGATTTCCAGCATCTGCAGATTTCCTTGTGTTTTATACAGTATGGCTTCAGCATTTGGGATAAAAATCAGTCAGAGCTCAACAAGGAAGAAGCTAACGTACGATGACTTAGGTTCTGCGATGTCACTGAGCCATGATACTATTAGAGGTAACGTTGCAGCTATATAGGACTATGGTCAGACCCCACTTGGAGTACCGTGCTCAATTCTGGTCACCTCGCTACAGAAACGATGTGGAAACCATAGAAAGGGTGCAGAGGAGATTTACAAGGATGTTGCCTGGATTGGGGAGCATGCCTTATGAGAATAGGTTGAGTGAACTCGCCCTTTTCTCCTTGGAGCGACGGAGGATGAGAGGTGACCTGATAGAGGTGTAAAAGTTCATGAGAGGCATTGATTATGTGGATAGTCAGAGGCTTTTCCCCAGGGCTGAAATAGCTGGCAGAAGAGGGCATTGTTTTAAGGTGCTTGGAAGTAGGTACAGAGGAGATGTCAGGGGTAAGTTTTTTTTTACGCAGAGAGTGGTGAGTGTGTGGAATGGGGTGGCGATGGTGGAGGTGGAAACGATAGAGTCTTTTAAGAGACTCCTGGATAGGTACATGGAGCTTAGAAAAATAGAGGGCTATGGGTAAGCCTAGGTAGTTCTAAGGTGCAGACATAGTTGGCACAGCTTTGTGGGCCGAAGGCCCTGTATTGTGCTGTAGGTTTTTCTAAGAACAAATGTTGTGCTGTTGTTTTTGTAAAAACCATTCAGCCATCTGATTGCTATTCATCTGAAAGTAGCGCTAACTTTTGTTGATTCATTGATATTATTTATCTACTTTTGACACTGCTGTGTGGTTCCTGGGGTTAAGGAAGTGCCCTTCGCAGTCAGTTCTGCCTCCCTGCACAGTTCTCATGATGCCACATGTGATGTATGTTTGTTTTCTGCCGTTTGTGATTGCCATCCCTCTACTCACTAGCTTCTAATGATTCTTCAATATCATTTTCTGATAAGTCAAAATACTTCCTGTTTGTTTTCTTCAGAAGATTTCATTCCCTCTTCAGTTTCCAAACTACACAGGGCACTCTTATATAGAATTCTTTGCTTTTATTACCACCATTGCTAAAACTAATCCATCTTGAAATTTTCTTCAAGATTGATTAGTATTTTGGACTTGGATAAGTTTAATTCCTGTTCTATTGAATGTGTACTGATGGAACAGTATCTTGTGAATTTCCAGCTTAGGTAATTTAACTTCCATTTGCTTCATCATTGTATTGAGAAAAATGAACATGTTATACTGGAACAGGGTGACTAGATCAGATTAATACTGGCATATGTACTGAAAAATAATTAATAGAAGTATGGTAATGTTAGGATGTTCCAATACAGTGGATTCCAGTTAATTGGACCATCAGTTAATCGGTGTAACTGCTTATTTGGGACAACTCTTGAACAAAATCAAATCAAGAAAATTCCTGGGATGCCCTTCACTTATTTAGAACATAGAATAGCCCTATGGCCCACAATGTTGTATTAACCCTTAAACCCTGCCTCCCATATAAAACCCCACCTTAAATTCCTCCATATACCTGTCTAGTCGTCTCTTAAATTTCACTCGTGTATCTGCCTCCACCACTGCCTCCATCCCATGCACCAACCACTCTCTGAGTAAAAAACCTTCCTCTAATACCCCCTTGAACTTCCCACCCCTTACCTTAAAGCAGTGGTTCCCAACCTTTTCTATGCCCCACATCCCAAGGAAAGTTTGATTAATGATCGCACCCCCTACAAAAGTAATATCACATTTGAAGATGAAGAAGTCTAATTTCTAATTTTTGAACCACATAACTGCGGGTGAACAAATTGAACTTAAAAAAATAAGCTTTTAACTCAGTGCATAAAATGCAAATATAAATTGAGCAATTAGATTCTAATTTATTCAGAAAAAATTGTAAACAGTAAATTGATGAGACTTCTCACCTCTGAGGTGTAACTCCCAGGTAACACGGATGAGAATCCTCAACGCTGACTTGCACAGCGGGAGACCGGATTGTGCTTGGGACAAACGTTACTACCACTTCTCAAGGCACACTGGCAGCTAGCTGTGTGATGACTCGTGACTTGTCACTCAAGCACACAAGCCACTCTTTGTCGCACCCCCTGAAATTCCACCTCGCACCCCCTGGGGGTGCGGGCACCCCAGGTTAGGAACCCCTGCCTTAAAGCCATGTCCTCTTGTACTGAGCAGTGGTGCCCTGGGGAAGAGGTGCTGGCTGTCCACTTTATATATTCCTCTTAATATCTTGCATAACTCTATCATGTCTCCTCTAATTCTCCTCCTCTCCAAAGAGTAAAGCCCTAACTCCCTTAATCTCTGATCATTGTGCATACTGTCTAAACCAGGCAGCATCCTGGTAAATCTCTGTACCCTTTCCAATGCTTTCACATCCTTCCTATAGTGAGGCGACCAGAACTGGACACGGTATTCCAAGTGTGGCCTAGCAGAATTGTATAGAGCTGGATCATTACCTCGCGGCTCTTAAACTCCATCCCTCGACTTATGAAAGCTAACACCCCATTAGCTTTCTTAACTACCTTACCTACCTGTGAGGCAACTTTCAGGGATCTGTGAACATGTACTCCCAGATCCCTCTGCTCCTCCACACTCCCAAGTATCCTGCCATTTACTTTTTACTCTGCCTTGGAGTTTGTCCTTCCAAGGTGTACCACCTCACACTTCTCTGGGTTGAACTCCATCTGCCACTTCTGCATCCTATCAATGCCTCTTTGCAATCTTCGACAATCCTCTACTCTATCCACAACACCACCATCCTTTGTGCCGTCTGCAAACTTGCCAACCTATCCTTCTACTCCCACATCCAGGTTGTTAATAAAAATCACAAAAAGTAGAGGCCCCAGAACCGATCCTTGTGGGACACCACTAGTCACAACCCTCCAATCTGAATGTATTCCCTCCACCACGACCCTCTGCTTTCTGTAGGCAAGTCAATTCTGAATCCACCAGGCCAAACTTCCCCGGATCCCATGCTTTCTGACTTTCTGAATAATCCTACCATGTGGAACTTTGTCAAATGCCTTACTAAAATTCATGTAGATCACATCCACTGCACTACCCTCATCTCTTTGCTTGGTCACCTCCTCAAAGAACTCTTATCAGGCTTGTTAGACATGATCTGCCCTTCACAAAGCCATGCTGACTGTCCCTGATTAGACCATGACTCTCTTAATGCCCATCGATTCTATCTCTAAGAATCTTTTCCAACAGCTTTCCCATCACAGACGTAAGGCTCACTGGTCTATAATTACCCGGACTATCCCTACTACCTTTTTTGGACAAGGGGACAACATTCACCTCCCTCCAATCCTCCGGTATCATTACAGTGGACAATGAGGATATAAAGTTCCTAGCCAATCTCTTTCCTCACCTCATGGAGCAGCCTGGGGAACATTCCGTCAGGCCCCGGGGACTTATCCACCCTAATGTATTTTAGCAACTCCACCACCTCCTCTCCCTTAATATCAACATGCTCCAGAACATCAACCTCATTCATATTGTCCTCACTGTTGTCAAATTCCGTCTCATTGGTGAATATCGATGAGAAGTATTCATTGAGGACCTCGCTCACTTCCACAGCCTCCAGACACACCTTCCCACCGTTATCTCTAATCAGTCCTACCTTCACTCCTGTCATCCTTTTGTTCTTCACATAATTGAAGAATTGAAGAAAGGGAGAAAGGGAAGAAGGAGCAGCTCCAGGCAGAGGTGATAGGCAGGTGAGGAGAAGAGGTAAGAGGTCAGAGTGGACAATAGTAGAAGAAGGAAGGGGGATGGGAAAAGAAGAAGAAGGAAAACATTACCGGAAGGAGAAATCGATGTTCATGCCATCAGGTTGGAGGCTACCTAAGTGAAATATGAGGTTTTGCTCCTCCACCCTGAGAGTGGTCTTATTGTGACAGAAGAAGAGACCATGGACTAACATGTCAGAATGGGAATGTGGATAAGAATGAAAATGGTTGGCCACTGGGAAATTCCACTTTTGGCAGATGGAGCGGAGGTGCTTGACAAAGTGATCTCCCAGTTTACATCGGTTCTCACTAATGTAAAGGAAGCTGCATTGGCAGCACCAGATACAATAGATGACCCCAACAGGTTCACTGGTGAAGTGCTGTCTCACCTGGAAGGACTGTTTGGGACTCTGAATGGAGTTGAGGGAGAAGGTGAATGACCAGGTGTAATATTTCTGTCAGTTGCAAGGATATGTGTCTGGAGGAAGATTAGTGGTGTTGGATCTGACTGTTTAATTCTTAGATTGGACTGTTTAATTGTTATTTTCTTTGTAATTTAACAATTAATTATCTGCTTGTATTTTATATAATTACTTATATACAAGTAACTTCTTACTATGATTCCTTGTGGCTCTTAGTATGCACATAACTGTTTAATATGACTTTAGTGATTACACGATATATAATTTTGGAAAGCTCTGAAAGCTTCTTTGTTCTGCATTAAGTGACTAACTGTTTTCTTATTGGTTAACTTGGTACTGCAGTATATGAATGAGTACTTTCTAATTGGTTGACTCTTATCTACAAATTTTAGTGGAATTTTCCTTATCTCAGTAGTATAAAACTTGCCGTTTAATGCTAGGTGTCGTCTTTAGTTTACCTCTTCTTCAAGTAGTAGACCCATGTCACTGTTCTGTTCCTATTATCATTGTTCTATCAGCTTGTAATTAAACCATCTTGAAGCAGCAAGTTTTGTTCCTTGTTCCTGACTTCTAAAAGAACCTTGGATTTAGTCACCAGAATTCAACAATGGAGTAGGACGAATGGAGAAGGGATTCCTGGAGAGAGCAATTCCTGCAAAAAGTGAGAGTGAAGTTGGGAGAGGAAGGTCGTTAAAGTTTGATAGTGAGATCTTTTTGAAGATGGTGGAAGTTGTGGAGAACTTTGTGCTCCATGCAGAGGTTCATGGGGTGGTAGGTGAGGAAAAGAGGAGCTCTATCCTTGTCAAGCAGCAGGAAGATGGGTGAGCATCGGTGTCTGAGAAATAGAGGAGATGTGGGTGAGGGCAGCATCAATGGTGGAGGAAGGGAAACCTCATTCTTTGAAGGAGGACACCTCTGATGTCCTGGAAAGGAAAGCCTTATCCTGGGAACAGATGTGGCAGAGTTGAAGGAACTGAAAATAGGGAATAGCATTTTTACAGGAGACAGAGTAGGAAGAGATATAGTCAAGATAGCCATGGGAATCTGTAGGTTTATAGAAGGTGTTGGTAAACAGTTGATCTCCAGAGATGGGGACAGAGAGATTGAGGAAGGGGTGAGAGGTATCAGAAAGGAATTAAGTGAATTTAAGGGTAGAATGGACGATAGAGGCAAAGAGATAACATTGACAAGCTCAGCTTGGGTGCATGAAGCAGAACCAATTCAGTTGTCAGTGTACAACAGAAAGATTTGGGGAGTCGGTTCCACATAGCCAACGAACTGGCAGGTATAGATGGGGCCCATGTGGGTGTCCATGACTACCTGTAGAGTTTTGGAGAAAATAGAAGGAGCCAAAGGAGAAATTGTTGAGGATGAGGACCAGGTCTGCGAGGTGGAATAGGGAAGTGGTGGAGTGGAACTGGTTGGGTCTTTTTTTCCAAGAAAGAAGTAGAGAGTTTGAAGATCTTCTTGATGGGTATTAAGGTGTATATTGACTGGACATCCATGGTGAAAATGGGGCAGTCGGGGTCAGCAAATTGAAAGTGGTTGAGGAGATCGAGAGCATGTGAAGTGTCGTGGATGTAGGTGGGAAGGGACTGAACCAAGGTTAAATGAAAGAGTAGAGTCTGCGGATACAGGTTTAGTGGGGTAGGAACAGGCAGAAACCATGGACCTACCCGGATATTTAGATTTGTGGTTTTTGGGTAAGAGGTAAAAGTGAACACTGTGGAGTAAGCAAACTATGAGTTTAGTGGCAGTGGATGGGAAGTCCCCAGAGTTGATGAGGTTGGTGACTATGGCCTGATGGTTCTGAGTGGAGTCCCATTCAAAGGGTAAGTAAGAGGAGGTGTCTGAGAGTTGCTGCCTGGCCTCAGCAAGGTAAAAGTCAGTCCACCACACTTTAACACCAACCATCTTCCTCTCCACCCTTTATCTTTCCTCTGATTGGTTTTCCACCTGGCACCTCTAGGCCCTACCCCCTCCCCATCTCTATTACTGGGCTTTGGCCCTCTCTTCCGCCCCCCCCCATTCTTGATGAAGGGTCTCGGCCTGAAACGTTGGCTACTCTTTTCTCATGGATGCTGCCTGACCTGCTGAGTTCTTCCAGCGTTGTGTACATATTCTTTGATCCACAGCATCTGCAGTTGTACTTTTGTGTTTTGATTCGTAACACCAACCATCTGTCTGCAGGTTTGATGGTATGGTTGGGATTGGAAAATCCTTTTCAAGGGGTAAGTAAAAAGGTAAGGATATTTCTTAACACTCAGGTTGGAGGAACAACACCTTATATTCTGTTTGGGTAGCCTCCAACCTGATGGCATGAACATTGGTTTCTCTAACTTCCGGTAATGCCCCTCCTCCCCTTTTCACCATATCTATTTATTTATTTATTCATTCATTCATTCCCCCAATCCTTTTTTCTCTCTCTGCCCCTCGCCGCGCAGTCTCTCTTTGCCTGTTCTCCATCTCCCTCTGGTGCTCCCCTCCCCCTTTCATTCTCCCTAGGCATCCCGTCCCATGATCCTTTCCCTTCTCCAGCTCTGTATCCCTTTTACCAATCACCTTTCCAGCTCTTAGCTTCACCCCTC
Source organism: Hypanus sabinus (assembly GCF_030144855.1). Lineage (NCBI taxonomy): Eukaryota > Metazoa > Chordata > Chondrichthyes > Myliobatiformes > Dasyatidae > Hypanus > Hypanus sabinus. The sequence continues at coordinate 33,026,473 of NC_082719.1, read as the reverse complement.
CCCTTCCTGTCTTCTCCTATCATTTTGGATTTCCCCCACCTCCTCCTACTTTCAAATCTCTTACTATCTTTTCTTTCAGTTATTCCTGATGAAGGGTCTCGGCCCGAAATGTCGTCTGTGCTTCTTCCTATAGATGCTGCCTGGCCTGCTGCATTCCACCAGCATTTCGTGTGTGTTGCTAGGAAAATTCTCAAGCTCTTCAAGAAGTGTAACTGAATCTTATATCTCTTCAGTAGGCACACTCGGTTTAATGGGCATGATTATACTTAAATCTGTTCATTGGTTCAATTTTCTTGTCCTGGGCTAGCTTGTCTTTAACATCTATTCCTGCTCATCGAGATGTGGAAATCAGAGATGAGCTGTCAGTCAGTCTGGTACATCTGACTTCTCATGCCACTGCTAATGATAACCTGAGCTAAGGGACTGGATGTAGTCCCATTAAGCCCTTCAGCTTTACGCCAGCCATAGCTATTGTTTCCAATTTCTTCTTTTCAATGTATTTATATCAGTGTTGTCTGCATGGAAAACAACTATGGCTAAACCCTAATTACCTTGAATGTTATTTGTCTCTTACCTACTATCGATTGGGCTGGATCTTTCCATCCGGTTTTGAAGGAAAACATACACAGATGGAGAAACTCAGCAAGTCAGGCAGCATTTATAGACGGAAATAGACCTTCGGTATTTTGGGTCCAGACCCATCATCTCGAGTCCAGGTGAAAGGTCCCAACCTGAAACATTGACTGTCCATTTCTCTTCCAAAATGCTCTTGATTTACTAAGTTACTCCAGGTTTTTGTTTGTTGCTCCAGATTCTAGCATCTGCAGTTACTTGTGTCTTCACAGTTTTGAAATGTTGTATTCCCCATCTAGAGGCAGTCAGGACCCATTAAACTATGTAATTACAAAGCTGATGATATCTTTATGTTCAATTATTTTAAATGGTTTTTAACAATAAAAGAACAAATACCTCTGCCATTTGGAAAAGACCACTAACATGAAACAGTCTGGTTTTGAAAACCTCAGAGATCACATTTATAAACTGGTCTAATTAGTGACTGAACAACCTTTGTCACTGATGTTACAGAAAATTCATAAGACCAAAAAAAAATCTTTCAGTCATAATATAGGGAAAAAAGCAGAAGGTGCCGCCATAACTCATCAAACAAGCCTGGCATCCAACCCGATGTTTGATAGTTGTTGAAGTTGTGGTGACGTTCATGAAGTGCTGGTAAGAAATATGCCCTCGGTGTCATCCCATGACACCACTTCCATAGGTCAGCAATGCAGAGTAGCTGCAAGGAGGTGAACCTGTCACTGAGCTGCTGCTGTGGAAAGACACAGAAAGAATCAGTATTCGGTGACAAGACCAGCTGGTGCACAGTGCCACTGTTTGTATACAGCAATGGAGGTAGTGCGTATGACAGGGAATGAGCAATGGAACAAAGAAGTGTTGATCAGCAGACTAATAAAGGAGGCTGTCTGGCAGGTCAGTAGTATTAAGTGGGAACATAATGACAATGAATGGAGAATAGAGCACAGTAACATATGCAGTTAGTTTAGCCATTAAATTGTTGCAGCATTTACATGGTTCATATTTTGTAAAATAAAATATGCAAAATCCATTTATCAAATAAGAGATTATAGTTCTGGCACAAACATTCAATTTGAATTGATTATTTAATCTTGAGTTCAATTTTTAGAATTGTTATATCTATTCCAGTGGATTAGGATATTTCAGGAATCATATAATGTCAAGCTGTATGCATTCTGACTTGAAGATAGCAAAAAATGACTTAAATTAGGATTTGTAATAGTTACAATTGTGTAGGAATTTTGAACAATGACTGAATAAAATTGGGTTGGAATTTGTTTTGCAATATATTTCTGTCTTTAATAATCTTTCACCATTTGATATGTTACTCTTATTTAGTAAGGAGCATTTTTGGTCTATCGATAGGGAGGCTTCATCGCTGACGAGCATATCAGAAATATAAGTGCATCGCACGCACAATTTCCTTGAGCATGTTTTCATGACAGCCTAGATTAAGTCTGATTAGGCCAATTAAAAAGAATGGATTCTGATCTACATTCAATAGCACTCTGAAACAGATAAAAAGACCATAATATACAATTAAATTAGGTGAGTTGACTGAGTTGCAGTGCTATGTTTATATTTCCATGGTCACAATATCAAAATAGTCATAACTGTGCCATTGCTAAGCTAAAGGTATCACCAAGATGGTAATATCATGAATGGTTTGTTCCATTTAAAACTAATCCAAACGAAGAAGTGCACTAGACCACGTGCTGATTACTACTCACAAGCAGGGCTAATCCTGGAAACATTGAAGAATGGTGTAACATGATAATGAGCAGGCTTTGGTGGAGGAGATTCTTAGTTACACCTATAATAGACCAGGAAGCTCTCCAGAGAAGAGTTTCTTTGTAAGTATGAGACCAGGATTGTCATAGTGATATGCTGAATAGAAGGATGTCCCTTTAGAATAGAAATGAGGAGAAATTCTTTTCACCAGAAGTAGGTGAATCTGTGGAATTCATTGCCAGCATATAAGTGCAATTGCAAAGAAAGCATGGCAGTGCCTCTACTTCCTTAGGAGTTTGTGTGGATTTGGTATGACATTTAAAATTTGACAAACTTCTATAGATACACACTGCAGAATGTATTGACTGGTTTCATCACAGTGTATGGAAACATCAAATCCCTTGAACAGAAAATCCTACAAGAAGTCAGGGGATATGGCACAGTCCATCATGGGTAAAACCCTCACCACTGTTGAGAACATCTACATGAAATATTGATGCAGGAAAACAGGATCCATCATCAGGCACCCTCACCACTCAGGTCATGCTCTGTTCTCGCTGCTGCCATCAGGAAGAAGATACAGGAATCTCAGGACTCACACCATCAGGTTCAGTTATTACCGCTTAACCATCAGGCTCTTGAACCAGAGGGGATAATATCTCATAGTTTCACTTGCCCCATCACTGAGATGTTCCCACAATCTATGGGACTCACTTTCAGGGACTTTTCATCTCATGTTCTTGCTCTTTATTATTATTATTACTAATTTATGTAAGTATGTATTTGCATAGTTTGTAGTGTTTGGACATTGGTTGAACACCCAAGCTGGTTTGGTTTTTCATTGTTTCTATTATAGATTTTATTCTAATATGGATTTCTGAGTATGCCCTCTAGAAAATAAATCTCAGGGTTAGATATGGTGACATATATGTACTTTGATAATAAATTTACTTTGAACACAGACAGCTGTGGAGGCCAAGTCATTCGGTATATTTAAGATGGAGGTTGATATGTTCTCAATTAGTAAGAACACGTTTAAGGTTATGGGGAGAAAGCTGGAGTATGACATTGAGAGGAATAATAAATCATCCATGGTTAAATGGTGGAGTAGACTTGATGGGCTGAATAGGCTATTTTTGCTCCTATATCTTGTGATCTAATTATGTTATCTAGTAGTTAACTAGAGAGATTGTGTGGTTATGAGAGAGGGAGAGGGAGAAAGAGAGAGGAAAAGAGAAGGAGCATGCAGTCGATGTTTCAGCCTGATACGTTGACTGTACTCTTCTCCATAGATGTTGCCTGGCCTGCTGAGTTCCTGCAGCACTCTGTGTGCGTTGATTGGATTTCCAGCATCTGCAGGTTTTCTCTTGTTTGTAAGAGCATGCAGATTGCTCAGTGTGTCAATATCAGGAGTATAGTCCTGATGACTTGGCTTCAGTCAATGAAAGTTTATCATCAAAATTCATATCCTACCTTTTGGCGTCATCTATTCCTCAATTCACTGAAATTCCATTGCTTGACTACTAATCTGTATCAGTTATGGTTCATAGCTAATGTTCATGTGCTCTACAAAATGCAGGTGAACACTACTAATCCAATATTGCATTGATGGTTTTGTAATGTAAGTAATTTCAGGCTAGATTCAATGTAAATGAGCATCATGGGCTCTGATAAGCAATGCTTCATCTTGTCCTGCTTTGTTAAAAAATACAAACTATATCTTCCTGTATAATATTGTTTAACTGTATTTTGTATCAACCTTGCTTAGATTAGAATGAAATTTTTGCTTAACTTGAACATAAATGTTTTTATTATATCTACCAAGCAAAATAATGTGCATAATTTTCTTGAAAATTTGTGGTCATAGGAAAATTGAACATCAGTTTGAAATAGCATAAGAATTGAAATGTTGTTGTTCTGATCTCGTTAAATAGGCAGCTAGCATAGGGAGATATGTTGCAGAATTAAACTGTACCAGTGTATTTTTTACTGGCATGGTACAGCTACCATGGTAGTTACTATTCTGACAAACTATGTTGGAAAATATGTTTTGCTTAATATTGCACGTGCATTGCTAATAGTCTGCAAGCTAGCCATAAGAGATAAGCTTTTGAAGCAGATGTAATTTTAGTTTGAGCTGGCACTATGGTGGAATGAGAACTAGGAGGCAAGATTTTCTGTTTTAGCACTTTGATTTACCTTGCAAGATTGAAAATTTGGAATGGCTGAAACCTTTTCTCTGAGCAATAGAAGCACTTGCCTCAAACAGATGGGGACCTTAGTTTTTTTTTATTGGGAAATCAAGATATCAGCTCTTCTTTTAGATGTCCCCTTCCATCATCCCATAAAATAGAAAAGTAAGATGTGGAAGAGGTTAAATTTGAGGCAATATCCTTAGTTCTACAGATGTTGTCCTTTTGTACTTAAGAATTTTGCAAGGAATGTGAATCTTTGCTATAGCCAAGTGAGAGCTCTATGAATATGCAAAATTAGGATTTACTATCTGCATTCCAATGTGAGATGTGATATTATCCCAGGCCTCGTGAATTACATAAAACATAGATTGTGGCCTAGAATGATACCATGGATCAGATCTAGGCCCTGGTAGTGTATTTTAAATTTTAGGAAGTTCTCTATATGGGAAAGGAAATGCAAGTCATTTGTACTTTTTGCTCCCTGAGCTTTACTCCCCCTTTCCCATGATTATGATCATCTCTCTTTTTAATTATCAGGTTGGTACATTCTCTTAGGGACAAATATTTGGAAGCCGTCTGTTATAGGTTTTTACCTTGGGTCACCTTCGCTTGATGTCAGTTGTGAGCTATTTGTGGGATATTGAAGAAGATCTGAGAGCAAACTAGTCCAGGTTTTATACTGGAGAATTGGGCCAAATCTACTGCCTGCAGAGGCATCTCTGCATCTTGCGCAAATTGTCCTATTCAAAGAACATACACAGGAAATAAATAAACTGAAATTCCTGGGAAACAAGCTGTCTTAAGAGCTGATTTAAAAAAAAAAAATCGGTATTTTTTTAGTATTTGAAGTCTTTTATCCAGAGGTCTGGCTCTGAATTTTCAGCTAATGTCCAATAGAATATACACTGGTGAACGTAAGCCTTTCCCTCTTATCCTATGGTTGGGGTAGTTCCTAAAAGGCTTTCCGCTATTATAGATGAGACAGCCCTAACAATAGATATGGCGATGGAGAGAGTCTGTCTGACAGAGAAAGAAGTTTTGATTCCTTCTACTGCTTTGGACTTTCCCCATGGTGAGATAGGTTGAGGTGACTTTGTCTTCGTTTGGCAACAAGTCAAGCTTCAAAAAGTTAATTTACTGAAGGGAAATTGGAGTACCAGATAATCCACAATCTTGGAAATTGCTGTCTAATTATCCCAATATAGGATACAGCATGGTTTTACTGACATAGTATGAAAGGAATTCCAGGTTTAATTGTGTTTGCCATTCAGTCAAAACACTGCTGCAAGCAATGGCGGGTTTAACTTACTGCATCCTCATGCTTCATTGTAGCTCTGTTGCCTTGATAATCAATGGAGATGTATCATCAAGAGATCTTAACGTACCTTGATGATGTTTCTGATCTTTTTCAGAATGTAGATGATGTCAAGAATATTTGTTTTTGAAACCTGGCTTTGCTGAGTCAATAGCAGCTGTGCTTGGGTTGCTTACACATTCTTATTAAGAAGAAAATTTAATGACTATGACCAAATTATGATGAAGGTACAGTGATAAATGTCCAATCCAGGGTAGTGTGTGACCTGTTGTAGAAGCTGAAGTTGGCTTTTGTTAGTGGTAGAAGTTTTAAAGCTGTGATGATTTGATAAACTCAGCATGTCAGGCAGCAACTATGGAGAGAATTAATCAGTTGATGTTTTCTCAGCCTGAAATCTCACCTGTGTATTTCCCTCCATAATCGCTGCCTGACCTGCTGAGCTCCTCCAGAATTTTGTGTTGGTCACTCTGAACTTCCAGCATCTGCAGAATCTCGTGTTTATGATTTGATGAAGTAGCTTGCCTGACTATTCAATGCATAATGCAGCTATAGTGTGGTGGTTGCTGATTAAAAGGAGGGACTGTGCAGTTAGTTTTGAGCTACATTGCATACTAAGCCTGCCGTTGGTTGATGTGATTGGACAGGAGGAGATTTTGGTTTGGCTAGTTTACAAAATTATGTGAAGGTTAGAAACAATCACCCATAGGGCCTAATGTGTCCATGGGCTTTTATTATAATCCTACATGTCTTTTTTCTATGTATTTCAAATCCCTTTAGTCCTTTTAGCCATTTCTTTAATCTTTGTTTTGTAAGATTAACATAGCTTCAACTAACTAACTTTAGTTAATGTTCTACAAGTTCATATGATCATATACTAGAAATGTTTTTCTATTCTCTGCCAAAAATCCTTCATATATTGTAAGTGCAGGTGGAACTTCTTTACTAAAAGAATGGCAAGTATGTGGAACAAGCAGTTGGTGTGGGTGGTGGAATAGGAAACTTTAATCCTTTTCAAGAAGTATCTAGACAGATTCTTGGCAATTAATGAGATTTATGGGCTTTTGAAGTGCAGCAAGTAAAATCTGAGGACAGGTGGCCCAGATGGAAACATAGGTATCTCCTGTCTGAAACTGTTCATTATTTCAGGATCCCTCAGCCACTGGAAACCTTGGCCTAGAAATGATTTTCCTTTGAATTTCACACTAAAACAGTGTGCTAGCTCACATCCTCCTAAGAGTCAACCTGAAATTTTGATTCTTGTTTCTCTCTCCATAAATGTTGCCCGGACCGCTGAGCATTTTCAGCATTTTATATTTTTACTTTAGTATTCTTGTAAGTGCAGTAGTTTGCTTTCAGCAGCATATAGGATTATATTCAAATTAGTACTGCTGGTTATTTTAGGATTCTGTCTCCAGAATCTAATGCTGTCATTGCATGGAACATTATCTAATATTGGTGCTGACTCAGACCTCCGTCAACACTGATGACTATCTAACAATATTGGTAAACAACATCTTTTTGGCATTATGTAGTTTTTAGAATCGTGGATTTTAAACAAAAAGTATCTGCTTTATTCTGAAAAATCCTGATTAAAAATACATAACTCCAGATGACCTGAGATATCTCCTGTGTGTTTTGTAGTACATGTTTTGGGCTACTATTTAATTTATATTTTTTTAGAAGAATTGCATTATTTGACTGATTTCTTGCCTTCAGTCATCAAGACAGGTGGTTGTATTCTGCAATTTATAAGCAGGTGCTTGGTCCTCTCAAAAGATATTAAAAGATTGAACTTTTCACAGAATGTCAAATATGCCTCTTTTTTGCCCACATTGATACTGTAACCAATCATCTCTGCTAGTGGTTCCACACACTAGTTAAGACATTTGTATTGAATACATGGAAACTGGGTTATGTCATCATAACTCTAGATAAGATTATGGTAGAAAAATAATGAAGTGCTAAAGAAGCATGTAGTTATTAATATGAAAATTGACCAGCAAGGTTAATGGATAAGAGGGGAAACCATAAATTATGAGTATCCATAACATGCTGGTCAATTTATATTGTTATACCATTTGCTTTGCACAAATAGCAGCTTGCCCCAAGTCTAGTTGTTAATTTTAAGAATTTACTGGGTTTGCAACTTAATTGGCCATCATACTCAGTGCGGAAATTTAAATCTGACAGGTAAGAACATTAGTACGTTTTTAACAGTGTGTTAATTATTAATGTGATGCCAATCAACATTTGGCCCCAATAGAGGAAATTAATTCTTCAATATATTTGCTACATGTGGGCAATTGCTTAAACAGGAGTTTAAAATTTGACTTTCTTTCTTAGTTAATACAATATTCTTTGTCTATTTATAGACTTTTATTTTCTATACTTGCTTTGACTCTAATTTGCTCTTTTTTCCCCCTTCACTTTTCTCCTTCATTTTCTCAGTCTTTAAAATACATTGGTTCAGGAGATGCACTGTTTCGGCTTTGTCACTCATTTTTGGGGTTGTGGTTGCATCAAATTACAGCTTTTTGTGATGCTTAACTCTAACTAAAGTGGACATTTCAAATAAATACCGTACATGTTCAGCAGGATAGCCAGCATCTCTAGGCAAATAAACTGTCATGAATAGAAATTTTAAATAAAAAAAAAATGGTTTTTTTTTTTGCAACAATTTACTGTTGAAATCTCACCCACTGCAAAATTGCATTGGGCACTTCCTCATGCATTCACCCCATTATGGGTGACGTGTCTGCATCAGTCAAGCAAGTTGGGTGTTATCAGTGTAGGTGATGTGTTTTCCTGTCTCACTAGCAAAATTGGATAAAAAGTTCCTGTGTCCTTTGTTTCTAATTTACAATGAAATGATGTGGAAAGAAATGTGGGAACTGTGTATGAAATAATGGGACCCCACCAAAACAATGATTTTACCTTGAAGTGTCTTGTATTGAATTTTAAGTCCAGTCCCCTTGCACACTGACAGCACTGAGAAAAAATGCAGCACCTGTGCAAAGTTCACCTTAAGTTTGTGATGGCAGTGGCCTTCTGTGACTGCCATAGAGGGTGCATTGTAATAGTGTTGACGTCCTCTGCAGTGAGTAATATATGATTGTGGCAACCCTGAGCTTCGCAGGTAACTCCACCTGAAAGCAAAATTGCAGTCTACTACTGCTGTGAGAGAACATTATTGTCAATTTCTTAAAGCAAGAATGTCCTAATATAGTGGTTTCTTTTGGTGACCTCAGATTTGACATCAGGTTAAAAAGCCAATGTGTACAAAAAAGTGGTAAAATTCATTTTCTGCACTTAAGTGTTTCAGGTCAAGGTATGCCATGCAGATAAAAAGGAATGGATCAAAATAAATAAAGCCATAGGAATGTAGCAAGCGAAGAAAAGGGATGTCCCATTTAGACTTCTAACACAATAATGTTATTTAAATCAAGTAATGGAGAAAGAACAATTCTTTAGATCTTTTGGGTGATGATCACATGATGCAATAAACTATATCTTTTAATCTCAGTTGACACAGCACATTTTGTGAGATTGCTTGCAGATTTCTCCTAGATTTTGTATGAACGATTGCTTTCTGACATTTTTTTTTGTAAATGGTACTGGCCTACTTCTGAGATAAAGTCCTTTTGTTCTGGCTACTGCCTCTAGAGCACATAATCTCAGTAGCATATCTTGTGAGACCTGCTTATTATCTTGATTTAGAACATCCTTAACCTTCTGAACTCAGCTGAATGAGATATTCTTGTAGTAACCTTGGAAGTAAATACAGTGATGTAAAACCATTAAATCAGCTGATGAAAACTTGCTCAAAAATGAGGGAAATAGAAGACTAATAAGGCAAGCAAAGAAAGATGTTCCAATAAAACAATAAATTGGAAGAATGCAAATAATTAATGAGACACATGATACAAGAGTTAGTAATTATAGATCTGCTGAATTTTAGATATTTAACAAGAATCTATCAATGACTACTCTTAGTATTAAGCTACTTGTGAAGTATTTGGATGAAGGTATAGTATTTGTAATTTAAAAATTTTTCCCATTTCATGAAGATGTATTAATTTGAAAGCTGATGCTCAACAGTTCACATAAGTTATGATGATGCCACAAAACAAGTTGACTAGAAATCCTGTAAATTGATGCATTCTGCGATGCAAAGTATGAAAATATATTATCTCATCCTCATGATGTCATTGGAGGCCATTTGGCCCATTAGATGCTGCACACTCCTGAGATTGGGCCAGTACTATTAATCCCATTTCCCTTCTCCTCAATTTCCTGCAATGTTTCCTCTCTCACATTTGGCAGTCAACTCCATTGTGATTTTTTTTTGCTATTAACCTACATTGAGGGTTAATTTACAGCAGCTAGTTAATCCAACAGTAAAACATAAACTGCTCAATGGATCAAGCGGCATCTATGGAAGCAAGGGAGTTGTTGGTGTCTTAGGTCAAGTGCAACCATCAGTGTAGTGGGAAGATAGCCAGTGTACAGGAGTGGGAGGAAGTGTAGTTGACAGCTATTAGTTGACATTTGGAAATAGTAAAATAGAACCAGAGGGAACAGGAAGGATAGAGACTGGGCCACTGAAGTCGGTAGCTAATTAATTGAACCAGGCAAGGGAGGGATGATCAGTTGGAACCAATAGGAGAGAAGGGGGAATAGCAAAAATGAGCCAAGGGAGAAAATATGAAGTGGATAAATATGTGGGTGGTAAGCAAATGGAACACGGTGGAAGAGGAAACCTTGGTAACGGACTCGGGTCTTGGGACAGGAATGTATATTTTTAATGGTGGCTTTGTGCTGGAGCTGCTGGAAATAAGATGATTCAAAGGCTGGTGTGAAGAAAAGGAGAACCTTATCATGGTTCTGGGAATGAGTGAAACTAGTGAGAGTAGATATGTGGGAATTCTGATGTAGCATGATTCAGGCTTCAGTTTTAAAAAAAAAACATCAGCTATGATTAAGTGTGACTCAAAATGAAAAATGGTAAGGATTGCAATGCTTAAATTGTGGGAAAGAAACTGTAAGCAATTATGCCAGGTGAAAATACATTTTGAAAACAGTGACCAAATCCTGGCTGAAATCTAATTCGGAGTAGAAAATACTATTTGAACATATCACCTTTTAGAAGGGATACAGTGAATAAGGAAGGACAAATGGAAAGCTAGATGAAAGAGAGAGTGAATGATTTAGGAAGGACAAAATAAGCACAGTAGTGTTTCTGTGCTAACTAATGTTTGTATTTAGAGTTACAGATTAAAAATGGGATGTAATGTGGTGGGCTTCATCTATAAGGAAATTGAAACTAAAATATGAATTAATTAATTTTACATTGGGAGGGAAAAGATAGTAAATGTACATTGGGATTCCTGAAATCTGAAATAAGTATAAAATTCTTCAGATTATTTGTTTAGGGGTGGAGAGGCACTGAGGCATTGTTAGATCTATGTATGAGCAATCATATTGATCAGGTATAAAGTGTGATTGTGAATGAACATCTTGTAAATATTATATAATACATTTAACCTCCAAATAGAAGTTGTAAGATTTAGTCAATAGACAATAGACAATAGGTGCAGAAGTAGACCATTCGGCCCCTCGAGTCTGCACCGCCATTCTGAGATCATGGCTGATCATTCACTATCAATACCCAGTCCCTGCCTTGTCCCCATATCCCTTGATTCCCCTATCCATCAGATATCTATCCAGCTCCTTCTTGAAAGCATCCAGAGAATTGGCCTCCACCGTCTTCCGAGGCAGTGCATTCCACACCTCCACAACTCTCTGGGAGAAGAAGCTCTTCCTCAACTCTGTTTTAAATAACTGACCTCTTATTCTCAATCCATGCCCTCTGGTACTGGACTCTCCCAACATCTGGAACATATTTCCTGCCTCAATCCTATCAAATCCTTTAATTATCTTAAACGTTTCAATCAGATCCCCTCTCAATCTCCTCAATTCCAGTGTGTACAAGCCCAATCTCTCCAATCTCTCTGCGTAAGACAGCCCTGCCATCCCAGGAATCAACCTAGTGAATCTACGCTGCACTTCCTCAATTGCCAGAATGTCCTTCCTTAAACCTGGAGACCAAAACTGTACACAATATTCCAGGTGTGGTCTCACCAGGGCCCTGTACAAATGCAAAAGAACATCCTTGCTCTTGTATTCAATTCCCCTTGTAACAAAGGCCAACATTCCATTTGCCCTCTTCACTGCCTGTTGCACTTGCTCATTCACCTTCATTGACTGGTGAACTAGGACTCCTAGGTCTCTTTGCATTTCTCCCTTACCTAACTCTACACCATTCAGACAATACTCTGCCCTCTTGTTCCAGCTTCCAAAGTGGATAACTTCACATTTATTCACATTGAATGACATATGCCAAGTATCTGCCCACTCACTCAGCCTATCCAAGTCTCCGTGTATTCTCCTAACGTCCTCTTCGCATGTCACATTGCCATCCAGTTTAGTATCGTCAGCAAACTTGCTGATATAGTTTTCAATGCCCTCATCTAAATCATTGACATAAATCGTAAAGAGCTATGGTCCCAATACAGAGCCCTGTGTTACCCCACTAATCACCTCCAGCCAGTCTGAGAAATACCCATAAAGGGTAGCTTTCTATCTGCCAACCAGTTTTCTATCCATGTTGAAACCCTGCCCCCAATGCCATGAGCTCTGATTTTACTCACCAATCTCCTATGTGGCACCTTATCGAATGCCTTCTGAAAATCTAGGTACACAACATCCACTGGCTTACCCTCGTCTAACATCCTTGTTACACCCTCAAAAAACTCCAACAAATTAGTCAAGCATGATTTGCCCTTGGTAAATCCATGCTGGCTCGGCCTAATCCTATTTCTGCCATCTAGATGTGCCACTATTTCGTCCTTAATAATGGACTCAAGCATCTTCCCCACGACTGACGTTAGGCTAACAGGGTGATAGTTCTCCGTTTTCTCCTTCCCTCCCTTCTTGAAAAGTGGGACAACATTAGCCACTCTCCAATCTTCAGGAACTGATCCTGAATCTAAGGAACATTGGAAAATGATTACCAATGCATCCGCAATTTCCTGAGCCACCTCGGATGCAGACCATCTGGACCCGGGGATTTATTAGCCTTCAGTCCTACCAGTCTACTCATCACAGTTTCTTTCCTAATGTCAATCTGTCTCAATTCCTCTGATATCTTATGACCCTGGCCCATCCATACATCTGGGAGATTGCTTGTGTCCTCCCTGGTGAAGACAGATCTAAAGTATGCATTAAATTCTGTTGCCATTTCCCTGTTTCCCATAACAATTTCTCCCAATTCATTCTTCAAGGGGCCAACATTGTTCTTAACTATCTTCTTTCTCTTCACATAGCTAAAAAAGCTTTTGCTATCCCCTTTTATATTCCTGGCTAGACTGAGCTCATACCTGATTTTTTCTCTCCGTATTGCTTTTTTAGTTAAGATCTGCTGTTCCTTAAAACTTTCCCAATCATCTGTATTCCCACTCATCTTAGCCCTGTCATACTTCTTTTTCTTTAATGCTATACAATCTCTGACTTCCTTTGTCAACCACTGTGGCCCCTTCCCCCTCTTTGAATCCTTCCTTCTCATTAGAATGAACTGCATTTGCATCTTTTGTATTATGCCCAAGAATATCTGCCACTGCTGATCCACTGTCTTTCCTGCCAGGGCATCCGCCCATTTAACTTTGGCCAGCTCTTCTCTCATGGCTCCGTAGTCTCCTTTATTTAATTGCAACACTGACACTTCTGATCTGCCCTTATCCCTCTCAAATTGTAGATAAAAACTTATCATGTTATGATCACTACTTCCTAATGGCCCCTTTACTTCAAGATCACTTATCAATTCCTGTGCATTACACATCACCAAGTCCAAAATAGCCTCGTTCCTGGTTGGCTCAAGCACAAGCTGTTCCAAAAATACATCCCTTAGACACTCCACAAACTCCCTATCCTGGGGTCCAGCACCTACCTGATTCTCCCAGTCCACCTGCATGTTGAAATCTCCCATAACGACTGCATTACCTTTAGCACATGCCAATGTTAACTCCCTAATCAACTTGTACCCAATATCCACGCTACTGTTTGGGGGCCTGTACACAACACCCATTAGGGTCTTTTTACCCTTACTGTTCCTCATCTCAATCCACACAGACTCTACTTCCCCTGTTCCCAAGTCACCTCTTGCTAAGGACTGAATCTCATTCCTCACCAACAGGGCCACCCCACCCCCTTTTCCCATATTTCTGTCTCTACGATAGCATGTATACCCTGGTACACTCAATTCCCAGGCCTGATCCCCTTGCAGCCATGTCTCCGTTATACCAACAATATCGTAGTTCCCCATTTTCATCTGAGCTTCAAGCTCATCTGTCTTATTTCTGACACTACGCGCATTCAAGTATAGAATTCTTAGCCCATTCCTCCTCTCTTTGCTTAAAACACTGTCTACTGTACCTAACCCAGCTCCTTGAACTTCCATCGGGCAAATTGCACCCTGAATTTTGATGACCTTCTCAAGATCACCCAAACCTTGTACACATTTAACCCCATGCACCTTCTGACCAACCCTCTGGATCTGGATCCCTGCCCCCTGCACATCTAGTTTAAACCCCCCCGAGCAGCACTGGCAAATACTCCTGCAAGAATGTTAGTACCCCTCCGGTTCAGATGTAGACCGTCCCTTCGAAGCAGATCCCAATGTCCCTGGAACAAAGACCAATTATCCAAAAACCTGAACCCTTCCTTCCTGCACCATGCTCTCAGCCTCGTATTAATGTGCATAATCATTCTATTCTTCGCCTCACTCGCACGTGGCACAGGTAGCAATCCCGAGATTGTCACCCTGGAGGTCCTGCCTTTCAGCTTCACTCCTAACTCCCTGAACTCTCTAAGCAAGACGCCCTCACTCACCTTACCTACATCATTTGGTCCCTACATGGACCACTACATCTGGGTTCATGCCCTCACTCTCAAGAATAGCCTGCACCCGATCTGAGATGTCCCGGACCCTGGCACCAGGGAGGCAACATACCATCCGAGACTCCCGATCTGCCCCACAAAATCTCCTATCTGCCCCCCTAACTATAGAGTCCCCTAAAACTATCGCTCTCTTCTCTTCCCTCCTCCCCTTTCTAGTTGAGGGTTCAACCTCTGTGCCAGAGGCAGGACCACTACAACTCATTCCTGGTAGGTCATCCCCATCAACAGTATCCAGTACGGTATACTTATTGTTAATGGGAATGGCCGCAGGGGTGCTCTGCTCTCTCTGCCTGCTCCCCCTGCCTCTCTGGACCAGGAACTGAAAACAATAAGAAGTGATGGTTTTGGTGAGGTGAAAAAAAAAGTGAGGATTAGGAACAACACTAAATTTTGTGAGGAATAAATATATTCTGTTCTCCAAAAGGGGATAGGTTGAAAGCTAGTGATTTTATGAATAAATAAAAAGGTAGCAGTGAACCTATGTAATTCACTCTCTCCAAGGCATGGTGTATAATAAGAATAAAATGATGTAAGAAAAAATAACTGGAGTAAGAAAGATGTGTGGAGAAAGTGAGTTTAAGTGAGTTTCAAAATGCAATATGTTCAGCATGTTTTTCAGAAAGGATTGTTAAATGAAAAGGGAGATGATAATAAGTTAAAGGACAAATTTGAATTGGCAGGAATGTTTGATAAGTATTTCTTATCTATGTTTCAAAGAAGATATATGGGGAATACAAATTCTAACATGACAAAAGGTGCCAGATACTATAAAATTGAGGTGATATATACTATAGTAAATTAAGGAACTATTGAGCAAGTTAGTTAATTTAAACAGGAGTTAAGTACTACTCTGTATGGAGTAAATATGTAAAAAAAGAGAGCAATATCCTGGCTAAATATAGTCCATTTTGTAGCTGGAGTGAATATTTTAGATTGATTTGATTATATTTAAGGTTAATAAATATGTGCATGAAGTAACTAATTTAGGCCTGAATAAGGTATTGTATTCCTGGACCAACCTATAGACTTTCAAGGAGGGTAAAGGTATGGTATTAGAAAAAATTACACAAGATTTGAAGTTCAGAGGTATTAAATTTTGACAAGCACCACACTGGGTATTAATAGAGAATATTAAATTGTATAAAAATAGGGAAAAAAGCAGTAAGTTATATTTACCGAATAAAAGGGGAGGGCATGATGGAGGGTATTTCCTTTTCTTTGTCACCAAGATAGTCAACTGCTTGGAAATCAGTGTAAATGCTCGTATAGGATTTTGCACATGAACAATCTCTGTTCATAGTGACACCAAAACAAAATTTGAAAAGAGAATCAGAGAATTATAGATTCTGTGACTTCAAAGAAAAGAATAATTACAGTTTGACCAAGGAATGCACAAGTGCAAAGATTTCTATGTTCCGGTTCATAACATAAATATGAAACAACTCAAACTGACAAGGTTATCAAAAGTAATGGAATACTGGATTTTCTGACAAGAAGTGTGGAATATCAAAGATTAAACCATATGGTGAACCTACAGAAAGCATATGTTTAACCATTTTGAGTACTTTCCCATACAGATTTATAAAGGGGTTCTTGATAATTAAGTACTGTTTTCATGAACTTAAAAGCTTATGAGGTTATTTAAGAGAATAATTTAAAAGTATGTAATTAGTGGATGCTGACAGTTTCCAGTGAAGCAGTGATCGAAGGCAAGACGATGCAATAAGGAACGTGAGAACTGGGCTACGCAATTGAGCCCCTTGAAACCATGTCAGCATTCTGTGGCAGCCGCACAGTAACTTGACATAATTTACCTGCCTTTTCTTCTTATCTCTCAATCTGATCAAAATGTACCAACTCAATCTCAAACATTTCAACTAACCCTATATCCATAAATCTTATGTAAAACAAATCATATATGTCCTGCAGAAGGGTCTTGGCCTGAAACATCGGCTGTCTCTTTTCCGTAGATGCTGCCTGGCCTGCTTAGTTCATCCACCATTTTGTGTGTGTTGCATATATTTCTATTATATGTTTTACTTTTATATATTAAAGTTTTCATTTCATGGTTATAATCAGATTTTGAATTCAAAATCTCAGCCCCAGAAGTTATTATTTCACTGTACACAGCAAGTGGAATACCATCATTATTTCTGATGATATCACTCCACAATCTTGTAAACTCAACTAATGTTTATTTAATTTATCCTTATTATTTAAAGTACTGATTTTATTCTTTAAGCCTATGCATTATTCCTCCTGAGGTTAATATATCTTTTGACAGTTTTATATTACTTTTATTGAATTACTTCTTTTATTATATTTTTCCAATTTATTATTTTTAACTTAATGGTCCTTGAAAATATCTGCCCTTCCTGATGAAGCCATTATACTGAAAAAGCTGCAAACCTAGTGGAGTTGCAAAATAAATAAAGGGTCTTTTTGTTTAAAGGTTTTTTTTTGCATGTGATATAAAATACTTAAAGGATGCAACGTAATGTGTTGTTGAAATTTTGCTCTTTATCTTAAAATGGTGATTGCACCTATGCAAGTTCTGCTATATAATTTGCTGACTCTTGCATATTTTGTCTTTTTTAATAGCAGAGTAGAATTCATCACATATACCGTATAGTGCCTTATCACTTTTCTCAGAGGCATCTCAAAATGCTTCACATACAGTGAATTACTTTGTCATGTTGCTCTTATACTGTTGACAATTTCAGTATCTGCCAATCAATTCTACTCTAAACCACTTATGAAATATTTCAGGAATGCAATTATCCCATAATCCTGATCATCAGTTTTGATACGAATTAGGAGATATTGTATATTTGCAAGAAGTAACATGTGTCTGATAAAAGGAATAGATAAGTAAAGGCAAGAATAAAAAACAATATATACTAGTATAATGTAACTGTTCAAAACTAAGCAAAAGGGAAAATTAAGAACCATATAAACTTCATGGAAAGCAAGTTATTCCTAACAAACCATCAGAATTGTAGGTTTTTTTTAAATAGAAAGATTTGAAATTTGGTTTATAAGATAACAGAATTGTAAATTCAGTATTGACAGATATAACATTGAGAAAAGTTTGTGAAGTGAGAAGGCCTGTTAAGTTAGTTGCACTGATGAGAAGATAATGGTGGTATAGGGAAAAAAAAGATACATGATTAAATAAGATGTTGAATCTGTATGGATTGAAACCAAGCCTAAGAAGAGATCAATCATGTTAATAAGGATAATTACATGTCATTAAATTGAAGAAGAAATGCATTGGCATATAAAGGAATTTGTAAAAGATCTTGAATATTATCACAGGCAAATTCTATTATTAGAATGTAAATAAGAGGGACAGAACAAAAAACAGAAAAAGAAATAGATCATTTACAAAATGTTCAAGATAATTTTCCTACCCAGTTCAGTAAGGAGCCAAACCTGAGAGGAGTCTCTGCTGAATTTTGAGATAGAGAATGCAGCAGAGATTCAGGTATGCCACTGTAATAAGATAGTGGTTGAGTTACTGGGATAGTATCTAGAGTGCTTAACTGTTGGCCAAGAGATGTTAATGTAAATGACATTGCATGTATGGGAAACAGAATTAATATTAAATACTGGAACAAAGTACGTCGGTAACACTGAAATAATAGAATATTGTTAAGATCCAACTGGTCCACTGAGGTACCTCAGGGAATAAAACCTCACACTCATACAATCCAGTCCATATGTCACTCCAATCTCACCTTGATTGTTGATTGTTAACTACCTTCAAGTTAGAAAATGTAAATAATTGATTACAGAGAATAATTTGAGAATGGCAATATATGCTATCATTCTTGGTGTTATCCAAGTCAAGTCAAGTCAACTTTTATTGTCACTTCAACCATAACTGCTGGTACAGTGCATAGTAAAAATGAGACAACGTTTTTCAGGACCATGGTGTTACATGACACAGTACAAAAAACTAGACCGAACTACATAATAATAAAAAAAACAACACCGAGAAAGCTACACTAGACTGCAGACCTATACTGGACTGCATAAAGTGCACAAAAACAGTGCAGGCATTACAATAAATAATAAACAGGACAATAGGGCAAGGTGTCAGTCCAGGCTTCAGGTATTGAGGAATTAGCTTGGGGGAAGAAACTGTTACATAGTCTGGTCGTGAGAGCCCGAATGCTTCGGGGCCTTTTCCCAGACGGCAGGAGGGAGAAGAAATTGTATTGGGGTGCATGGGGTCCTTCATAATCCGGTATTAATTCAAAATAAAGGTAAAGTTAGTACTAGAAAACTCCCGGCAATATTGGTCATAACATAGTATAAGTTATTGGAAAGGATAAAAACATGACGAAGACCAACTTGTTAGATTGGGATGTAGCCAGTTTTAGAAGGAATAAGATTGGAGTGAGGAGAGTAAAACAAAAGAAAAGGTAAAGTGTAAATAATTAGAATTGTTATCTATATGATAAAGAAACCCCACCTTAAAAATCCAAGAAATCTGGTAATAATAAACAACAGATTAAAGATAGGTATAATTGCAACTAATTAAAATGCTTAATCAGAAAGAGATTGCTAATAGGTAGTGAGCACAAAATGGGATATAGTTAGGAAAGAAATCAAAATAACAGCGAAAGGACCAGAAGTTAACTATATATGCATGTTTTATTTGTAGTTTATTAGTAAAGAGAAAGTTGCAAGAGGGTTATAATATAGTTAATGTAGTTTCTTTATTTAAACTATCAGATAGAGCAAGCACAGGTAACAATTTATTGTTATATTTATATATTATTTTATATATTATTTTCTTTCTGAATATCTATGTTAAAAAACATTTGGAATCCTAAACTGTAATGAAAAGTATTCAGTATGGATTTTTGAAAAAGTGATGCTTTATCAAATAGAAAATAATGGAAACACTTAGCAAACTAGGCAGTAACTATGGAAAGAGAAAAGAGAAACAGAGTTGACCCCTAATGTTACTCTACTTCTCTTTACACTGATACTGCTTCAGCTGCTGGGCTTTTCCAGCATCTTATGTTTTGTGATTTTGAGATAGCCTTTGATAAGGTGCAGCACATGAGGCTGTTTAACAAGAGCCCATTGTATTACAGGAAAGATACTAGCATGGATAGAAGATTGGTTGACTAACAGAAGCAAAGCGTGGGAGTAAAGGGGGCCTTTTTTTGTTTGTCTGCCAGTGACTAGTGGTGCTTTACAGGGGTCGGTATTGAGGCTGCTTCTTTTTTACATTATACGTTAATGATTTGGATGAAGGAATTGATGGCTCTGTGGCCAAGTTTGTGAACGATATGAAGATAGAGGGAGCGACATGTAGTGTTGAGGAAGCAGGATGTCTGTGGGAGGGCCTTAACAGATTGGGGGAATGGGCAAAGGAGTGGCAGATGGAATGCCTTGTAGAGAAGTGTGTAGTAATACGCTTTTGTAGAAGGAATAAAGGCATAGGCTATTTTGTAAGTGGAGAAAAAATTCAAAAAATATGAGGTACAAGGGGACTTGGAAGCCCTTGTGCAGGATTCCCTCAATGTTAATTTTCAGGTTGAGTTAGTGGTAAGGAAGGCAAATCAGTGTTAGCATTCATTTCGAGAGGACTCGAATACAAAAGCAAGGATGTAATATTGAGGGTTTGTAAGGCGTTCGTCAGAGTGCACTTGAAGTATTGTGAGTAGTTTTGGGCCACTTATCTAAGAAAAGGTGTGCTGGTATTGGAGAGGGTACAGAGGAGGTTCATGAGAATGATTCTGGGAATTAAAGGGTTAACATGTGAGGCATGTTGATGGCTCTGGGCCCATACTTTCTGCAGTTTATAAGAATGATGGAGGCGAGCTCATTGAAGCCTATTGAATATTGAAAGTTCTGGATAAGGTGAGTGTTTCCTATAGTGGGTAAGTCTAGGACCAGAGGGGACAGCATCAAAATAGAGGGACGTCCATTTAGAACAGAGACGAGGAGGAATTTCTTTAGCCAGAGTGTAGTGAATCTGTAAAATTTACTCCCACAGATGACTATGGAAGTCAAGTCATTGAGTATATTTAAAATAGAGTTTGATAGGTTCCTGATTAGTCAGGGCATCACATGGTAAGAAGAGAAGGCAGGAGAATAGGATTGAGAGGGTTAATATGTAAATCAGCCATGATGGTATGGCTGACTAGACTTGATGGGCCAAATGGCTTGATTCTGCTCCAATGTCTTATGGCCTTATAAATCTATTGTAAACATCTGTGGATTTAGTAAATTGGTGTTGTCATTACCATAAAATAATATCACAATAAAATGTGTTAACATTAAAACATAAAAACACAATAACACAGTAAAAAGAATGGACTAATAAGCTGTGGAATGGTTATGCAATAGAAAAATGAATTTCAGTTTAGTTAAGCATTTCATGGTACATTTTGCTGTAAAACGTTTGTTATTCGCATGCTTATTCCTGACCAAAATGGTGACCTACATAACTCAATAATTCCACAAGTGCATTTTTGTCTAGATTTTATAACAGATCAGAGTTGATTCAAGATCTAGAGATCTGAAGCAATACACTTGAACAAATTTTCCAGCACTAAAGGAACAAACCAAGTGCACTCACTGATACGTAACGTCAAAGCATTAAACTAATTCAAAAAAAGACATGGCATTGCAGGTTTAACCTCGACCTTAATTGAGGGGTGCACATATCGTGGTAGCACGATGATGTATGCAATTAATGTTTTTATATATAAACCTGTAATGAATTATTTAAGCAAACAATGCTTAATTTACCAACATATATACAAAAATATTCCAATATTTTGAAATATTAAAGACACAGCATTCACAATCCATTAAAAGTAGCAACTCAGATTAACAAGGGAATTAAAAAAATAGCTGTTTTCACACCTTGGTTTACTTTTAAAGGGAAAGAGTTGAAATGGAGGGAAGTCACGAAGCTTTTACCTTGTGCAGCTAAGAGTAGGTTCAACTGTGAGAGGTTAAGCGAGGGCTTTAACTGCACTGTTGAGTTCCTTGCAGCATTGCACGCCAATTGACGTAATGAACAGTCTATAGTTAGCCGAAAAAGCTGAGAATAACCAGACAATCAGGCAACATCTGTAGAGAGCGAAGAGTTAATATTTGAGATCTGTGGCTATACAGAGAGGTGAGTAATGTCACAGACATAACTGGTTATAAGCAATCATTGAAGGGAGGAGAAAATAACAAGGGAAAGTCTATAATAGGGTGGGAATAATTTAAATGACAAAACGATAATACTGAAAAGCAAAATAAATTGTTAATGGACAAGGGAATGATAGGTTTGATGGGTGTTTAATCTTGCTAATGAATTCATTACCAATATCTGTTGTGCAGAAAAATGGAAGTAGCAGTTATGATCAGATATCATTGATATCAGTATTGTCCAGACGTCAGTAATGTGATGAGTTGCTGTTCCTTGAACTCCAATTAAGTTTCCCACAGGGATATGCACACAGATCCACGCACAAGAACATAGGAACAATCGATCAGGCTTCTCATATTGGCCTCACCATTTACTATGATCATAACTGATCTCCCCATAGCTTCTGCTTCTTTCCTAGTCCCACGAATCCTCAATTTAATGTCAGACAAATGAATACAATATACATCCTGAAATTCTTTTTCTTCACAAACATCACAAAAACAAAATGCCCCAAAGAATGAATGACAGTTAAACATTAGAACCCCAAAGCCCCCCCAGCTGCCCCCTCCCACGCACAAACAACTACAAGGCAATGACCCACCCCACCCCCACAAGCATCAGTGCCCGCCACTGAGCACTCAAGCGTTACAGCAAGCATCAATGAAGACACAGAGTTGCAGTACCCCATAAACTACTTGTCCACCCAGTAATACAACATACCACAGCCTCTCTCTCTCCCTAATAAGGGAAAAAATGGTGTCCCCATTTCACAGCGAGAGGGGAGACATAGCAAACAACTCACTGATTTATGATTCTCTGGTCTTTCAAAAATTTATCTATTGCCTCTTTAAATACAAAGTGCCGGAGGAACTCAGCAGGCCAGGCAGTATTTGAAAAAAAAAGTACAGTCGACGTCTTGGCTGGAAATGTCGACAGTATTTTTTTCCATAGATGCTACCTGGTCTGCTGAGTTCCACCAGCATTTTGTGCGTGTTGCTTGGATTTCCAGCATCTGCAGATTTTGTCTTGTTTGTGATTGAACCTTTTTAAATACCTTGTGTTCTTGCCTTCACAATCATCTGAGGTTGAGAATTCTAGTGCATCACCATTCTTTATGAGAAAAAAAAGATCCCACACACCTCAGTTTTTAAATGACTGCTCCTTTACCTCGTAATTATAACCTCTTGTTCAAGAGGAGATATAATAATACCTGCCACCTTAGGATATTTTATACAGTGTATTCTAGTTAATTGGGGCACTTCAAGACCAATATATTTTGGCCCAATTAAGCAGCTCTCCCAATCAGCTGGTTTAATGGAAATATAGTAGTTAAAACGTGCATTATAGGAAAGCCAAACTACCATTTAACTGAATAACAATTTATGTACTGAGATGAAATACAGAACAAATTAGACTTGGGCCAATATCTCTATAGTACTATAAAGCTATGTATTAGTTCCCAATGGAGGAATGCATCTTCCATGTATTTTTGATGGACTGTAAATGAACAAAATCAGCCCGGACACTTAGTGCAGATAGTGGACTGCCTTCATACAATGCTTTAGACGACTGCATCCTCCAGATCTTCATTTTCAATGTAATGTTCAAGATGATTGTCAATACCTTCATAAATTTATTTTTGCTCCCAGACATTTATGGCATATCCCAAGCCTGAATGCCTGAAACCAGAGTGAGTAAAACTCTTCCAAATTGTCTTATTTGTTGCCAACTATCAGTGACAAAAATCACTTATTTTTGAATACAAACACACACAATTGATGGTATTTAAAAACTAAGTGCTCTAAGCACTGTATAATGTCTAATGGTTAAGCAAGGGCATGTGACTGACGCTAATTAAAAACTGTTGAGCAACATTCTCCTACGCAAATTAAGTGGCACAGTGTCTCAAATAAATGAAGGGAGTCCTGGCTATTTTCTTGATTTAGATTTTGTTCTTAAAGAGTTGTCCCTAATAAAAGGCTGCTCCAATTAACTGATAGCTCAGTTAACTGGAATCCACTGTATTAAAATAAGATTACTTTTCATTCTTCTAAACTTCAAAGAATATATTTCTAACTTTTCTTTGGCAATTTGTGATGATGACAACCTTCTCAGCCCAGGAATTAGCTGAGTGAATCTCTTCTGGATTGTCTCCAATGCTAGTATATCCTTTCTTAAAGTAGGGGACCAAGACTGAGCACTGTATTCTAGGTACAATCTCCCCAACATCCTGTACTATTTTAACATTACTTGTTGGTTTCTAAATTTCAGCTTTAACTTTGTGTGTTTTGGCAAAATGAAGCCTAGGTTCTTCTGCACTCTACTCATTTACTTTCCTTCTCCATTTGTGTAATAGCCAACCATTTGAATTATCCTACCAAACTACATGGCCTCGTTCTTACCTACAATACAGTCTACAACCGGAAAACCACGGTCAATCTTTTGGATTTTGCTAAGTATGTATTCATCATTTTTAGTGCATCTTTGGAGAAATGTATGCTACTTCAAATCAAAGAAGGGATACAGGCCTACTGGAGATGGTCCCAGTAAAGATTCATAAGATTAATACAGGTTGAGTGCCCCTTACCAGAAGTGCTTGGGGCTGGAAGTGTTTCAAATTTTGTATTTTCTTTTCAATTTTGGAATATATAGTGAGATAGCTTGGGACTGTGATCATTTCTGACTCTGAAGTTATGTGCCGCTGGTAAGGAGTCTTTCACTTACACTTGTTCATCACACATGTGTACTTAACAGTAAATTTTATTACATACCAGTAATATAACAAAAAAATAATGTGTGCAGCACGACAGCAACGGAGAATAACTGTATCAGCTGGTAAACACCAAAAAAATGGCAGATATCAGTCTCCATTTACAATGCTGTGTTTTGATAAAAAGGTTACAGCACACTGTACTAGTATTCTGCATTTTTTTAGGTTTTAAGTAAAGTATAAAAACAGTCAGCATTGTAGACTTGTTTTGGTGTTAGATTTTCATCAGCGACGATCTTTGCAAACTCATAAATGAATGTCGCTCATACTTCATGATCCGCAGATGCTTTACCTGTAAATTTTTTAAAATCTTTAAAAATGTTATACCATGCCTTTTCTTAATTTTCTGCAACCAGCCTGCTGAATATTCATAATTACCTTCAATTTTCAGTTTGTTGTGTTAGATCTTTGTTTGTATCATGATCAGCATACCGTTAAGTGGCATATGTTGAGTCTGACACATATAAATCCATTCTTTCAATACACAATCAAGATCTTTATTTTTCACTTTATGCAGTGTTTTTCCATCTTTCATTAACTTCGGTTCATTGCATGTGTGAGATCACTTCTCAGAACTGTCTGTGATGCACAGAAATAAATGCATGCCTGGGATCCTTCCCAGTGACTTGTGGAATTTTCCATTTGAGACGTCCCGTCAGTGCTCATAAAAATGTAAGATTTCAGAGGTTTTCAGAGTTAGAAATTTTGGATAAGGGGTAGTCAAGTTGTACTAGATTTGCAAAGAGATACAAATTAGGAAATCTAGAGCAGAATGAAAAAGCTTTAATGGTCTGACTGAAGTCTTTTATGCAATGAAAGGATTTGATGGATTAGGTTTAGCAAAATGTTTCCACTCTAGGGAATCCAAAATTACCAGTACAAAATGATAATCCAGTTGTTAATAAATCCAACTGAGAATGAAAATGTATCATATTTTCCAAAAATGAAGAAGTGAGAAAGGCTTTGCATAGTGGCTTTTACAATCTTAGAGATTTGTAGACTTTTGAATTTTGGACACTATTTCAATGCAGATGCTCTTGGCTAGTGGATA
Source organism: Hypanus sabinus (assembly GCF_030144855.1). Taxonomy (NCBI): domain Eukaryota; kingdom Metazoa; phylum Chordata; class Chondrichthyes; order Myliobatiformes; family Dasyatidae; genus Hypanus; species Hypanus sabinus. The sequence goes on along the minus strand of NC_082719.1, from coordinate 33,000,631 downwards.
TCATTAAGTTGGTAAGCAAATCCAGTGATCTACAGAAATTTTGGTGGGGCCTATAAAGAATGCACTGGAATTGTTTTCATATGAATTTTATTAATTGTCCTGCAGTGTCGAAGTTAATTTCCTCCTCACATTTAAAGCCCTCACTACTATTGACCATTGAACCCTACAAAGACCACTGCCACAAGAAAGTAGCATCCATCATCAAAAGACCTCCAGTATCAAGACTGTTCTTTTTTCACTACTGTCATTGGGGATGAGGTACAGGAGCCTTAGGTCCCACACCACCAGGTTCAGGAATAGTTTTTACCCTTCAGCTATCAGGCTCCTGAATCTTTGTGAATAACTTCACTCGCCTCAATACTGAACTGTTTCCACAACCTGCGAACTCACTTTCAATGACTCTGTAACTCATGTTCTCACAATTATTTATTTATTATTTGTGTTTTTTTTGTATTTGCACGTTGTCTTGTTTTGCACATTGATTTTTCAGTCTTTGTGTGTAGTTTTACTTTTTCATTGATTCTATTATATTTCTTTGTTCTATTGTTTTGAATGTAAGAAAATGAATTTTAGGGTAGTATATGGTGACACACACATACTTTGATATTAAACTTACTTTGCACTGTGATTTTTCACTGAAGTCAGATGTAATGGGTTGGGAGAGAGATACTGTTCTGAGATCTTCTAAAGATAGGTTCTCCCTGGACAGAGTTTAGGTTCCCCTGCAGTGGTCCAGAACAAGATTTGCATGGGGAATAACATCAGCCTACGTTGCAAAGGTGACAACAACTATTGTCTGATTGTATTTTTGAGCAATGCAAAATGATCTAGAAAAACTTCACTCCTCTTCACTCAGGGGAAAATAAATCTTAAGTTGCATAACAATGAACAAAAAAACACATCAATATGTAATTGAATTTTGAGGCATAGGTTAATCAGAATTTTGCACACTTTCGCAAATGCAGGCCAACTCGGGTTGTTATTTTTTTTTGTGTGTTTCTTTCCTATTTCCAACATTTGCAGTATCTTGCTTTTGTAAAGACACCTGATTGTTGCTTGGATTAACTCCAAATCTTGTATTTCTAATATCAATGTAAACCAGATATTCAGCTTTTCATCAAGACCTCTACATTTTTCTGCCAAAGCTATTATAGACTGTCCCCAATGTTCAAAGCTGATTTTGTTTCTTTATTCATTGTTTTGTGTTCATTGAATAGAAAAACAAAGGGAAATTGGGTTACTGCAATCATGTGAGTTAGCACTGAATTAAACTTTTGTTCTAATGTAACAAGACTAACTTTGTTTCACGTTATCTTGAAAAATGCTGACATTTCAATCATCTTTAAAAAGCTTTATATAATAATCTAATGGCAAAATTAAAAATGACAATTTGGAACTTAGTTTATTAACTAATTAGTTTTCTGTAGAAATCAGAAACACAGGTTAGCCTGCAGTTACAAAGCTCCGGAGAAATATATAACTGATTTGCAGTACTCTGCAATTCATGGCAAAGAAAATGCCAAACACTGGATTGCTGTTTTGCTCATTGATGCCAACTTCTCTGAGAGCCGCTCATTATGGAAGCCATAGCCCACTCAGATCTATGGTGAGCTATGCTCTGGTTACTCACCTTGACCACGTAAAATGGTGCTGGACAAAACTATCATCAAGCCCAGTCTGAGCTCCAGGGGTTTCAAGGGGTTTCAGAAGCTTCAAGTTAGCTTTTTTTCTGCAAAGCCATTATTGAATTTGTCTGAAGAAAATTAATGTTTAATTTAATTTCACTCCTTGCATTAATTTCTTTTGTTGCAGAGGGCATAATTTTGCATAATGACTTGTTTTTTTTTCCCTTTTTGCAAACAAAGTGCTGAGGCGGAGAGTTCCACTGGGAACTCCCACAACATTCCACAATTCAAATACTAGGGTACCAAATACGTGTTTGGTGATAATTAGAGAATATGTTCAGCTCTGTTTGTACCTTAGAACCTGCACTTGCCTGCATAAATACATTCACAAGTTCTGGTACGTATTTAGGAGAACTAAGAAATACTGTTTCTGTTTCATAGGAAAACCAACAATGAAAAGAGTTGTTTCTTCCATAGTAAACATCAGGTAAAATTCTATTGGATGGACAATCTTCTCCTAAGTGCTAAATCACTTCTTTTCTAGCAATCCAGGGAACATTTGCCAGTTCAACTAACGTAAATTCCACAAATGTTTCAATAAAATGGCAGATATATTGTTCATGAACACCTTCACCCCTTGTGGAAAGGACATTCCTGGATTGTCAAGATTGTAAATGCAGAATATTTTCCTGAAGGTTTAATGCCTCTTCACTGATCCTGCATGTCGCATCAACAAAGATTGTTGGCATTCAATTAATGTTCATGCTATTTCAGACTTGAGGAACATTACATGAGCAAATATCTATTATCTGGAAAGTAACTAGGAAAGCTTAAACAGGCAGTTTTATTTGCCTGTAATATTTAGTAGCTCACATGGATTGAATGGCTGGCTATTGGGACCACAACAATTCATTACAACATCATTTCTGATTGCTCTTCCCAGTTTTCTTCTTGCAATGAGACAAAGCCTAAATCCCACAGCTATAGTAAGCATTGTTTAAGCGCATGAAATGGGATGCTCCCCTAGAATTGAGCAAAATAATCAGATCTGAGATGTTGAATGACTTCAACTAGCAATAAAGAGAAGCTCCATGCTACAACAGTGACCAAGATGGAACAAGTGAACCAGAATTCCAACTTGATGTATGACGGAAACTATCACCCATTTATTAGGCAGTTCTCATGACACATCAGAGAAGATTCATCAGGATATTGCCTGGATTGGACTACAAGGGGCCATTGCTATAAGGTGAGAGGGAGGAGCTTAAAGGAAATCTGAAGGGAAGGCTTCCTTTATGCAGAGAATGGTTAAAAATCTGCTGCTGGAGATGGTGATGAAATCAGACACTTGAATAAACAGGCTTAGCATACAGACCCAATACGGGCAAATGGTATTAATGTGAATGGGCAAAAAGATCAGAATGGGAGGATGGAATGAAGGATCAAGCTCAATGCTGTATGACTCTGAAATTATTTGTACAAGTATTTTAGATTACTGAATCACCACTGACCTCAGAGAAAGGAAGCTGCATCATGGTTCTCTGTTTTTCAATTTCAAATTATCATCAATATGACTAATATGGTTCTTCAGTTAAAACAGTGAAAAGACCCAAAATGTATTGATTGTTATTTTATGAACATAAATTGTAAGAATTGCTTACCATTAGGTCCCAAATTATTGATTCTACATAGTCTGCTTAATTATTGTCACCTTTAAGTGCTTTCTCCAGAAGAGTAACAAGACTGGCAACAGACTTTGGAATACATTATTGGCCTCAGGGGAGGTGACACAGCTAGTTCTTAGTGGCACACGATGTGCCCTTAATGCTGTTTTAGTCACATCTGAGAAGAAAGCAACTAGGAAAGTTTGCCTGCTGGTTGATATTATTTGAAGTGATTTGAGAAGCTAGGCTGGGTTCATTTTAATGGAAGAGGATATTGCCGTATCTGATCCTATTTCTGTTGGATGGTTTTGTAAAATGGCCCTTTTGTTCTGATTGTAAACAAACCATGTGAACACACTAGATTATTACTGAGGACTGTGAAGCCAGCTGTCCATGTTTTCTTAAACATCCTTACAGCCAGTCTGGTCCAGGTTTGTCAGACTGATGCATATTGGAGTCCGTGTTCACTGTGGCCTTAGTCACAACCTTTGCAGTAGAAATGCTAACTAGATTTGATTCCCTCTTCAGTGTTTGTGAGATTGGTAGCCATGCTGTGATGTATTTTATTAATGTAAATCAGTGCGACTCTGAGATCAGAAATATGCTGCTGCTCGTTCTCTGTTGTGTTTTACAGGATGTTTAGCTTAATTTCAAAAAGTTGTCGGGAAGATGACTGAATAGAAGCCTCCCACTCTTTGGCTTGTAACTATAGTGGTTTCTTATCACTATATTAGCTGTTTCATATGCATTCCTTCATCTTCATTGACCTAAATGTTCCAGATAATTAAGTATGCCTTCACGTAATGCAATTTGCCAGATGGAATTTACAAAACTTCCAAATTTACTGTGATCAGTTTAGGGAAATTCCAGCTTTTAAGTTCCAGAAATGCCTGAATTTTTCTAGAAAATCTTGATGCTAATTTAACTGCAATACTGAATGAATCTTTCATTGTGTTCCCCATTTTGGCAGTCATCTGAGAACAGAGATTTTAATGAGTGAGAGTTGAAGCCATTTCATCCCCTGGAAACTAGAGTTAGAATTTACATAATACAAACACATAACAAATAATGTTAGGTTGATAAAATGCACACCCCAGAACTAGTACACTTCGTGATATTCCATATGACTTCAGTTAAATATGCATAATTGATTGGAAATTGTCAGGAAGTATAGAGGAGACTTAACCCAAAAGCTGTAAATAATACTTTACTAATAAACTGCAAATAACAAGACATGAGGGGGCACAAAACAAGAGAGAGCAAGTACCTAGCAGTAACTGAAGGCTTGGAGCAACTGATTGAGGCTGCCTGTTTTGACAGGCGAACAAAGGACTCTGGATGAGAGCTGGGTTTAAATAGGCTGCAGGAGATGAGTTGGAAATGAATGGTAGGTAACTTCTTTTAGCAGAATGGAGACTGGGAAAAGCCTGACAGAAATTAAAAGGTTAGGAATCTATCTTCATCAATAAAGAAAATTCCATCTCCAATAGTATTTTATACATCAATCTTGATATATTTAACTCTCATGAGAATTGTTATTTCAAGGAGTTTCTTTTCCCCACAAGGCCAAGTGCAGCATCATGAGTGATAAAGCGTATATTCTCAGGTTAGCTGATTAACTAATTTTACTTGGCCTTTTCTGTACTGTCCTTGAAATATTAATTGAACTTGGAAATATATTGAGTGAGACTTGGAGCAGTTGTGAGTTCAATTAATTAAAATAAAAGCTACTCCAAGATTTTGATATTTAGAAATGTACTGTTGTGACTTACTGTGACAAATAGGGTATACTATTTTCTATTAATTTGAAATAACTTTTTTTTACCCCTTTGAAAGTCATTTTCAGTTTGCATATATGCTACAGTATTTAGAATGGAGTAATTTGCAGAAAGCTTTGACCATCCACATTTGAGCAATAGTGAATGCTAGAAGGTTAGCAATTAAAAAGGTATTGATTTGCAAATTGCAGACAGACCATAGATTTCAACTTCCCAAGCTTCTGCTATACTTACATTTTTATTTTAAATGCTTGTCTTGTCTAATATTTTTGATTCCTGAACTGCAAAATGATTAAGAAATGTTAGAATTTCTGCTGGCAACATCTATTTTCTAATGAAATTTCTATGATTATTATTTTAGTAGAAGTTAACATGTTTGTTTTAAAACATCAAAAGGCATGTACTTTAGAAGTCTTATCTCTGTTATTGCCATTAGTAATGTTTTGTGATGTTATAAACCAAAATTATTAGACATGCATGTCAAGATGTTGAACAAAAAGTTATAAAATACATGGAAATTGTTAGTTGCCTCTCAGACCATCATTCCAAGGTTTTGTTTCAACTACATAGCTGTGAAGGCAATTGAGTTTGAGGATAGAAGAGAGTGATTTTAATGTGAATTCAATGGTATGTATTGATTACTTCTTGATTAATTTTGTGATCCATTGGTAAACAGAAAGAATCAAGCAGAAACCAGCAACTGGTTTAACATTGTAATTATCTTAAAACTATCTGACTGATGTTAAATGTGGCTGACTAGACTAAGAGACACAATAAGCACAAGTAAGTCAATAAGCTACTAGGAGTTCTTAACAGATGGACAATATTTGACATGAGTCAAATGGTGAATGAGAGTGATAGTAAGTAAAAAATATAACTGACTCTTCGCATGAGATCAATTTTGTGAAATTTGTTTAATGTAGACGGCTCAGGTGATTAATGCTGGAGTGAAATTGGTCTACGTTAGGCGCATGAAATGAGTTAATGGTAATCCACTTTACATAGAAAATCTTTTTTTCTATTAGCTTTACTTGCTTGTCTATTAAAGATCCATGGAAAAAGAAATCAGAAGTACAGTGCCTATAAAAATACTCAACCCCCTTGGAAGTCTTCATGTTTTAATGTTTTACAACGTTAAATCACAGTGGATCTCATTTGGTATTTTTGACATTATCAACAGAATTGTGTGTCAAGGTGAAAACAGATTTCTACAAAGTGATCTAAACTAATTACAAACATAAAACTCAAAATACTTATAGCATAAGTATTCATCCCCTTTAATATGGCACACAGAATCATCACCGTTGTAGCCAATTGGTTTTAGAAGTCACATAATTAGCTAAATGGAACTGCGTGAGGTCAATAGACAATAGACAATAGGTGCAGAAGTAGACCATTCGGCCCCTCGAGTATGCACTGCCATTCTGAGATCATGGCTGATCATTCACTATCAATACCCAGTCCCTGCCTTGTCCCCATATCCCTTGATTCCCCTATACATCAGATAGCTATCTAGGTCCTTCTTGAAAGCATCCAGAGAATTGGCCTCCATCGTCTTCCGAGGTAGTGCATTCCACACCTGCACAACTCTCTGGGAGAAGAAGCTCTTCCTCAACTCTGTTTTAAATAACTGACCTCTTATTCTAAGGTGTTTCAATTGATTGCAGTAAAAACGCATCTATATTTGGAAGGTCCAACTGCTAGTTAGTCAGTATCCTGGTAAAAACTACACCATGAAGACAAAAGAACACTCCAGGCAACTCAATAAAAAGGTTATTGGAAAGTCGGGAGATGGATACAAGAAAATTTCCAAGTCACTGAATATCCCTTGGAGTATAGTTAAGACAATCATGAAGACATGGAAAGAATATGGCACAGCTATAAATCTGCCTAGAGCAGGCCATCCTCAAAAAATGAGTCACCATGCAAAAAAAGGTCCAGTGAGGTAGGCCACCAAGAGACTTGAGGAAGTCGAATCCGGATAAAGTCACTCAGAGACCATGTAAGTACAGGCTCTTTATTCAAAGCACCTGGGGTTTACTCAGTTAGTCGCTCAAACAGGAACAGTCTGTGACAGTTCCTGCCTGGTCCACCAACTAACTCACAATTCTCCTTACAAAATGGATATAGTCATTCAGATACCCCAACACAAGACAAGCTAGAGCTAGACTTACCAAGAGACAAATTACAGAATAGGTTTCAAGGCCTCATACACAAAACAGGCTGGAGTGGTCTTATCTCTGCACACGACTGCACAAAGAAACAAAGAGTTTGAAACACTGTCTAATTCTGAGAAGAAATATGGCTCAGCGTGGCTTAACACATCTGTTGATTATCAGCAGTTTCTTTCAGAAAAACAGCCTGCTATGTTTAACTGACTGTGTTAACCCTTTACATACTTTATCTGACCTATGACAATGCTGGATGAATTAAAAGTTTCAGTGGCTGAAGTGGGAGAGGCTGTGCACACAATTGCTGTCTGGGTGCTTCACCGCTTCAACTTTATGGAAGAGTGGCAAAGAGAAAGCCACTCGCATGAAGTATTGGCAAGAGTTTGCCAGGAGGCATGTGGGAGATTCTGGAAGAAGGTTCTATTGTCTGATGAAACCAAAATTGAGCCTTTTGGTCATCAGACTAAGCACTGTGTTTGGCATAAACCAAATGCTGCACATCATCAGAAACACACCATCCCTGCCATGAAACATGGTGTTGGCTGCATCATGTTGTGGGGATGCTTCACTATAGCAGGGCCTTGAAGGCTTTTGAAGGTAGAGGGCAAAATGAATGCAGCAAAATACAGGGAAGTCCTGAAGGAAAACCTGTGCAATCTGCAGAGAACTGCGCCTTGGGAGAAGATTTGTTTTCCAGCAACTACCTGCAGCATAAAGCCAAAGCTATACAGGAATGGTTTAAAAAAACAGCCAGGTTAATGTCCTGGAGTGGCCAAGTCAGAGCCTAGACCTCAGTCTAATTGAGAATGTCTGACTAGACATGAAAAGGGCTGTTCACTCACAATCCCCATGCAATCTAACAGAGCTTGAGCAGTTTTGTAAAGAAGAATGGGGAAAAATTGCAATGTCCAGATGTGCAAAGCAGATAGAGATCTATCCACAAGGACTTAAGGCTGTAATTGCTGCCAAAGGCGCATCTACTTAAAATTGACTTGAAAGGGGTGAATGGTTACGCAAGCAATTATTTTGTGTTTTATGTTTGTAATTTAGACCACCTTGTAGATCTGTTTTCTCTTTGACACGAAGGAGTCTTTTTCTGTTGGTCAGTGTCAAAAAAAAGCCAAGTTAAATCCTCTGATTCAATGTTGTAAAACAATAAACCAAGAAAACTTTCAAGTTGTGGGGGAAGGGTGAATACTTCTTAAAGGCACTGTATGTAAAATGCACCAGCATTCCCTGTGAGAGGATAACACAATAGTTAGGCGGTCCAGTGTGATTTCAAGCATCCAGCAATGCAGGTATTTTCCATAGTGGAACATTTAGATAAATTTACAGTTATAGGCAATGTTCCCTTTAATCTTTAGTGGTCAGTGTGCGCAAAAATCTTGCGTTGTGAGAATTTTTTTCCTGAGACAGAAGTATGTGCGCACTGCATGCACACATGGCACAGTTTATGTAGCTTTACAAAATATTTGACATAAAACTCCACAGAATAACAACAAAATAACATACATATTTAAGTCAATCAGTTATTTTTTTCTCTCTCCTGTCTTTGGCATTTACCCATTCTTTGTAAACTCTATCTCGACTAATAGAACTTTCATCCAATTGATAGCTTTTGATTCTCATTAACATATCCAAATGATGTTCACCTAAACGGTTTCTCAGCTTGTTTTTGAGTTGATTCATTAGGCTTAAAACCTCGCTCACAGTCTGCACTAGATGCAAGAAAGGTTCCCCCAATGTCCATCAACTGTCCAAGGTCGCAAAACTGTTTATTTTGAAGTACAAATGCCACCATTTGAGCAAAGTTTGAAATCAGTTCGTATTTAATTTTTTCTTGCATGGAAAATCTGAAGTCATTAAACTGTCTAACTATTACAGTACTTTCAGCTAGAAAATCATGATATTTTAGACACAAGGCATTAACTTGTTCGTTGCCAAATGTGAAATCACAATAGGCAATTGCAGAGAAATCAAAAGCTGACCATTCTTGTACCTCATCTTCAGGAAACCTTTCTTCTAAATGAACAGAAAGACTATTTATAAAAGTCAACAGCCGTGATGCAGCTGTACAAACCAGAAGAGGAAAGGTGAGGTTACATAAATTAGTGACGTGCATTGTGGCATTTGAAAAACCGACTAACTAATTACTAGAAACATTGAGCTAAAAGATTATTTTCAATAAGTATAATTATCAATTACTACATTATTTTAGGTAACTAACCTTTTGTGCGCACATAAATTTCCTTTGTGCGCTGGTTGAAAAACGTGTGTGCACGAGCACACGCGCACAGCTTAGAGGGAATATAGGTTGTAGGGAATTCCCTCATACATCTGGGCCTCAAGGGATTGAAATCAGCCTTGAATAGAAATATAATTGTTGACGGCTATATTCAGATGAATTCAAGGAGACAAACACTTACGATCATTTGGAGACCCACTGCACAAAATGGCTAATAAAAAGAATCCTTGATTTCTATTGAAGAAATGGGATTTCATCACTAGAGGGCAATAATAAAACAGTAGAGTGGGTAAATAGATTTGTAGTAGAGAAGGGAGGAATTGATAAAAACAAATTGATCTGAAATTTTTGTAAAGATACCAATCACATAGAAGAGAATGGGAATAAAAGGGAAGGCAATTCTGACTAATAGCTTGGAGCAGTGGAGTGAACAGTTCTCTCAGGAGGGAACCTGCTCTAAAATTCATCACTGCTCTGCAGGATTCCCAGGTGTCAGGAAACTCAGTAGTGAAAAATGGGTGAGAGCTGTAGGTGCCACAAGGCAAGTGCTCAACTTGGCACCCACTGTGTATAGATGGTGAAGAGGAGAGCACTCTCAGCTCCTCAAGGAAGCTTTTAGTCACCTCCATCCTTCTTTAATCATTTCCTCCCCAGGTGGTCCATTTGCTGGCTCCCTGACAGGGAAGAAGGAGCTAGTCTTTTAATGCCAGGCAGTTATGTAAACTAACTTTGTCAATCTCATCACCTATTTTTGACCTTTTCTGCACCTCCCTTGTAAATATTGAGGCCAAGCTGTTTGCACGTGCTTGATAACAATGTCTCCCGTTGTCTGTTTGTAATTGTAAATTCACTCTGTGATGACGTTGAAGGAAATTTCATTCTTGGGGTAACATTCCCCTCCAGTGAATCAGCTGACCCTATTCCAGCTATTGTTTGCAAGAAATTCTTTATTTTTAAAATAATTAAATCAGCAGATTTAAATGTTATAATCTCCTGCATGCCTTTGGGCTGACTTAGGTTTGGACAATGATGGATGGGATAGGGAACTGGTTGTGTCTGTTGAGTATTAAGTGATCTGCTGATTAGGATTAATCAGATTATAAAAAAGGTTGCACTTCAGAAATGAAAATGATTAATCTCTATATGAAAATGACTATATCTCCAAAGTTAGGGATGGACCTTATAAACTCCCATGGAAGTGGCTACAAACAATTTTATTTTCAAAATATTTCAGGAGAAATTGTTTTTGACTTGAGAAGCATTTTTGCATTAAGTTTCAAGAAATTATGCAAGACCCAAACTAAAGTGTCACAAATTAAATTAAAAATAATTGGTGTACCTTTATGTTCACATTGCCTTTCTGTAGTTTTAAAATCCACTGCAACTCTGCACAATGTAATTTAAGCTTTTTTTGCATCACCATCCTGACCTTAAAATATACTTGTTGTAATGCGAGTATTATTAAAAGTAAGTTAATACTAGTCGGGGAGCTGTCGTTAGCAAGACGCAGGATCCGGGGTTGGCGGGGTCTTTACTTCTGCTCTTTTTACTCCAGTATGCATTGTATATTGTTCCTCCACCCATGCCTCACGAGGTACCTGGAAGCCTCTGTTTTGTAAATATCATTTGTTGTCCCAGATAAAGATGCTCTTTTGGCCATCAAGTTGTCGAGTGGTCTTTTTGTAATGTAGAAGTTACCACATATTTTTGGCGATGAGGTAAACTGGTTTTGTGGACAGTTTGGCCCCGTTTTCGAACAGGAGCTGTGAGCAGATGAGGAGCCTTGCGTTCGGATGGTTTTGTTTGGAAAGGTCGGTGTGTTGGATGAGCGAATTGAGGAGTGGCCGGAGTATGAGGAAAGGTTGGGCCACTTTTTCTGTGCTAATGGAATTACTGAGGAGACTAAGAAGCGCTCTATTCTCCTGAGTGTGTGTGGAGCAAAGACATACAAGCTGATAAAGAACTTAGCTACACTGCGGAAACCGGGAGAAATTCCATATGACGAACTGGTCAAGCTCATGGGGAACCACCACAATCCAAAGCCTTCGGTGATAGTTCAATGGTTCAAGTTTTACAGCCATATCCGGAAACCAGGCCGGTCTGTGGGTGATTTTGTGGCCAAGCTTCAGCAGCTGTTGGAGCATTGCGATTTGAGAGCCATGTTGGATGACGTGCTTCGTGATAGATTAGTATGCGGCATTAATAATGACGCCGTACAACACCGCTTGTTGGGGGAAACCCCACCGTTGTCTTTCAAGAAAGCCCTAGAGATTGCCCAAGGCATGGAGATGGCTGCTGATAATGCCAAGGATATACAGAAAGGATATGGGGGGTCGCAGTCAGCGGCAGTGCTCCAAGTCAGGAGGGAGACTGGTAGACAGGAAAAGCGGGTGGAATGTTTTCGGTGTGGAGGAACGCACTATGCAAATGTTTGTAAATTCAAAGAGACTGTCTGCCATGCTTGTAGCAAGAAGGGACATTTAGTTAAAAAGTGCAGGAGCTTAAAGGGTAAGGTTAAGCCTGAGCAGGGGAAAGCTCAGCAGACTCAGGCAGCCACACACCACCTAGGAGAAGCAGACGGAGAGGCAGCGGGTGCCTACAACATGTTTGGGGTGGAAATGGATGAGGGACCACCTGAACCATATTATGCCACAGTCAGAAGAGAAAGAAGATGGTTAAGAACAATGTTGGCCACTTAAAGAATGAATTCGGAGAAATTGTTATGGGAAACAGGGAAATGGCAGCAGAATTTAATGCGTACTTTAGATCTGTCTTCACAAGGGAGGACACAAGCAATCTCCCAGATGTATGGATGGGCCAGGGTCATAAGATATCAGAGGAATTGAGACAGATTGACATTAGGAAAGAAACTGTGATTAGTAGACTGGTAGGACTGAAGGCTAATAAATCTCCGGGTCCAGATGGTCTGCATCCGAGGGTTCTAAAAGAGGTGGCTCAGGAAATTGCGGATGCATTGGTAATCATTTTCCAATGTTCCTTAGATTCAGGATCAGTTCCTGAAGATTGGAGAGTGGCTAATGTTATCCCACTTTTCAAGAAGGGAGGGAAGGAGAAAATGGAGAACTATCGCCCTGTTAGCCTAACGTCAGTCGTGGGGAAGATGCTTAAGTCCATTATTAAGGACGAAATAGTGGCACATCTTGATGGCAGAAATAGGATTAGGCCGAGCCAGCATGGATTTACCAAGGGCAAATCATGCTTGACTAATCTGTTGAAGTTTTTTGAGGGTGTAACAAGGATGTTAGACGAGGGTAAGCCAGTGGATGTTGTGTACCTAGATTTTCAGAAGGCATTCGATAAGGTGCCACATAGGAGATTGGTGAGTAAAATCAGAGCTCATGGCATTGGGGGCAGGGTTTCAACATGGATAGAAAACTGGTTGGCAGATAGAAAGCAAAGGGTAGCAGTGAATGGGTGTTTCTCGGACTGGCTGGAGGTGACTAGTGGGGTACCACAGGGCTCTGTATTGGGACCACAGCTCTTTACGATTTATGTCAATGATTTAGATGAGGGCATTGAAAACTATATCAGCAAGATTGCTGACGATACTAAACTGGGTGGCAGTGTGACATGCGAAGAGGACGTTAGGAGAATACAGGGAGACTTGGATAGGCTGGGTGAGTGGGCAGATACTTGGCAGATGTCATTCAATGTGAATAAATGTGAAGTTATCCACTTTGGAAGCAGGAACAAGAGGGCAGAGTATTGTCTGAACGGTGTCGAGTTAGGTAAGGGAGAAATGCAAAGAGACCTAGGAGTCCTAGTTCACCAGTCAATGAAGGTGAATGAGCAAGTGCAACAGGCAGTGAAGAGGCCAAATGGAATGTTGGCCTTTGTTACAAGGGGAATTGAGTACAAGAGCAAGGATGTCCTTTTGCATTTGTACAGGGCCCTGGTGAGACCACACCTGGAATATTGTGTACAGTTTTGGTCTCCAGGTTTAAGGAAGGACATTCTGGCAATTGAGGAAGTGCAGCGTAGATTCACTAGGTTGATTCCTGGGATGGCAGGGCTGTCTTACGCAGAGAGATTGGAGAGATTGGGCTTGTACACACTGGAATTGAGGAGATTGAGAGGGGATCTGATTGAAACGTTTAAGATAATTAAAGGATTTGATAGGATTGAGGCAGGAAATATGTTCCAGATGTTGGGAGAGTCCAGTACCAGAGGGCATGGATTGAGAATAAGAGGTCAGTTATTTAAAACAGAGTTGAGGAAGAGCTTCTTCTCCCAGAGAGTTGTGGAGGTGTGGAATGCACTGCCTCGGAAGACGGTGGAGGCCAATTCTCTGGATGCTTTCAAGAAGGAGCTGGATAGATATCTGATGGATAGGGGAATCAAGAGATATGGGGACAAGGCAGGGACTGGGTATTGATAGTGAATGATCAGCCATGATCTCAGAATGGCGGTGCAGACTCGAGGGGCCGAATGGTCTACTTCTGCACCTATTGTCTATTGTCTATTGTCACTGTCAAGGGAAAGGACATTAAGTTCTAGATTGATTCAGGGGCTACTGCAACGGTCATTAGTGAAGAGAGCTACAGGAGGACATGGGGATCCAACCTACCTCCCATCAGACCATCTAAGCTCCAACTCAGGACCGATACGGGGCAGCCCATACCTCATTTAGGGGTGTTATATGTGGATATTTCAGCCGGGGGCCAGAAGGTTGAAGCCAGGTTGATGGTAGCTGAGGGCAGTGGGCCCAGTCTTCTGGGCTGCGATTGGCTTTGCAAAATCCAGCTCAACTAGCATGAATTTAAATATGCACACATGATGGAAGAGCATGAGGTGCAGCGTGCAGATGAAGTCGCCGATGGCAATGTGAGTGACAGACGTTTGGAGTGAGCTCGCAGTGCAGCTTGCGGCTTTTCAGCCTATTACAGGAGCAATTGAAGTTACCCCCTCAGCACTAAAAGCCTGCACGCCACTTCTAGTATGGCGAAGCAGTAACCCTGCTCTTGTACCACCTGTCCAGTTACAGCAAGTTGCATCTCAGCCTGATGACCCCACTAACAGGAACCTGCATGTGAAGCTAATCATAACAGTAGCAAACGGGGCACCCGCAGACGATGTAAACACAGAGCCTCCAGGACCACCAGACAAGCATTCAGAAAGCACTCTAAGTGATTTGACAAAGAAAGTAGAATTTTCTGGAGGCAGTGGCCCCTTGGGAATCCATGTGGTGCCCTTTAACTCTACGTTGAGTGGAAAATTCCTTGGCCTGAGTATTCGTGGTGTTGAAGAGAACAGCCATTCAAGAAAAGAGAACCTGCTCCAGGAGAATGAAAATCATCAAAATCAATGACTGTGATTTAACAGACAAGACCTTTGTTCAAGCACAAGAGGTTTTCCGAGACACATTGCGATTTCCTGCTGTTGAACTCCAGATAGTTCCAAGTTATAACAAAGAACTCTGAAAAATTTGCGATTGGGTCTATTCTGAGCCACGGTCAAGACGATGGTTCAAGAACCAAAGTTCCTGCTTCAGTGCGTTCCAAGCTAGGTGGCAAACCTGCAGATGCCGTTTATCCCAATAATGCTGAGAAAAACTTGCCACCGATTTCAAAGAAGCTCAGTAGTCCAAAACAGTTAAGGAGCAATGACCACTTAATACATACCAGGAAAGCACGTCCACCAATGATTTTGCTAGAGGGAGACACACTGGCAGAGGGGGCAGAGTCCCCTGAAGAGAATGGACATTCTCACGCGACACACAGACCCCTCTTGTGTCCCCAACACTAGATCCACCCAAAACCTCCCAACCAGTGGTGCCTGCTGGGTCATCGGGGGTAGTGCGTAGATCGCAGCGCCCTCGCAAACCTTCAGACAGACTGAATCATTGATTGGATAGTTTCTTTTGTTGCTAGATTGAATGTTGAATTTGTCATTTTTTAGGTGTTTTTGTATTGGTAACCTGTTGCTAATGATACCACTGTTCTTATTTCCCAGTTCTTCTATATTTAGGGAATGTTGGATTTTAAAGGGGGAGAACTGTTGTAATATGAGTATTATTAAAAGTAAGTTAATACTAGTCGGGGAGCTGTTGGTAGCAAGAGGCGGGATCCGGGGTTGGCGGGGTCTTTACTTCCGCTCTTTTTACTCCCAGTATGCATTGTATAAAGTCCCTCCACCCATGCTGCATGAGGTACCTAGAAGCCTCTGTATTGTAAATATCATTTGCCGTCCCAGATCAAGATGCTCTTTTGGCCATCAAGTTGTTGAATGGTCTTTTTGTAAAGTAGAAGTTACCACAATACTGCTGGCCCATTGTCACTGTGCATGCTTGCACTCCATATCTGAAGAAAGTGTGACACCAAACTTATCACACAGATTGCAGGGTTTCGTAAAGATAGCTCCATGTCTTTTTCATGGGCATCTCATGGTTAGCAATAAATTATGCCCATCCCCTAGAAATATGTATTAAAAGATACATATAATATATATAGATTTGCTTTATTGTGTCATCAAGTCTATGGAGCACTACATTTTCAGTCCAATTCCTTGTCATCACAGCTTGCTTTCATATGGTAATTTTAATTCAGGTATATAATAAAATTTCTCTAAGGTAGACAGAAAATGTCTTGAAACTTGATAAAATGGGACCTAAAAGAAGTGAGAGAAGTGGAGAAATAGCATGATCGTGTAAGGAGTCTGAAAGAGTCAGATGTTGTGAAATTTGAGGTGAAAGAAACTGGAGATGCACAAAGACTGAAAAATAGGAAATTCAGAGCTCTTGGAAAGTCTGCAGGAATTTGAGAAGATAAAGATGTGTGAGACAATGGAAGTGATGTGACCATAATAATGAACTTAAAAGCATTTCTCAACTCAGCATTGGAAGTGATCAAACTTGGCTTGGTGGGAGTTTCAGCAGCAGAGAAGATGAAGAGTGATTTATGGAGATGAGCACAGACAGTTTCATGTGATAAAGAAGTTATGATGTTTAAATGTTTGATCAGCATTGTTTTGGATACTGAATTTCTCAAAGTCTAGCCCTATCTACAGCTATGGCCATTGTGAGGAAAAGAATCCGTGATCAGGGAACTGAGTATATGGAGGATGCTGAAGATAATGAGTTTGGTTGTCAAATAATTAATTTGAGAAAATTGTGGTTAACGCAGGACTGAATATTAGATTAACCATCTGATAACAGGTGGTTTTAGGGGTTATTAGAAGCAGCACCACCTTTTCTTAACCAATGCTGTGGAGGTTCTAAAGCTCAAATATAACTTTATCTCAGTCTTGAGCCTTAATGCAGTTAAGCTTTTTACTACAACAGTGCAGGTCAATCAACCGCCAAGAGACCAATCCAACAAGTAATTTTCTTTCCAGTGTAGGGCTAAGAATGGCAGGAGCATAGCCATGCTATCTTTTCCAAAGTCCTAGCCAAGTTTTGCTGTGCCCTGACTGTTAAATTGATGTTGCTTTCATATTTTGATGGGGGGTAGGACATTAACTAAATGCTTTGTTTTCTAAAAACCCATTTGTAGTTATAGTGCAGAATTGTAAAATAGTGAATAACAAATATTATTTAGAGGCTGAATACTGAATCTAATCTGTAATTGCTGAATATTTGAAATAATATGAGTTGCAAATGTTGGTATCTTCTTCTAATGAGTAAGTTATAGTTGTTATAGTTGCATTGCTCTTAAAGGACAATATTTTGTGAAGAACATGGTGCTCCCACTGAGGTTTAAAAACCAAACAAAAAGAGAGGTTAAAACCAGCACAAAAGTAATAGCTAGACTGCTTAAGCAGATCAGGACCGCACTAAGTGTTCAAAATGTTACATCAGTGCAGAGTTTGACTGTGTGCTTTATCACACTAAGAGTTTCAAAGATTGCTTTTATATATATATATGCATTACAGTATCTGATGAGCAGAGCTCTGAAGTACATATGGATTTTTTGGCATACCCACAGGAGAAGCTGAATAAACAGAGTTCAACAAAAGATTAAGTTGTAGCAACTGCCACAACAGGCAAAACATCAAGGCATAATGTCATCAGTCCATCAGTCAACACCAGTGCTGTCTCTCTTATTCTTAATATCCCTAGTTAATGTAATTAATATGTTTGCAGTGTTTATAGAATGAATGAAAGAATGCAGATTAAGCTGTTTTAAAAATGAAAGGTGAAGATCCAAATGTAGATTATTCATTGGAAGTTATGATATAAGTGTCTAAACTCAAATGGATTATTTTTTATTTGGGCTTCCAGCCGGGTGCAGATATCAATTTTACCCAGCATTTCGATGACAAGCTCTGCCATCTTCATCAGGGATGGCAAATTTGTCATTGAAATGTCGGTTAAAATCAATAACTGTACTGCGGGAAGCCTGAGAAGAGTTTATTCATCATATAAGCCAGGAAAGTGCTGGATCCTTTTTCGGATTGTATTTTGTGTTTGGCTTTATGAAATCTGAGTTGCAGCTGCCAGGGTAGGCACTGTCAAGGCAGTCCATGAGTAAAGGTCTCAATCATTCCAGCCTGGGTTTATGTTGAACAAGGGTAGATCGGTGTAATATTAATCTAAAGCTCTCCTGGCTCTTCTCTCTTAACAAAGAATTTAAAATGCTGACTATATTCAGCCACTTTGATTAGAAGAAAGAGAAACAGGGTTAAAATTTCAGTCAGTAACTGTTAAAATACTTTCTTATCTTATTGAGAATAGCCACCAGGAATCCTCTTTGAGGGACACAGGTTAGGCTTCAATGACCTGGAACATCGACTGCAATGATCAATCCACTTTGCCTTTTTCTACCCCCCCCCCCCGCCCCCCATCAAACACATTTGAATCACTCCTAAAAATGTGATCATGGTAGAATGGAGCAGTGAGTGGACTTGGAGTGGGGAAGGTAGAGATTTGGTAATGGGACATTTTATTCCAAAATTATTCACTGTAATCCTTATTTTCTACAGATTAAATTGGTAGAAGTCAGTTGATTTTCTCTGTTTTAAACTGGGAGTCATACAATAGTCAGTGAAACATAACTAAAAGTAAATGAATGAGGAGAAGAAGGAGTAGAAGAGCAGATTGTAGATAGCAGCAGGAAAGATCCAAATAAAGTGTGAGGCACATTAATAACAGCTGGCATTTAAAAAGCAGGAAGATCCATTGATGCAATGTCAGGAAGCAAATGTTGTGGGTTGGAGAGAGTTAGAAACTTTGAGGATAAGAATTCATTAAATTATTAAAGAAAGATCGGTACACTTGCCATGTTTAATTTAACTGTGAACTCTGCGGCAACTGAGGATAGGTTTTCCGACTCATTTCACCAATGAGATGTCAGATCTGAGTCTGGAAATTTGGAGAAGGATAACTCAGCTTATTTCTCAACTGATGCAAGGTAATGATGGAAAAAAAGAATGATTAAGGATGCCACTGCACATTTGTGATCTACATTAAAATGGACAGAATAATGAAAAAAAATTTAATTAGACTGAAGGTATTATATTTTGGCTTTATCAATATGATCTTGCTTGCTTTTGAAGCCCATCTGGACTAAGCCTAAGGGAAGCCACATGCTTTCATAAAGTACTGAGTATTATTTGCTATTTTGTCTCTTGTACAGTTTGATCTTCCATTCATGGTCTTGCTTTACATCGTCTGGCATTTAAAAGAAATCTATTCTTCATTAATTCAATCGTAATTTTAGGCTTAAATTCAGACCAAATATAATTAAATTTTGTGCACTAGTTTATTAAAAAGTCAATTAATTAATATGTTGGGAAGGTTTCTAAAAAAAGAGTGCAGATGAAGAGGATGACATAAAATACTAACTTTTATGGTACTGCAATGGTGAAGAAATGTTTAAATACAAGATGCAATATTTTGTGGTCAGCACATCATGGTAACATAATTGATATGAGATGGACTTTTAGGTCTTAACAGTATTTCATGATTAATATGGTATTGCATGAGAGACATGCCACAGCGAAAAGCAGTTAATAGAACTACAACACCAATGCCTATTATTATCATGCCTACAAGTTCCCACATTGCCTTGACTATGGAAGCTGGATGTCTGCCGAGTTGTGTTCTGTGCTGCAAGGCCAACAACAACGCAGGAGTGCCAGAGAAATGGCACTATGTTAATAGTAAACTCAGGGCTAGAAATTCATGCATGAAAATAGGTGTTAAAATGGTGCTGTACAGAGTAATGATTTTCCATTGCTTAAGGGGATTGAAAACCATTGGTGCACTCTGTTCAAAGTTCCATGTAACTATAATTAACTTTGGAACTGGAACATGAACTGTGAACTAATCTGTTCAATGCTCTAGCAATGTCAGTAAATATTGCAAGTTTAGTTACTGGCTTTTAGGACCATAGTGCTCAATTATAACTTGAAGTCATGAGACAGCTTTGAGTCAACTAATATGAAATGTGGAGATGAACATTGGGATGGGCATCTTGCTTCTCTGCTCTTGATTTGGAGGATACAGTAAAGGGGTGGAAAGTGAGACATACAGTTTCAGATGTTGGAATCCTCACTAAGTTACATCCAAACACTTGATCCTCCTTTCATGTAGTTGGGAATGTACTCAAACAGAGTGATAAACAATATTTTGTGGTATTCTTAACAGTTATCTTGTAGATGGTAGACTGTGTGTGTTTGTTCTTAATGAAGGCAAACTTGGCATGATTAAATGCTAGAACATTTTATTACTCAACATTGTTCAACACTGAGTACATGTGGCCTGGTCACCATTGAAACTTTCAATTCCAGGTAAACTGCCAGCATTGTCCACTGGGAACTGAAGTTCTTTATTAGTAGGCAGCTGTTGATCCCAGGGCATCATGGGTATGTGCCTCTGGTGGACTGTCTTCTCCAGGGTGCAAGTCTGGGCGGGAAGATTTGAAGAACCGACTGTTGCCCATGCAGTGGGATCCCCCTCTCCATATCACTGATGTAGTCCAAGGGAAGGGAAAGTACCATTACAACTTGGCATCACTGTCGTCACAGAGGTTGCCCGAGTGAAGTTGTAAATAATATCAAACTGCATTAGGGACCCTGGCTCCAGAATTCTTCCTTGGGTTTACTCCTTTCCCTTGGGTGGGTATGGCTACAAGGCAGTGGAGGTTTGAAATCAGGGTTTTCCTTCTGTTAGGTGGGCTGCCATCCAAGGCTGACGAGCCCCACCTGCCCATCTTTATTATACACACACACACACACACATAATAACACATCCTTAAAAAAACAAAGACAATACTATGTCCCCATAAACCTGCAATGAACAATAATCCTTTCCAACAAAGATATCTACATACTTTAGCCAGACCCTTTTTCACTCAACAACTTTCAATCTGTCTCTGAGGTGGTTTAAAGATCTTTTTTGGTCTGCTGAAAGTCTCCACAGGTGTATTGCTTATATATGGTATGTTAATATTTGTGTCTTTCTGAGAAATCTGATCAACAAGTTTGTTTCTTTCACATCTTTCAAGATCCTATCTGTTTGTCTCTGATTTGGATCTTGCTGTTTGACCAAAATTAGCTCCACCTGCCCTAAAATGGAGCACTGGACTGCATCCATGTGATCAGTGGGTCTTTGCACAAACTCCAACTGATTCTGTCTCAATTCACAGAGCTCCGTCTGTTGACTGCATTTCGTCAATAACAATTCTGGTTGGTTGTGTTGAGCTGTTGCAGTTGTTTTGACTTTGGACCTACTCATCTTCCTTATTTTTAAATTTTTTCTCTTAAAATTCAGAGAGGATCATGGAGATATTTTTGATTTCCAGTCTTTAACTGGAAGTCGATGAAAGGTGGATTTTGAACCAAAGCTGCATGATGTGGAAGCAATACTTGTGACTTCTTCATAAAGATCATTCAATTCAGCACTGGTGTCCTGATTATCATGCTTCTGTAGCTGGTACGGTTGCCTATGGAAGGTGGAATTCTTGTGCTTGACTTGCATAACCTCTCTGGAGCTCTTATGGAAGCTGTTACGAGTTTCTTGAGTAACATCAGGTAAGCATGCAAGCCACTCAAAGACATCTGTGTACTCTCCTGTGAGTGAACTGTGGTCATGTTTGGTCTGTGAAGCCATTATGAGAGGCTTGAGAGCTTTGTAATTATCCATCAATAACAGATCTACCTGGGCTCTGGCATCAAGCTTGAATGGAATTGCTGTCTCATTCAGTCACTGGAACAATCCATTCTGTTTCACCAACACCAGCAGTCTGTAGGGAATCCTCAAAGACTTCCTTCATTTCTTCAACAACCATATGCACCTTTCTCTTGGTAGACCCAGCTTTACAGCACATTACAA
This sequence comes from Hypanus sabinus, assembly GCF_030144855.1. Taxonomy (NCBI): domain Eukaryota; kingdom Metazoa; phylum Chordata; class Chondrichthyes; order Myliobatiformes; family Dasyatidae; genus Hypanus; species Hypanus sabinus. Next base: position 32,978,856 of record NC_082719.1, on the reverse strand, counting down.
AATGATTCTTATTACAGGACTTTCTATAAGCAGGGCATGCCTTTAGAAGGTGACTACCTCCAGATTTGCTGTTTGAGCCTTCTTTTTGCTTTGCTGTTACTTAGGGAAATGCTTTCTGCTCCGCTCCTCTGTTTTTACAGTATACACTGTTATTTCTGTCCTGTATAGCTTCTTAGCTTGTACTTGTGCCATTTCTGCTGCCCTACACATACCTTTTTCTTGGCCCCTTAGCTCCCAGTGGAGCACAGGCCATCAATGTCCTCCTGTCTTTATTATCCTCTGTTCTGAGCCACTTTCTCGAGAGTGGATCAGGAGTAACCCCATCATTTAATTTCAGCCTTGACATCTCTCCTCCATGTGTTCTTTGGATGTCCCTTTTTCCTCTTTCTTTGGGGATTCCATTTTAATGCCTGCTTGGTGATGTTGTTGGTTGGCTTCCTTAAGGTGCCATTTCTATGGATTGCTGGTTGGTGTTTTCCCACAGTGTCTGGTTGGTTACTTTGTCAGAGTATCTGATGTTTAGCATTCATGTCAGGCACTGGTTGATAAAAATCTGCAGATCTTGTAATGTCTTCTTTGTTGTCATCCAGGTTTCAAAGCCAGATAGGAGCATTATTTTAAGATTTGAGTTAAGATTATGACTCTGGATGTCCACACTTTAAGATGTTGAAACATACTCTTGCCTTGTTGATCCTGGTTTGACATCCTCATCTGTTCCACCATGTACACTCACAATGTTTCCAAGATAGACAAAGGAAGTCACTACTTCTAGGGCTGTTTCTCTATGGGTCTATTGCTAGTGCAGTTTACCTTTATTGCTTCCATTTTATTTACATTTGGTCTTAGACCCAGCATGGTGGAGTTAGGGGTAAAAGGTGTTGATTTTTCTTGCATCTGTTATTTTGAGCTAGACAGTAGGGCAATGTCATCTGCAAACCCTAGGTTATCAATTTGCCTCCCCAGAGTCCACTGGATTTCACCTAATTTTTTACTTGTCTGTTTCATAATCCCACAAAGCCCTGAAATTTAATTTCCCTCAGGTGGCTCTCCAAATTCCTTTCAAAGTCTTTACAAGCAATAAATTCCAGCTTGACACCATTCCCAGCATAAGAAAGTCATATCTTCTTCCATTCTTTATCTTACCATCCTTTTCTTTAAAGCAGCCACTAATGGTGGTTTATTTCTGTTTGCCCTCTCTAAACCCATCATGATCTTGAAGACCAAACAAATTGCAGGAACAGGTTCCAATAGGAACAGGAAATGAGCCATCAAACATCCCTGCTTTACCCCAGTGTTGACATTAAAGTTTTCTGACAGTTTTCCCACATGTAAGACTTTGTATGATATATTGTTGTAGGAGTTCCTGATGATATTGATAAATTTCTGCAATATTCCATAATGTTTCATAATTTTCCATAGATTGTTTCTGTCTAAGCTAGCGAAGGCTTTCTTGTCGTCGATGAAGTTGATGTAGAAGGAAGTATTCCATTCAATTGGTTGTTCTATAATTATTCTTAAGGTAGCTATCTGGTCTGTGCAGGAGTGAGTTTTCCTGAAGTCTGCTTACTGGTCCTTCAATGTTGTGCCAGCAGCTTGTTGAAGGTGTTACAGAACCTTTCTGACCATAGACATTAAGGATATACCTCTGTAGCTTTTAGTCTTGTAGGTCACCCTTCTTTGGGAGCTTCATTATGTGACTTTCCTTGCACTCTTATAGCACCTCTTCATTGTCCCAGATGTTACAGAACGTGGTGTATAGGATACATGCCAAAAGTTTAAGATCTGCCTTTAGTGCCTCTGGGCTTGTTGCTTTTCTTGACTTTAGGCTCTTGATTGCCTGTATGATTTTTTTCTTTGATGGCCTGGCACAGTTGACTTCCAAATCTGATGGTGCTTATAGAATTAAAGGAAATTCTGGAGGGGGTGTCTGTTCAAAAGCTCATTGAAGTGCTGTGCCCAATGTTGGAACTATTTGTTTTCTTTAGTTTGGATGTTGATCTGGTTGAATTTGCCAGCTAGTTTCTTCATATCATATAGTTCTTTCATACTCCCATTCGCTGAGGCTTCCTTTCCTTGGGATGCAAGAGTGTTTTTGTACTCTCTCCTGTCCCTCTTGATGTTTCTCCATACGTCCTTGAGCAGCTTGTCATATTTGCTCTGTGCTTCCATTTTCTCATTCCCAGCTCTGCTTCTATTGCATTTTTCTTTTAGTATTCTCCTCTTGTTTTTTCCCGGTGCAGTCCACTCCTTATACCCAAATGTCCTTTTTCCCAGCACTACCTCTCAAATTTACTTTATTGTCTCTTTGATAGCAGTCCATTCGTCTTCAATATCGAGGTCCTCAAGTGCCAGGAACCTGTTGGAAAGTGTAAGGGCAAATCTCTGAACTGTTTCTTTGTCTGTCAGGTAGCTCACATTGTACTCCAGTCACTGGTTGGGTGGTGTACAGTTTCTTTTTAGCCTCATCTGTACTCATCTGTTGCATACATGGTTGGTCTGGTTCTCTTGTTGCCTTGTGTATCAAATAAATCCTCATTTCCGTTCATTTCTCCGAGACCTTGTTTCCCCATCACCTGTTCATATCCTCCATTATCTCTGCCTATTTTGGCATTGAAATTTCCCATGACAATGGTCAGGTCTTTTTACTTCCCTCAGCTGATGACTCCACTGTATACATTATAGAACTAATCTTTGTCTTCTTCATTTAGCATCACTTGCTGCTGCGTTATATTGGATAACTTGAGCTGTTACCTTATGCTTGGTTTTAATGCTAGCAGTGATGATTTTGCAACTGATGGCTTCCCATATGTGATCATGGCTCCATGTGCTTCTGGTTTCATCATGAAGGCTACACCCTCTGTATATGCTGTATCATTGCTCTGATGGCCTAAAAAGATGACTTTTATCCCATCTGTAAGTTGAGTCTCTCCAGATGACATCCAAGAATTGATAGTTTCTACCTTTCCATCTCATTTGCTATGATAGTGGGATTTCCTGCCTGGTACATGGTTCTCACTTTCAAGGTACTCATGGTAGATATGGACTTTGGTGACAAAAGAACTGTTAGCTGTGCATGATCCGAATTGCTTTCCCTGCACTGTGTCATGTGCTCACTCAATGATGAGCCTCTTCTCACAAAGCTGGTTGGTGTTCATCAATGTTTCTGTATTTCATTGTATCTACTGAACAGGGGATTGGCCTATGTATCTCCAATGTCTCATAGTCTAAGCTAAAGGATTGTCAATTTTGACCCTGTCCTTATTTTCTCATTTGCAAGATGAAGTATTGCCTGCCAGACCAACGCTTATTGTCTATCAGTAATTACCTGAAATACAATACTGTAGAGTTGCCTTATTGAATTGCTACCATCTTCTGTGCAGGGCCTCCCACATGCTCTTGTATGATAGCATATTGCAGCATTTAGAGCCATCAGTGATGAAAGACTGGTGATATGTTCCCCAACCTTGTAGCGACCAGATGGCAACATTTTCATGGAGACTTGTTTGTCAGTATTTGAATGAGTATTTATAAATGAGCTGAATGCAAAAAAAAAGACTGTTGTAGAATTGGAATGTTTAAGATGAATGAAAAACTTAGACAGAAATGACCAATTTCCTTTGGTGTGGATATCTAGTACAAGGGTATGATTTTAAAATTAGAGCTAGCACATCACATTTATGCAAGAGGTCATGAAAATTTGCAGATTTGCTTGGAAGAGTTATTGAAACTAGATGAATTAAAATCTTCAGAACTAAGGTGGGTCAATTTTTGTGTTCAGCAAAAACATTGAGGATTACAGCAGTTAAGGTAGGAGATGCAGGGAGGTGTGAAGTTGAGGTATAGATACAATAGTTAGGAAATTCACATCACTGGTGCTTAGTTTCCAGTATCTCAAATGTGTTTTTTTTTTAAATAGAATGTAATTGCAGAGGTTTCCAGATAGAATTGTACCCCAAAATTCAAACAGGTATTACCACTCACAAACCCATCAGATTGTTTCTCCCATGTCAGAACATGAGAGATGCTGCAGATGCTGAAAGTTCAGAGCAGCACACACAGAACTCAGCTTGTCAGGCTGCATCTATGGGAATGAGTAAACTGTTGACATTTTGAACCAGAATCCCTCATCAGGACTGGAAAGGAAGGGAAAAGATGCCAGATTAAGATGGGGGGTGGGGGAAGGAGGACAAGCTAAAAGGTAATAGGTGAAGCCATGCAAATGGGGGAGTGGGATGAAGTAAGAAGATGGGAGGTGATAAGTGGAAAGGGCAAAGGGTTGCAGTGAAAGGAATCTGATAGAGAGTGGATCATGGGAGAAAGGGAAGGAGGAGGAGCCCCAGGAGGAGATAATGGGCAGGTAAGGAGAAGAACTAAGATGCCAGAGTGGGGAAATGAAGATGAGGGAAATGGGAAGGGAAGAAACTAACCAGAAGTTGGACAAATCGCTGTTATATACATGCCATCAGGTTGGAGGCTACCTAGATAGAATATGAGGTGTTGCTCCTCCAACCTGAGAGTGGCCTCAATGTGGCAGAAAAGGAGGCCATGAACCAACAAAGCAAATTTTAATTCCAATCCCCATTCCCATCCAGGAAGTGGAAGGGGGCAAAGGATCAGGTACTTTACCTGCATCACGCTCAGTGCTGGATCACACCTTGGAATTCATCACGGTAGAGTGTGGCTAGAATGTAGTAACGCTGCTGGCCCATTACCAATATTTGAAAGACGAGTTATCTATCTGGGAAATGCTCTCTGGTCTCATCACTGAGTTGACAAGAGTCTGGTGGAACAACTCTCCAGTTCATCTGCTGGAACCTCATTTCAGATCCCAGAACCATTTCAGGCTGTAGGACCTTCATCAACAATGCCTCCAGAACCCTTGCAGTTAGGGAGAGCTCCCTTGACCCTCACACCACCCCCTCCCCAGGAGTGTGAATGTATATGGAGAAACAGCTTGTTCACTTACTGCGGAGCCGCCGATCATCCACACATCAAATGCCCACTGCATCTGGGGAAGTGCTACAACCAGGTAGGCACAAGGTGCCTTCTATCTGGTAATCTCACCCCCTCGGGCCCTTTCTTTCAATCACTTCACACCACTCCCATTCTCTGCCTTCCAAACCCCTCTGGATCTTTTGTGGGAGAACTGGATGCATCTGTCTCCGGTGCTGGGGCCATCCTGTCCCTGCGAAGACTAGATGGGAAGACACACCTTTGTGCCTTCTTCTCATGCACATTCAACTCTACATAGCACCTTTATGGAGTAGGAGACCGAGAGTTAATAATCATCAAATGGGCCTTGGATGAATGGAACACCGAATCCTTTCTGATGTGGATTGACCACCAGAACCTCATACCCATTCAACAGACTTGCCAACTCAACCCATGTCAAGTCCGCTGGGTCCTTTTCTTCGAGCAATTCAACTTCATCATCTCCTATTGACTCGGCTTCATAAACACTAAGTGGACACCCTGTTATGACAGTTGAGCCCAGCTGAAATGGAGATCAACCCCCAGCCCATCATTCCATCCTTCCAGATCCTCACCCCAATCACCTGGGACCTTGAAAACCAGATCTGCCAGGCCCTACAGCATGAGCCTGCTCTGGCTGACGCACCTGACAACTGCATGTGTGTTCTGGCACTCTAAGTGGGCCCACTCCTCACTCCTCTTTGACCATCCAGGCGACAAATGGACTGGATTATGTTGAATGCTGGTTCTGCTCACCTGCCACGATCGCAGATGTACATCAGTTTGACGCTGCCTGCCCTCAATGTGCCCAGTCCAATTCCTCCATCTAGTGTCCCTATGTGGGTAATGTCCTCCAGGACATTGTATTGAACTGGTGCCCACTGTTCATCTCCCACTTCTGGTGAGCTATCTTCTCCCTCCTCCACACCTCATTGAGCTTGTCCTCTGGCTTTCACCTGCAGACCAAACGACAGTCAGAAAGAGCCAGTTGGCAAGTGGAGTTGTTTCTGCAATGCTTTGCCACCTTTGACCTTCCCACATGGAAGAAGTATCTGTTCTGGGGTGAGCTGCCCCATATTCTACACACTATCTCTACTACAGGTATGTCACCCTTTGAAGTGCTTTATAGATACCAACCCCTGTTGTTCCCTGCCGAGGAGCCAGTGATGGGCCCTCTGCCTGGACCCTCATTGGCTGATAGAATGCATGGAAAAGGGCATGGAGGACCATTCCAGCTGCTCACAGTGCCTACTGCTGCCAGGCTAACCACCATCAGCACCCATCCAGATTTCTCTGGATAGGAGAATGTGTCTGGTTGTCCACCCAAGATCTACTTATGTACATCAACTCCTGCAAGCTGTCACCTCGGTTCATTGGTCTCTTCAAGATTACCCGTTGCATCAACCTCGTCTCAAGCTGCCACAGTACATCAGGATTACATTTATGTTCCACATGTCCTGCCTCAAGCCCTTTGACTATGAATTGTTTAGCTCACCTGAGCTTGCACCTCCAGGCTGGGATGTTGGAAGGTGGTCCAGTGTGCACGGTTTGCTGGTTGATGGAGTCATGTCATAAAGCTCAAAATAAGTTGTATTATCTAAGTGCATACTGTGCCTATAAAAAGTATTACCTGCCTTGGAAGTTTTCATTTTTTTGTTTTATAACACTGAATAATAGTGGATTAAGTTTGGCTTTTTTGACACTGATCAACGGAAAAAGACTTTCATTGGATTGAGTCTCTATCAGCTTTGCACATCTGGACACTGCAATTGTTCCCCATTCTTCTTTACAAAACTGCTCAAGCTCTGTCAGATTGCATGGGGATTGTGAGTGAACAGCCCTTTTCACATCCAGCCACAAATTCTCAATTAGACTGAGGTCTGGACTCTGATTTGGCTACTCCAGGAAATTAACTTTGTTGCTTTTAAGCTGTTCCTGTGTAGCTTGGAGTCATTGTCTTGCTGGAAAACAAATCTTCTCCCAAGTCGCAGTTCTCTTGCAGACTTGCATCAGGTTTTCCTCCAGGATTTCCTTGTATTTTGCTGCATCCATTTTACCCTCTACCTTCACAAGCCTTCCAGGGCCTGCTGCAGTGAGGCATGACTCAGCCAACACCATGATTCATGTTAGGGATTTTGTGTTTCTGATGATGTGTGGTGTTTGGCTTACACCAAAGATTGCATTTAGTCTGATTGTCAAAGAGCTCAATTTTGGTTTCATCAGACCATAGAACCTTTCACCTTACTTCAGAGTCTCCCGCATGCCTTCTGGGAAACTCTAGCTGAGATTTCGTGATTTTTCAGTAGTGGGTTCCTCTTTGCCACTCTCCCATAAAGCTGTGATTGGTGAAGCACCTGGGCAACAGTTGTATATGCAGCCTCTCCCATCTCAGCCACTGAAATTTGTAACTCCTCCAGAACTGTCATAGGTCTCTTGATGGCCTCCCTCACTTGTCCCACTTCTTGCACAGTCACAGTTTTTGAAGATGACTTGTTCTTGGCAGATTTATGGCGGTACCAAATTCTTTTCATGTCATGATGATTGATTTAACTATACTCCAAGGGATAGTCAGTGACTTGGAAATTTTGTTGTATCCATCTCCTGGCTTGTGCTTTTCAATAACCTATTTGCAGAGATGCTTGGAATGTTCTTTTGTCTCCATGGTGTAGTTTTTGTCAGGATACTGACTCATCAGCAATTGAACCTTCCAGATGCAGGTGTACTTTTACTACAATCAGTTGAAACACCCTGACTGCACACAGGTGATCTCCAATTAACTAATTATGTGATTTCTAAAACCAATTGGCTGCATCAATGATGATTTGATGTGTCATATTAAAAGGGGTGAATACTCAAGCAATCAATTATTTTGTGTTTTGTATTTGTAATTAAGTTTGATCATTTTGTAGAGATTTGTTTCACCTTGACATAAAAGAATCTTTTTCTGTTGATCAGTGTCAAAAAAAGCCAAATTAAATCCGCTGTGATTCAATGCTGTAAAACAATAAAACATGAACATTTACAAGGGGGAGGGGTGAATACTTATTAAAGGCACTGTATATGTCACCTATATGTCACCATCTACAATCCTGAGATTCATTTTTCTGCAGGCATACTGAGCAAATCATAGAACAGGAACTATAACAGTATCAATGAAAGATCAACTAGAGTGTAGATAAATGCAAATATAAATCAATGGCAATAAATAATGAGAACATGATAAAGTGAGTTAATTGGTTGTGGGAACATCACAATGGATGAGCAAGTGAGTGTTGTTATCTCTTTTTGGTCAAGAGCCTGATGGTTGTGGGGTAGTAAATGTTGAACTTGGTGGTGCAAGTCCTGAGGCTCTTGTCCCTTCTATCTGATGGCAGCAGCAAGAAAAGATCATGGCCTGAGTGGTTGGGACCTTTAATGATGGATGCTGCTTTCCAAAGACAGTGTTTCATGCAGATGTTTGTAATTGTTGAGAGGGCTTTTCCATTGATGTACTAGGAATCCACCGCCTTTTGTATGATTTTCCTTTCAAAGTCATTGGTGTGTGCATATCAGGCTACGACACAGCCAGTCAACACATTCTCCACTATACATAAAGAGAAGTTTGTCAAAGTTTTAAATGTCAAGCTGAATCTCTGCAGACTCCTAAGGAAGTAGAGGCATTGCCATGCTTTCTTTGCAATTGCACTTACAGGACACTGGGTCTAGGATAGATTCTCTGAAATAGTAACACCCAGGAATTTAAAGTGCTAACCCTCTCCAACTCTGATCCTCTGATGAGTACTTGGTCATGGATCTTTTGCTTCCCTCTCTTGAGGTCTACAATCAGTTCCTTGGTCTTGCTGACATTGAGTGAGAGGTTTGTTGCTCTGATACCACTCTGCCAAATTTTGAATCTCTCTCCCATATGCTGATACACCACCACTTTCGATTTGGCTCACCATAGTGGTGGAATTAGCAAACTTAAATATTGTATTGGATCTGTGCTCAGCCTCACAGTTATAAGTGTAAAGCAACTAGAGCAGGGGGCTAAGCACACAGCCCTGTGTGCACCTGTGCTGATGGAGATCATGGGGGAGATATTGTCGCTAATCAGAACTGACTAGGGTTTACAAGAGAGAATATCCAGGATCCAATTGCACAAAGAGATATTGAGGCCAAGGTCTAGGAGCTTATGGGTTAGTTTGGAGTGCATGATGGTATTAAATGCTGAGCTGTAATTGAAAAAGACCACCCTGATGCATGCACCTTTGCTGTCCAGGTGTTCCAGGGTTGAGTGAAGAGCCTATCAGATGGCATCTGCTGTAGACCTGTTGCTCTGGTTCAAAATGGAGCAGATCCAAGTCACCTCACAGTCAGGGGTTGATATGTTTCATCACCAGCCTCTCAAATGCTTCATCACTGTAGATGAAAGTGCAACTGTGTGCTATTAATTGATGCAGGTCATCATCTTCTTGGGCACTGGTATAAATGAAGACTGCTTAAAGCAGGTGGGTACCACACATTGCTGAAGTGAGAGGTTAAAGATCTCAGTGAACCAGCCAGTTGGTCAGCACAGATTTTTAGTACATGGCCAGGTAGCTAGTCCAGTCCAGATGTTTTCCTTAGATTCACCCTCCTGAAGAAGCATGTCAGCTTTAGATACTGATATCAAAGAATCATTGGGAAATCTGGTTCATGATGGTCTTCCATGTTCTGATGGTCAAAGTGAGCCGTGCTACAGCTGTCGAGCATCCCTCATTGATTCAAGTTTGATCTGTAATCCTCATTTCACCCATGAGATGGGTTTCTGGAGATGATACCTGCCCTTCTTGTAGCTTTCTTGGTCTCCGGACTTAAATGCCTCTGGTGTGGCCCTCAGCAAATTTCGGATCTCATGGTTCATCCAGAGCTTCTGCTTGGTGTAGACTCTGAATGATTTAGTGGGGACACACTCATGTGCCTATTCCTTTTTTGTGGGGCGAGCATGGATTTAGGGGTTGATGATGGTGCTGCAGTTCTTTTCTTTCTTGGTTTCACTATGTTGGAGTAGGATTTCAAAGTTGTATACTTTGGTAATAAATGAACCTTTGAACTCATCTACTTGTTTTAATTAAGTCAGTTACAACCATAGTGAATTCATTCAGATCTCTGGATAAATGCTTGAAAATAGTCCAGTCCATTGACTCAAAGCAATCCTGTAATCATTCCTCTGCCTCCCGCAACCACCTCTTAGTTGTCCAGATCTCTGCAACTTTGCTTTTTGGCTCTGCCTGTATGCAGGTAGGAGGAGACTGACAAGTGATCTGATTTACCGGAATGCAGTCTGGGCATTCCTTATCTTAGTGGTCTAGTATGTTGGGACCTTTGGTGCCACAGGTTATGTGCTGGTGACAATTGGGCGGGGACCATAAAATACTGGAGCAGAATTAGGGCACTTGACCCATCGAGTCTGCTCCAACATTTTATCATAGCTGATCTATTTTTCCTGTCAGCCCCAATCTCCTGCCTTTTCGTATCCCTTCATGCTCTGACCAATCAAGAATCTATCAACCTATGCCTTAAAAATACATAAAGATTTGGCCTCCACCTCTGCATGTGGCAATGAATTCCACAGATTCACCACTCTCTTACTAAAGAAAGTTAATTCTAAAAAGATGCCAGTCCCCATCTGGATCATCATGGGCCATTGCTGGCTGTGTGAAGGGGGTTCCCTTCAGGTCTGCTCAGGCAAGTACCTCACAGTCTCCACCCACCTAACAGGAGTCACTTGCCGCTCATTTCCAACTTATCATCTGCAGACTATTTAAACCAAGCTCTCATCCACAATCTATGTTCTCTCATTCAAACCAGCCAGCCTCAACTGGTTACTCCTAGTCTATAGTTACCTTATCATGTTAAGTATCCATTCCCCCTTGTTTTGTGGGCCCTCATGACTTGTTATATTGTGGTTTATTATTGAAATTATTGCTTACTACTAAATGGTCTCCACTGTTCTGCATTTGTGTCAAGCCTCCTCTGCATTTCCTGACAGATGCACATTTTTTCTGTGACTGTGTAGGTTTACTCCTTGTCCCTTGCTTTCCTCTGACATCAAAAACATATGCAGGTTGATAATTTAAATGGCCACAGTTAATTGCTAATAGTTTGTAGATGGATGGACAATTATTGGGAATGTAGAGAGAATGAAATGGTTTTAAGTAGGATTAGTATAAAAATGAGTGCCTGATGTTGGGTGCAGGGTCAGTGAGCTGAAGGGCTTGTTTCTCTTCTGTTTCATGTGACTAAGTGTCAAACCATATAATGCTTTATCAGCTATTTATGGAAAGTTATTTCTTATATCTCCTCTTCTTACTCATTCAGCACAAATTCAAATTGATCAGTCCTTGCCACTAAATTTACACCAGAGAATATATCTGTGTATTACCTTATTTGAATCCTTAATAGTTAAAATAATGTATTATAACTTTTGGGCATTTAGTATCCTTGATGGTGCTCAGCATCAGTATCCTTATCCATTCTATAGTGGCTATTTTCTATATGCACAAAGTGCCTCAAATGTGGCTGCACCACAATGCAAAACAAAAAAAAACCCACAACATGTGTACCCTATGCTATTATTATGAAAGCTAAATTACTTTATATTCGTGAATCTATGAATAATTCCAACCATCATCTCATTGACCCATCCATTTAATCTGTCATGAAAGATTATGCAAATTCCCTGCCCCATCTAGATCCCCTCTACCCCACCACACAACATAATCATAGCAAACTGCTAAATGCTGACCTTATTTTACAGACTACTTTACTCATCCTCAGCTTTCACGAATGGGTTGGATGTGTAATCCCAGCAGTCCAAATGCCATCATATTTCACACAGCATTCAATTACTGCTTTGTGTACCTAGCTTTGTAACCTTCAACTCCTTCCTAATTAGATATTTATCTAACTCTTTATTGAAGATGTTAATCAACGTAGCATTAACTACTTTATCCAGGAATCAATGCCAAATAATTCAGTAATCTGAGGGAGCAACATCCTGATGATTTTACATCTTGCTTCAGGCTAACTTGTTTTATACGAGTCTCCTCTAAATTCTTACTCACAGCATACAATGAATAATTTGTTTCTGTATTTTATTGAATATAGATAATGTAACTTTTCAAAATTTTTTCCCATTATACTAGAAAGTTCAGTGCTGATCTCTGAACTGCCTTCAATGCATAATAGTTTTCTATTAGTGGAAAATAGAATATAGTCTGCAAAGATCTTAAAACAAGACCAGGATATTTCCACAGAGAATGGAGTGTTAGGGTTTAATGACCCCATTTTCTTGGATGGAAGTAAAGTTTTACTTTTACTCAACTCATTTAAAACTTGCGGTATGTCAGCTCTACCAAGAAGCTCAGATTCAACCTGGTGCCATGTGGAGCGTCATATTGCTGAAATTTAGCCATTTGAATTATGAAATGAATAATTTATTCAAAATATATTTATCCAGGTTATTGCAGATACACCTGAAAAATGATTTGCAATTTGTTCCTGTCAAAGAAAGATTGTTGAAAGCTAACTGTCTTGCATCAGCAACTTTGGGCACAGTCTCAAAGCCAGATTTAAATATATGGATGAAGTAGCTGCAGATAGCTCAAGTTTGCAGATTCTGCTGATAATCTGTTTATATCCTGCTATTGACCCCTCTTCCTGACCCAAGTCAGGAACTAGCACAGAATTCTACTCCATAATAATTCCAAGATTGAATAGATGATTACATTTGCCAGAAATATGATCAAAGACTTTTAAAAAAAGTCCACTGTATTTTTCAACAAAGTGTTGCAATAAGTTTCATTGTGCTCATTCGGTGAGCCAGACTACTAGAAGAAATGGGAGACTGAGGAAATGATAGGTAGGAGCTACAGGCAGGTAGTCACCCCTAGGATTCAGGAGGCAGGCAACTGGGTGACTTCAGGAGAAGGGAGGCAAATGGGCAGCCAGTGCTGAGTATCGCTGTGGCTGTTCTCTTCAATAACAAGTATACTACTTTGCATACTGTCGGGGTGGGGGGGGGAGCGGGGGAGGAGCAACAACAACCGCAGAAACCAGGTCTCTGGCACTGACTCTCACTCTGTGGCTCAGAAGGGAAAAGAGGTGAAGAGGACAGCAGTGGTGACAGGAGATTCCATAGTCAGAGGAATAGAGACAAGATTCTGTTGGCACGATAGAGACACCCAGATGGTATGTTGCTTTCCAGTGCCTGGGTCATGGATTTTGTGGATCAGGTTCATGGCATTCTAATGGGGGAGAGTGAGCAGCGAGAACTCTTGGTACATATTGGCACCAATGACCTAGGTAGGAAAGGTGAGAAGCTACTGAAGAGAGATTTTAGGAAGCTAGGTAGAAATCTGAATGGCAGGACCTCTAGTGTAGTAATCTCTAGATTACTGTCTGTGCCACGTATCAGTGAGGGTAAGAAGGATGATTTGGCAGAGGAACTGATGTAGGAGACAGGGCTTCAGATTTCTGGATCATTGGGTTATCTTCTGGGGAAGTTATGACCTGTACAAAAGGGATGGATTGCAACTGAACCCAATATCCTTGCAGGCAGGTTTGCTAGAGCTAAGGGTTTAACTCACATGGCGAGGAATGGGAACTGGAGTAATAGTGCTGTGGATAGGGCAGTTGGTTTAGTGGGGCTGCTAGCAAGGACAGGCCGATGATGGGGTAAAATTGCAGCCAATGGGATCAGTAGCAATGAAAAAAAAGTTGAAAAGGGTGTTGAATACAGGACTGAAGGTGTTATATTTGAATGCACACAGTATATGGAATAAGGTAAATGAACTTGTAGCACAGTTACAGATTGGCATGTATGCCATTGTGAGTATCACTGAATTGTGGCTGAAAGAAGATTATAGCTTGGAGCTTAATGTCCAAGGATACACATTGTATTGAAAGGACAGGCAGGAAGGGAGAGGGGGTGGGGTGGTAGGTCTGTTGGTAAAACATGAAATCAAATCATTAGAAAGAGGTGACATGGGATCAGTAGATACAGAATCATTGTGGGTAAAAATACCCTGATGGGAATTATATATAGACTTCTAAACAATAGCAAAGATGTGGTTAACAAATTGCAATGGAATATAGAAGATGCATGGCAAAGAGGCAATGTTATGGAAGTCATGGGAGATTTCAATTTGCAACTAGATTGGGGAAAATCAGGTTGGTGCTGGATCCAAAGAGGGGGAGAGTGTAGAATGCCTACAAAGTAGCTTTTTAGAGAAGCTCATGGTAGAGCTCACTAAGGGTTCAGTTATTTTGGATTGAGTGTTGAGCAATGAACCAGAATTAATTTGAGAGCTTAAGGTAAAGGAACCCTTAGAAGACAGTGATCATAATATGACAGTATTCACCCTGCAGTTTGAAAAGGAGTAGCTAAAGTCAGATGTATCAGTATTACAATGGAGTATAGGGAATTACAAAGGCATGAGGGAGGGGATGGCTAAAGTTGATTGGAAGGGGACACTAGCAGGTATGACAGCAGAGCAGCAATGTCTGGAGTTCGTGGGAGCAATTCGGAAGGTACAGTATAGATACATCTTAAAGGCATATTTGCTAATGAGAGGGCATATAAAATTAGTGGGAAGTTAGATGATTGGGAAGCATTTAAAAACTAACAGAAGGCAACTAAAAAGTAATAGAAAGGGAAAAGGTGGAATACACAGGCAAGCTAGCAAATAATATTAAAGATGATTCCAAAAGTTTCTTCAGATATATAAAGTGTAAAAGATAGGCAAGAGTAGATATACAGTAGGACTGCTGAAATATAATGCTGGAGAGGTAGTAATGGGGGACAAGGATGTAAAGGGGGTTTCTTTTTTTTTCTTTGTTACTGTTGGGAAAGGGTTTCCTTTTGTTAACTAGCAGGAATGCTAATTTACTGATAACGAGAATGGTATTCCTTTGTAAACCAAATGGGGATTAATGTTCTTTCTTCTGAGTCTGTAAGCTTTTGTTGACGGGCTTTTGGGCAGATCAGCGCGAGGGGGTCGAGAGAGAGGACGCAATGCTCTAAGCTGGGCGAGGATCGGACCCCAAAGGGGGGTCCGAGGCCGGGAGATTCTCCGAGGAGGGGGGGATGAAGCTAGATGTGCTTGGTTGACCAGTCGGAGGGTCCTGAGCTGTTTGGAGAGTCGAGGAGTTCGGAGGGTCCTGAGCTGCGAGTCGAGGAGTTCGGAGGGGATCGAATGGTGGCCAGAAGACTTCAGTAATTGAGCTCCAACGGTTGTGCACGAAGTGGTTTGGACTTTGATGAGTTTGGCGCCTTTTCTTTAATTTTCTCTTCATATATACTGTATCGTTATTAATCACTTAGTTATAGTAACCTTTATAAATTGTACTCATTTAATCGCATATGGTGTACTGTCTGTTTTTGGGCGAGGCGGGGACATCACACAGCATCCACACCAGCTGATTACCCAGTTTGGCGGGGCCGGAGGCTGCTCCCCCTTGACAAGAATGAGCTGAGCGAGCCTGAGGCGACCCAGGGAGTTACAAGGAAATGGCAGACAAAATGAATAAGTATTTTACATCAGTCTTCACTAGCAGTCTGCTGGAGGTTCAAGAGTGTCATGGAACAGAAATGAGTGAAGATACATTACAAGGGAGAAGATGCTTGGGAAATTGAAAAGAGTGAAGGTAGATAAATCACCTGGACTGGATGGTCTACGCCCCAGGATTTTGAAAGAGGGTGCTGAAGAGATCGTGGAAGCATTAGTAATGATCTTTCAAGAATCAATGGATTTTGGCATCATTCTGGAGGACTGGATAATTGCAAATGTCACTCCACTCTTCAAGAAGGGAAAGAGGCAGAAGAAAGAAAATTATAGGCCGGTTAGTGTGTCCTCAGGTGGTTGGAGTTGGTTGTTAAAAATGTTGTTTCAGGGTATGTAGAGGCACGTGATAAAATAGGCTGTAGTCACCATGGTTTCCTTAAAGGAAAATCTTGTCTGACAAATCTGTTGGAATTCTTTGAAGAAATGACAAACGAGAGACAAAGGAGGACTGGCTGTTGTGTACTTAGATTTTCAGAAGGCCTTTGACAAGGTGCTTAACAAGTTACGAGCCCATGGTATTATAGGAATGATAATAGCATGGATAGAGCATTGGCTGATTGGCAGGAGGCAAGGAGTAAGGAAAAAGGAAAGCATTTGCTGGTGACTGTTGGTGTTCCCAAGGGTCTGCGTTGGGACTGCTTCTTTTTATGTAATGTGTCAATGACTTGGATAATGGAATTGATGGTTTTGTGGTCAGGTTTGTAGACGATATGAAGATAGTTGGAGGGGCAGGTAGTGTGGAGGAAGCAGGCTTCAGAGGGAAATAGACAGATCATGAGGTTGGGCAAAGAAGAGTCAGGTGAAATACAATGTCAGGAAGTATATGGTCATGCACTTTGGTAGAAGAAATAAAAATGTAAACTATTTTCTAACTGGAGAGAAAATTCTAAAATCTGAGGTGAAAAGGGATTTGGCAATCCTCATGCAGGATTCTCTAAATGTTAATTTGCAGTTTCAGTCAGTGGTGAGGAAGGGAAATGAAATGTTTGCATTCATTTTGAGAGGATTAGAACTTAAAAGCAAAGATGTAATTTTATGGCTTTATAGGGCACTGATGAGGCATCACTTGGAGTATTGCGAGCAATTTTGGTCCCCTTATCTAAGAAAGGATGTGCCGACGTTGGAGAGGATTCAAAGGAAGTTAACAAAAATGATTCCAGGGTTAAAAAGCTTATCATACAAGGAGTGTTTGATAGCTCTGGGCTTCTACTCATTGGAATTCAAAAGAATACGGGGGAATCTCATTGAAACCTATCAAATGTTGAAAGGCCTCGATAGAGAGGATGTTTCCTATGGTGGGGGAGTCTAAGCTCAGAGGACACAGCCTCGGAATAGAGGGGCGTTCATTTTGAACAGAGATGATGAGGAATTTCTTTAGCCAGAGAGTGATGAACCATTTGGAATCACCACAGGCGATTCTGGAAGCCATGTCATTGGGTATATTTAAGACAGAGGCTGATTACTCAAGGCATGATGGGTTATGGAGAGGAGGAAGGAGTTTGGTGCTGAGAGGGAAAAGGATCATCCATGATGAAATGGTGGAGTAGACTTGATAGGCCAAATGGCCTAATTCTGCTCCTATATCTCATGGTGTTACGGGTTTATGGTCTTAAAACCATAAGCAGCCAAAGCAGTCTGCTTGTTTTCTTTCCACTATCAGAGTTCTGCTAATAGTTTTAAGAACTGTTTTTTCAAGCTGTGGCATCTCTAGTTAAAAGTCTTCAATGATTTTATTTTAAATATATTACTTCTTGAGTTGTAGTCATCACGACAGGGAACATACTGTTGTTAGTAGAGTTACATAAAATTATACAAGGCATAGATAAGGCAGCCAGAATCTTTTTCCCAGAGTGTGAATATCAAGTCGATGAGTACATACATAGGATTAAGATGAGAGGAAAGAACTTTAGTTTTATTTTGAAGAGTTTGGCTTATTCTTACCTGGAACTCACTGCCTGTGGAGGTGGTGGAATCAGATAGTCATTATGTTTAAGAGGCGTTTAGATGAGGCAGTTAAATGGAGTAAACATAAGAACGCTGACCTAATGCAAACAAATGGGAGATTGTAAAAAGGTAAAATGATGGGCATGAACAAGGAAGACCTATTTCTGTGCTGTTGGACTCCATGGTTCTATGATACAATTATCTATATATTGATTCAAATCTGATAGAAGAACTCAATTAGCTGGTATTTTATTTAACAAGCTTTTGTTTTATTTCAAAATTTAATCTAATTCTAGTCATAGCTTAAAACCATTCATCCTAGAATGGGTACAAAATAGTAGGAAGCTATTCAGTCCATTATGTCTACACCGGCTCTCAAGAATAATTCATTATTCAGAGTGCATTAGCATTTTGAAGGTTATGATGGCCAGTGTGAAGACCTGATTATTTGGGAAAAGAGAGCATTAAAAATTGAATGGTCATTCAGAAGGAAAGTTAGTCACAAGATTTAGTTGCATCACTATAATTTGGAAAAGTTAATTGTTTAATTAATTTTTGTCTCATATTATGGATATGACTACAACAATTGTTGAGCATATTGTAAGGATAGAGCAGCCCAAGGAAATTCAGGTACTATGAAATACAATACCCTGGTGTATACTAAAGTAGCGTTACTTATCTGGGCTTGGTGAAAGATCAGAGTAGAGTTAGATTCAGATTTAGCAAGGAAATCTGGATCCACAAAGACTGGGAGCACATGCAAAAAGTCACTGGATGTCATCTCACGTTAGAGATTCAAAGATTTAAAGTACATTTATTATCAAAGTATGTATACAGTATGCAACCCTGAGATTTATCCTCCTACAAGCAGCCATGAATCAAAGAAACACCATGGAACCCATTCAAAGAAAACATCAAACATCCAACAACACAGAAATAAAAGATCAATGTGAGCAAGCAGCAAAAAGCAATTGAATAACATACCAAATATTAAACATCAAATCATAGTATCCTCAATATGGTCTAGTAGTGTACAGTTCAGTTCAGTTCAGTCTAGCACTGTCGTTCATTGACAAGAGCTGTTATGTGCCAAAATGCTCCAATGAAATTGTGCAAAATTGCAATGGAAGAGTAAGCAGAATCCAGAAGCACATGTAACATGAGCTGCAGGGTCCTCCAAAAATGTGTCTACGGCCATGAGTCACAAAGATCAAGCCTTGCATTGTGGAACCAAAGAGTCACATAACTGCGTATGATGTAATGTGGGACCAAAAACTGGCTGGAAAAACTCGGCAGGAAAGACAGTATATGTGAAAATAAAAGAATTAACTTTAAGATTGGAGATATTTCAGCATCAACTGTCTCATGGTCTTCTCAGGTTACTACGATGAGTTCTGAAAGAGACAATATTGGAGATTGTGGTGGCACTAAGAATGATCTTTCAAAGATCATTGGAATCTGACATGGTGCCAGAGGACTGGAAAATTGCAAATGTCACCCCACTCTTTAAGAAAGGAGGAAGGCAGCAGAAAGGAAATTATAGACTAGTTAGCCTGACCTCAGTGGTTGGAAAGTTGTCAGAGTCAATTGTTAAGGTGATGGAGTACTTGGTGACATAGGACAAGATAGTACAAAGTCAGCATATGAGGGCAAATCCTGCCTGACAAACCTGTTGGAATTCTTTGAGGAGGTTATAAGTAGGATAGATAAAGGGGATACAGTGGATGTTGTACATTTAGACATTTGGAAGATCTTTGACAAGGTGCCACATGTGAGGCTGCTTACCAAGTTAAGAGCCCATGATATTACAAGAAATTTACTAACGTGGTTAGAGCATTGGCTGATTGGTAGGAGGGAGCGAGAGGGAATAAAAGGATCCTTTTCTGGTTGGCTGCCAATGACTAGTGGTGTTCTAAAAGGGTTGGTGTTGGGACCACTTCTTTTTATGCTGTATATAAATGATTTAGATGATGGAATAGATGGCTTTGTTACCAATTTTGCAGATGATACGAAGATTGGTGGAGGGACAGGTGGCATTGAGGAAACAGGTAGGATTCAGAAGGACTTGGACAGATTGGGAGAAAGGGCAAGAAAGTGGCAAATGAAATACAGTGTTGGAAAGTGCATGGTCATGCACTTTGGTAGTAGAAATAAATGCGCTGACTATTTTCTAAATGGGGAGAAAATCCAAATATCTGAGATGCAAAGGGACTTGAGAGTCCTTGTGCAGAGCACCCTAAAGGTTAACTAGCAGGTTGAGTCGGTGGTGAGGAAGGCAAATGCCATGTTAGCATTCATTTCAAGAGGTCTAGAGTACAAGCCCAAGGATGTGATACTGGGGCTTTATAAGGCACTGGTGAGGCCTCACCTTGAGTATTTTGAAAAGTTTTTGGCTCGTCATTTTCAAAAAGATGTACTGACATTGGAGTGAGTCCAGAGGAGGTTCACAAGGATGATTCCAGGAATGAAAGGGTTATCACACGAGGAATGTTTGATGGCTCTGGGTCTGTACTTGCTAGGATTCAGAAGGATGGGGGGGGGGGGTGTTCTCATTGAAACCTTTCAACTGTTGAAAGGCCTAGACAGAGTAGATGTGGAAAGGTGTTTCCTTCCCATGGTGGGAGAGTCTAGGACAAGAGGGCACAGCCTCAGGATAGAGGGACACCCTTTCAAAACAGATATGTGGAAAAATTTCTTTAGCTAAATGGTGGTGAATTTGTGAAATTTGTTACCACATGCAGCTGTGGAGGCCAGATCATTGGGTGTATTTAAGGCAGAGATTGATAGGTTCTTGATTGGACATGGCATCAAAGGTTACAGGGAGAAGGCTGGGAACTGGGTTTGAGGAGGGAAAAAAAGGATCAGCCACGATTGAATGGTGGAGCAGACTTGATGGGCCAGATGGCCTAATTCTGCTCCTGTGTCATATGGTCTTATTATTAGTAATTAGTGGCTTTGTTATTGAAAATGTAACAACTAAGTAACTTAAACCCTATTTGCTATTGCATCAAATGTGCACCCCATCCATCATCTTCCCTCTCCTCCTCCTCCCACCAAATGGTTCAACAGGCTTTAATGAGAACAGGCAGTGGCCCGAAATAAATTTTTCATAAGTTTTTTTTTCCTCTTTCTTTGTCCATTAGTACATAGGTAGTGTGTTGGGAATGGGTCCAGGGTTAGTGGTATGTTCTTTGTGTGAGATGTGGGAACTCTGGGAGACCTCCAGCCTCCCTGATAATTGCATCTGCACGAAGTGCATAGAGCTGCAGCTCCTTAGTGACTGTGTTAAAAACTGAAGTTGCAGGTTGGTGACCTTTGTCTCATATGGGAGAATGAGGAGATGATAGGTAGGACATTCTGGGAGGTTGTCACCCCTAAGTTACAGGAGGCAGGTAGCTGGGTCGGTGTCAGGAGAGAGAAAGGGGATAAGCAGCCAGTGTAGAGTACACTGTGACCTTTCTCCTGAATAATAATGGATACTGTTAGTGAGGTGCCACCTACTGGGGGTCTCTGGCATAGAGTTTGGCTCTGTGGCTCAGAAGAGAAGCGGGGGAGAGAAGAGGAGTGTATAGTGATAGTGACAGGGGATTCCATAGTTAGGGGAGCAGATAAGAGATTCCATAGAAGTGAAAAAGATAACCAGATGATATGTTGCTTCCCAGGTGCCAGGGTGAGGGATGTCTTAGATTGGGTCCACAGTTTTCTACAGGGTGTTGGTGAACAGTCGGAAGTTGTGGTACATTTTGGTAACAATGACAGAGGTAAGAAAAAGGATGAGGTCCTGAGAAGAAAATGCAGGAAGTTAGGTAGAAAGCTGAAAAACAGCACCACAAGGGTAGTAATCTTTGGATTACTGCCTGTGCTATGCACCAGTGAGGGTAAGAAGAGAATTATTTAGAAGATAAATGTGTGGCTCTGGAAATTGTGCAGGGGCAGGATTTCAGATTTCTGGATTGTTGGGATCTCTTCTGAGGAAGGTATGACACATACAAAAATGATGAGTAACACCTGAACTCAGGGCACTAATATCATTGTGGGCAGCTTTGCTAGAGCTGTGGGGAGGGTTTAAACTAATTTTGCAGGGGGTTGGGAACTGGAGAGATTAGACTGAGGATGGAGCAGTTGCTATACAAGTATAGTGAGAATGTGTGGAAGGACAGGCAGGTAATAGAGCAAAGTTGCAGCTAGTTGGCATGAGTTGAAATGTAGCATGGGGGAAAAATCAAAAAGGATGATGAAAATAGGTCTGAAAATGTTATGCACAGATTGAAAGATAGAATGAACACAGTATATGAAATGTGGCAGATGATCTAGTGGTGCAGTTAGAGATTTTCAGGTATGACATTATGGGCATTACTGAATTGTGGCTGAAAGAAAATCATATTTGGCAGCTTAACCTCCAAGGATACACGTTGTATCAAAAGGGCAGGTAAGGAGGCAGAGGAGATGGGATAGCTCTATTGACAAAAAATAAAATCAAATCCTTAGATAAAGGTGACCTAGGATCAGAGGATGTAGAATCCTTGTGGGTAGAGTTAAGAAACTGTAAGGGTAAAATGACCCTAATGGGAGTTATATACAGGCCTCCAAACAGTAGGCAGTATGTGGCATTCAAATTATAACAGGAGATCGAAAAGGCATGTAAGAAGGGCAGTGTTACAATTGTCATGGGGGATTTAATATGCAGGTTGATAGGGAAAATTAGATTGGTGCTAGATCCCAAGGGAGGGAATCTGGAGAGCAGCTTGTAGTTGAGCCCACTATAGAAAAGGCAAGGATAGAGTGTTATGTAATGAAGCAGATTTGATTATGGAGCTTAGCATAAAGGAACCCTTAGGAGACAGTGACCATACTATGATTGAATTCACCTTGCAGTTTTGAGGGCGAGAAGATACACTTAGATATATAAGTATTACTGTTGAATAAAGGAGAACTACAGAGGCATGAGAGGGGAGCTGGCCAAAGTTGATTAGAAGAGATTGCAGGATGACAGCAGAACAGTAATGGCTGGAATTTCTTGGAGCAAATTTGAAGATGCAGGATAGATATATTCCAAAGAAGAAAAAGTAATCTAAAGGGAGGGAAGGCAACTGTGACTGATGAGTGAAGTCAAAGATAGTATAAAAGGAAAAGAGAGGGCTATGACACAACAAAAATTAGTGGGAAGTTAGAGAATTCGGCAACTTCTGAAAACCAAGAGAAGGCATCTAAAAAGGCCCAAGGAAAAAGAAGATGAAATTTAAAGGTAAGTTAGCCAACAATTTAAAAAAGGATACCAAGTTTTTTTTTCCAGATAGACAAAATATAAAAGAGAGGTGGACCATGGAAAATGAAGCTGGAGAGGTAGTAATGGGGGACACAGAAATGGTGAACAAGCTTAAGTATTTTGTATCAGGTTTCACTGTGAAAGACACTAGTGCTATGCCACAAATTCGAGAGTGTCAGGAGGCAGAAGTGAGAGTATTTGCTATTACAAAGGAGAAGGTGTGTATTTAATATTTCAGCAATATTTGAATAATATCGTAAACATATTGTTAGTTCATTTAAATCATTACCGGTTACATGTAAAAGTACGTAAATGGCATACGCTATCATGCTACCACATCGTATATGTGCATCTCGCTTAAGTAAAAAAAAAGAAACCAAGACCTTTGCTCCTGGGTTCCAGTCTTTTACTTGCAATTAGTTTCATGCTTTGGAGTTGCAAAACATAACAGTTATAAGGAAGTTTTTTAAAAAACTGAACCCATTGTTCATTGCAGAATGCTTTAGGTTTCATAAACAGAATCAAAAGGAAGGGGAGTCTATTTCAGCGTATGTGGCTGAATTGAAGAGGTTGTCTGAGCATTTTCTGTTCAGTGATGCAATGAGAGACTGTATAGTTTGTGAAATCTCACAAGAAAGCATTCAGAAATGGCTCTTAACTGAAGCACAACTTACATTTAGAAAGAACAGTTGAAATTGCTGTTTCTATGGGTAGCAGATAGAGACACAATTGAGTTGCAGTCAGGAATGAAAGTTTGCATGAACAAAATTGCACCACCTCAGCAGAAACCTGCCTGGCCGAGCAAATTGTGTTACTGTTGTCAGGGGCATACACCAAACAATTGTAGATTTGAAGGTGAAACTTGCAGAAAATTTAACAAAAGTAGGACACATACAAGGAGCATGTCAGGCAGACAAAAATAAATGGACTGTACCATGAGGAGAAAAAGATAAAAAAAAATCATATTGCAGCTTCAAAAATAAAAATAATGTTGATGAAAAATCTGATAAAAGTGACACAGGAATGGCTAGCCTTGGGATTTACAATGTGAAAACTAACAACAGACAAACAATACGGCTAACACCAAAAGTGATCAGCATCTTAACTAAAATGGCATTGGACGCTGGCTCGGCCATTTCAGTCATTCCAGAGAATGAGTTTGAAAGGCATTTTAAAGGTACTGAACTGAAGCCTGCAGATATCCAAATACAAACTTATACTGCAGAAAAGATAACTCTTGTGGGAATGATAACATAACAATGAACTACAACAAACAACAAGCCACAGTTGGAATGTATGCAGTAAAGACAGGTGGGTGACCAGCATTGTGGTATGTGATTGGCTGAGACAACTATAACTTGATTGGAAATCCTTCTACCATTTGCATGCCACATCCCCTGCAATTGACTCAACTTAAAGCAAATTAAGAAAGATACTGGACGATGTCACAGCAGCATTCGAGAAATGGCATAGGGAAAGTCAAATATGTTAAAAGTAAAATACTGTTAATTGAAAATGCCAAACCCAAGCTTTACAAAGCCCGTCCTTATTCCATCTGCGATAAAGTAGCCAGTGAGCTGAATTGCATGGAGGCCGAAGAATTTCCTCCCAAGTTTGAGTGGAGACCATAAACAATACCAGAGGTCCCAGTAGCCATGAATAATGGTTCTGTCAGGATCTATGCTGATGTTGAGGTCTCCATCAACCCAATGCTGAAAGTAAATCAATTCCCTTTGTCCAGGATAGAGGACATCTTTGCAAACTTTTCTGGAGGGAAACACTTCAGCAAAGTGGTTTTAGCTGCGGCCTGCCTACAGATGGAAATGGAAGAAGTGTCTGAAGTGTTTCTCACCGTAAACACTCACAAAGATCTTTGGGGTGATAGTCTTTGCTCTGGGGTGGAGTCTGTACCTGCACTCCAGCAGAAAGCTATGGACCATGTGCTATAAGGTTGTCCAGGTATGCAGTGTTATCTGGATAACATCATTGTTATTGGTAGGAATTACAAGGAACATGTCCAAATTCTCAAGACTGTGTTAAAAAGATTAGAAGATTATGGGCTCAGAATATGATGCATGAAGTGTGAATACTCAAATCACTTACTCCGGACACTCCACTGATGCACAAGAATTACACAAGTGTGCTGAGAAAATTCAAGCAATGATGGATGTCCCAAGGTCAAAGGACATGTCATAGTTGTGGTCTCTTTGGGATTTGTCAATTACTATAACAGGTTCCTGCCAAACCTGGTTACTGAGCTGCATCCCTTGAACCCATTGGAAATAAATGACAATGGAGAAAGCAGCATGAGGTGGCTTTCAAAAAGGTGAAATAAATGGTGACATCAGACATTGTACTCATATTATTATCCACATTCCCCAGTGAAGCTTGTCTGTGATGCCTCGCCTTATAGTATAAGCAGTTCTTTCACATGTTATGAGTCATTGAAAGTAGCACCCCATAGCCTTTGCATTGTGATTCTTTACTGTTGAGAAAAATTATGCATGGATTGACAGAGAGAGCTTGAGTCTGGTTTGGGGTGTAAAACGTTTCAACCAGTACTTGTGTGAGAGAGAGTTCCCCCTGATAACCAATTATCAATTACTAGTGTCCATTTTCATCTTGCAGAAGGGTTTTGCACCAACAGCATTGGCATGAATGCTGAAGTGGGCTCAGTTTGATTTTGAAGAATACAATTACAAGATCAAATTCAAGAAGATGACTAATCATGGAAATGCTGATGGATTGTCCCATTTACTTACGGAAAAGGAAACACTTGAAAAATTTACAGCAGAGGACACTCCTCTTGACATATTCTCCCTACAGCAGCAGAGATTATCCAAAGGGAAGCCAGAGAAGACCCCAAACTGTCTCGGGTCTACATAGCAACTCAAGATGGCTGGAATGCGTAGCAGAAACTCCAGTTTCCCACTTTTACCAGAGCTGGGGCGAACTTGCCCTTGATGGAGGTTTCCTTAGGTGAGGATTAAGAGTTGTTGTACCATCCAAACTGAGAGTTAAAGTGTTGGAGGAACTACATATGAGTCTTTCTTTCTTTTTCAATCGTTTTATTGAATTTCATATATAAAAAAAACATAACATAATATTGTATTAAATAGGTTACAAGTACATTAAACTTAAAGTTAAATTAATAACAAGATAATAATATCTTATTAAACTATCGGCAAAAAAAAGATCATATAATAATCAATCTAGCCTATATTGATTATACATGAAAGGGATTAAGAATAGTCCACAAAAGAAAAAAATATATAAAAATGCAAGAAAAAAAATATAAAAAATAATAAACCTAAACTAAACATGGGCAATAATAATAGTTTATATGTATATGATAGTGTCAGAAACTCCGGAACTCCATACCAGAACAAGAATAAAAAAAAAAGGTCTGGAAGCAGCCAAATTAATTCATATGAAAATGTCGAATAAACGGTCCCCAAGTTTCTTCAAATTTAATTGATGAATCGAAAATAGTACTTCTAATTTTTTCTAAACTCAGACAAGAAATAGTTTGAGAGAACCATTGAAATGTGGTAGGAGGATTTACTTCTTTCCAATTTTGTAATATAGACCTTCTGGCCATTAATGTTGCAAAGGCAATCATTCGTCTAATTAAAGGGGAAAGTCGACTATCATCCTCATTTGGTATACCAAAAATTGCAGTGATAAAATGAGGTTGTAAATCAATATTCCAAATTGAGGAAATGGTAGCGAATATGTCCTTCCAATAGTTATGTAAGGTCGGACATGACCAAAACATGTGGGTCAATGAAGCCGCATCTAAATGACATCTGTCACATTGAGGGTTAACATGAGAGTAAAATCGAGCAAGCTTATCTTTAGACATATGAGCTCTATGTACGACCTTGAATTGTATTAAAGCATGTTTAGCACATATAGAAGAAGAATTAACCATTTGTAAAATGTTTCCCCATTTTTCCGTTGATATATTGTATTGAAGTTCTTTTTCCCATTCCTGTTTAATTTTACTCGATACCTCTGGTTGTATCTTCATAATCATATT
Source organism: Hypanus sabinus (assembly GCF_030144855.1). NCBI lineage: Eukaryota > Metazoa > Chordata > Chondrichthyes > Myliobatiformes > Dasyatidae > Hypanus > Hypanus sabinus. Next base: position 32,952,047 of record NC_082719.1, on the reverse strand, counting down.
ATAAATAAGAGCCACCAATCCCTTCTGACAGGGATTTAAAGTAAAAATCATATCTGAAAAATCTATCAAAGTTGAATTAGGAAAGGATGGTAAAACTTTATATAAAAAAATTCCAATTTGTAAATATCTAAAAAAATTAGATGTAGGTAACTTAAATTTGTTGAAAAGTTGGTCAAAAGACATCAAACTACCTTCAAAAAAAAGATCACGAAAACATATTATACCTTTCCTTTTCCATATGCTAAAAGCTTGATCTGTTAAAGAAGGTTTAAAAAAAAATTAAGTAAGATAGGGCTATCAAGAACAAAGTTTTTCAGAGTAAAAAACTTACAAAATTGAAACCAAATTCATAATGTATGTTTGACAATAGGGTTAGATATCTGTTTATTGAATTTAACTAAATCAGCAGGGAGAGAAGAACCAAGAACAGAGAATAAAGAATATCCTTGTGCATCATTACATTCTAAGTTTACCCACTGTGGGCACAATGGTGAGTCTAAATCTAGTTTCCAATATATTAAATTTCGAATATTATTTGCCCAGTAATAAAATCTAAAATTAGGCAAAGCTAAACCACTATCCTTTTTAGATTTCTGTAACTGTCTTTTACTTAATCTGGGATTTTTATTTTGCCACACAAATGAGGAAATTTTTGAATCAATGTTATCAAAAAAAGATTTAGGAATAAAAATTGGTAAGGCTTGAACTAAATATAAAAATTTTGGTAAAATCATCATTTTAATAGCATTGATCCAACCAACTAATGATAAGGATAAAGGAGACCATCTAGTAGTAAGTTGTTGAATTTGATGAAGCATAGGTAAAAAATTCAATCTGAATAAATCTTTATATTTCTTGGTAATTTTTATACCTAAATAGATAAAGTTATCAGTAACAACTTTAAATGGTATCCTGTCATTCAGTAAAGTTTGCGCATTTAAAGGAAATCATTCACTCTTGTCCAAATTTAGTTTGTAACCAGAGAAACTACCAAATTGAACCAACAAGGATAGAATAGCGGGAATAGGCCTATCCGGATCAGAAATATATAACAACAAGTCATCAGCATAAAGTGATAACTTGTATAACTTCTCATTACAGGTAATACCAAAAATATTAGGAGATTCACGAATAGCAATGGCTAAAGGTTCTAATGCAATATTAAATAATAAAGGACTTAAGGGACAACCTTGTCTCGTACCACGAGATAATTGAAAAAAAGAGGATCTGCAATTATTCGTAAGAACAGAAGCAACAGGTTTATAATATATTAATTTAATCCATAATATAAAATTAGAGCTAAAATTAAAATTTTTCAAGGCATTAAATAAGTATGTCCATTCAACTCTATCAAAAGCTTTTTCAGCATCTAATGAAATAACACATTCTGAGATTGTGGGTGGAGAAGTATAAATTATATTAATCAATTTTCTAACATTAAAAAAGGAATATCGGTTCCTAATAAAACCAGTTTGATCTCCTGAAATAATCTGTGATAGTATCTTTTCTAACCTAATAGCTAAAATTTTTGTAAGAATCTTAGAGTCTACATTTAGTAGCGACATAGGGCGATAGGATGCACTTGAAGTAGGATCTTTATCTTTTTTAAGAATTAAAGAAATAGTAGCTTCATAAAGAGACTGGGGTAATCTCTTCTTAATGAATGCATCATTAAAGATTTCACTTAACCAAGGGGAAACCAAAGAAGAAAAAGTTTTAAAAAATTCTATGATATAGCCATCAGGACCAGGAGCTTTCCCTGAATTCATTGATGAAATATCCTCTCCTACTTCAGCCATAGAAATAGGAGCATCAAACAAACTTCGATCTTCATCTGTCAGTTTGGGAATATTCAAATTGTTAAAAAAACTATCCATCATAGACAGATGGCCATCAAATTCTGATTGATATAAAGATTTATAAAAAATCTTGGAAAGCATTATTGATTTCTTTATGATCAGTAGTCAAATTACTGTCTTGTTTACGAATTTTAATAATTTGTCGCTTAGTCGAAATAGCTTTTAATTGGTTAGCTAACAATTTACCAGTTCGGTCACTATGAATTTAAAATTGAGCCCTGGTCTTAATTAATTGATTCTCAATTGAAGAAGATAATAATAAGCTATGCTCCATTTGAAGCTCAACTCTCTTCTTATAAAGTTCTTTGGTAGGAGTCACGGAGTAAATCTTATCAATTTATTTAATTTTATCCACTAATAAAGCTATATCTAAATATCTTTGTTTTCTTTTACCAGCGGAATATGAGATAATTTGTCCATGAATAAAGGCCTTAAAAGAATCCCAAAGTATTCCTCTGTCAATTTCTTCGGTATAGTTTGTTGAAAAAAATATGTCAATTTGCTGTTTCATAAAGGTAATAAATTCTGGATCTTGAAGCAAAGTAGCGTTGAGTCTCCAAGATCTAGTATTAATGGAAGAGTCCGAAATCTTGATAGATAACTTCAAAGGTGCATGATCCGAAATGGCAATAGAATCGTATTTACAATCAGTAACATCTGTTAATAAACGGTGATCAATAAGGAAATAATCAATTCTTGAATAACTATGATATACATGTGAAAAAAATGAAAATTCTTTATCTTTAGGGTTCAAAACCCACCATATTTCAGTAATTCCGGAATCGACCATAAAAGAATTAATAAGTAAAGCTGATCTATTCGGAAGAATTCGAATAGGTTTAGATCTATCCATCAAAGGGTTCAAACAACAATTGAAATCTCCACCCATTATCAACATATATTCATTTAGATTAGGAAGGGAAGTAAATAAACGTTTAACAAATTCAGGGCAGTCAAAGTTTGGAGCATAAATATTAAATAAAGCCACTTTTCGATTAAAAAGTGAACCAATAATCAACAAGAATCTGCCCTGTGGATCAGATATAATTTCATGATGTATAAACGAAATTGATGGGTCTATAAAAATAGACACACCCCTAATTTTAGCGGTACAATTCGAGTGAAATTGTTGACCCTGCCAGAACCTAAAAAAGCGTTGATTGTCCTCCTTCCTAATATGGGTCTCCTGTACAAAGATAATATTAGCATTTAGTCTATGGAATACTTTAAATTTTTTTTACATTTAATCGGATGATTTAAACCATTAGTATACCAAGAAATAAAAGTAATAGACTTGTCCATCATGCCAATATTAATTGTATATATCATAAAAGGTTAAAAAGACACATAACCCATAATTCAGGAAGAAGGAATAATGATACAGGAGCAACTGAAGAACATGACACCTCACCAATATTAATAATTTAAAGTTGGCCCATGAACGAAAAGCAAAAAAATAAAAAGCAAAAGCGTGAAAAAAGATCCCTACCCCCTCCCCCAACCCCATGAAAAAAAGCCAACCGGCAGGCGCACAAACTAATACTAATATTACCCCCATTTCAAGATGGCAACTCCATGAAAATATAAAAAGAAACTATATAACACCCAGATTAAAGTACAGGGTTGCAAAAAATATATATATCAATCAAAATGAAAAAAAAGTAATATAGTAAAGCAAAAGATCGTTAATAAAAAAGGATAAACATTAAAGTTTGAAAAAGTGTAATATACCTTTTAAAAAAAAGGATTCCATATTCAAATACAAGAAAAATGACGTTTCAAAAGCAAAGACTTATGGGAAGAAGAAACGACATTTTGAAAAAACCATATTACAAAATATAAATGTAAGTTCAATCTATTAAAAAATTTAATAAAAAAGTCATCAAAATAGGATTAAAAAAGGATTCAATAGTCACTACAATATAAAAAAAGTCCAAAAATTCCAAAACATTCGTCCCATTTCCAAGTACAAGCAAACAAATAAATGCTTATGGAAAGCAAGGTCTTATGGGAAGAAGAAACGACATCTTAAAAAAAATAAGTCATTATCACAAAATATAAACGTGTATATCCAATACAGAGAAAAAATAAGAAAAAAGACATTATAGAAAAATTAAAAAAGCATCTATAAACCATGATAATAATAAAAAAAACCAGATCTATAGACCAAAGTAAGAAGCTACAACACAGCTTCATAGGTTAAAACCCAAAACGAAATGGCATCTTCTCTCCAAAAATTCTTCAACATAACACATAGTTCAACTTATACTAGAAGATCGATATTCTTTGACAAATTTCTTCGCTTCTTCCGGAGTATTAAAGAAGTGCTGACTGTTGTCATTCAGCGTAATTCTGAGATTCGCTGGATATCTTAAAGCTTGTTTAAGTCCAATCGAATGAATCTCTGCCATCACCTGTTTAAAAGTGATTCTTGCTTTCATCACATCAAATGAATAATCTTCAACAATACGAAACTTAAAGTTTCTGTAAGAAATCGTACCTTTCTGACGAGCTAATCGGATTGAAAGCTCTTTCTCCCGAGGATAATGGAGACGAACAATCACAGCCCGTGGCTTGTCACCCGTAGCCGAAAATCTCGAAACTCTGTGGGCACGATCGATAATAGGTTTAGCCTGCAAAGCTTCAGCGCCGAAAACTTCCCATAATAAGTTAGAGAAAAATTCAGTTAAGTCACCGGACTCAACTTTCTCGGGAAGCCCGATGATTCGCAAATTCTGTCTGCGAGATCGGTTTTCAAGATCTGTAATTTTAAACTTATACTGATCAACTGTTCTAGTAGTCGACAGTACCTTCTTCTCCAACGTTTCAATTGTATGTATTTTTTCACAAATTAACTTCTCAAGAGTCACGATCTTGTCTTCATGCCGTTGAATATCCGATGCCTGCGATTGAAGCTTGGTATCAAGCGATCTAACAACTCCTTCAAGTTCAGACATTTTCGTGGTAAGTTTATTTTCCAACCTTGCCAGTTTACTTTCCAAATTTGCCGCTTTACTTTCCAATCTACTTTCCAAACTTGCAAGTTTAGTATCCAGAAGATTAGAAATTGCATCGAGAGATAAAGGGTCTTTAGATGATTTCTTAGCTGTAGCCATTTTAAGTTTAGAAAGATTAGATCAAATATTGTTTTAGAAAAAAAAGTAAATCGTAAGTAACAACCCATATGATTAAATACGAAAAGGTTTGATTAAAGGGTGATTATAGTTGAAAAGATGAAGAGCGCCTAAAAGGCAGATGTCTACATCGTCATCTTGAAACTCCACCCCCACATATGAGTCATCTGGGCGTGGTTAAAATGAAAGTGTCTGGGGCCTGGGTTGGATCAGCAGCTCAAGTGGTTTGTGATGCACTGTTGGGGATGCCAGCAGACCCATAAGATGCCAGGAGCGTCTCTTCATCCCTGGGAATGGCCTGCATTGCCCTGGCAGAGAATTCATGTGGATTTTGTCAGTCCATTCATGGACAAACATTTTTTAGTAGCGGTGGACGCAGCTACAAAGTGGCCAGAAGTGTTCTCAATAGCTTCTGCTGCAACCTCACAGGCCAACAGTACAACAGTTTTTGTAGGCAACATATCTGAGAAAGCTTCTGATACATTAATCAGGCAGTTACTTGTGAACTGTGCCTTGTTTTTAAGCTGGAAGAGAGTTCAAGGAGCTTCAGGAAAGTTGCAACCATTCAGCTTTTGTGAGGATAAAGAACCAGAATCTACTCTGCATGCACTAAGGTTATTGCATGAACTTCAAGTGGGAGACAAAAAGCTGCTTGTAAAAGTAGATGCAAAGACCAAAGCCCAGCTGAATGAGTGGAAGGTGAAAAAGAAAGGAGGCAATGGAGAAATGAAAACAAGATTCATCAGATGACATTATGGATGAGGAAACCAACAGGAGAGATTGGATCGTAAAGGCAGCAACAGAGGATTAATAAGAGAATACTCCAGTGAACTAAATGCACCTTCCCAAGATCAAGATGCACAAACTAAAAGAAGAAAGGGTAAAGAGTAGAAAGGTCTCCAGAGTTGTCAAAACCACTTTCTGCAGTCTCAGAGTCACCTCCTACAACCTACACCTACTCCTACACCTCCTACAATAGGAGGCCCCAGAAACTGAGTTTGTTTTCACAGCCATAAGTCTCACCTGCTAAGCAGCGTGAACCTTCTTGTCAGGAAAGACGTTATCTCACAAGAGTAAGAAAATCTCCACCGTGATTAAATCTTCTGGCATGAGTAAGACAATTTAAAATTTACAATGCTATGGATGTCTGTATATAGTAGTTGTATTATATAGGATACTGTGTGTATAGTTGAGAAGCATTCTCTATTGAGTTAGAGTTTTTTGCTAAGCAGGAAGGAGTGTGGTGTATTTAATAGTTCAGTAATATTTGAGTAATTTTGTACTGTATATACATCTTGGTTGATTAAGCATTCTTGTTCATTTCAATAATTCATTATGGGTTAGATGCATAAATACGTGAATTGCATATGTCATTGAGTTACCACAATATACTGCATGCCTTGCTTGAAGTAAACTCAAGTTAGGCTCACATTTTGGACTCTCGTGTCTTCCTTTGAATTAGTTTAATTTTTGAAGTTACAAAACATAATACTTTACCGAGAACGGAGAAGCAAAATTGCTAAAAGCAATGGACCTGAATTATGGAGGTGAGATTAAGTAAAGTGACTAAGAGGTTGCTTACAAATGTAAATTTTAAAGATGGGGAGAAAATAGCAAGAAAGAGACCTTATGATATATAGATCTTAAAAATACATTTGAGGCAGGGAAAGCCTTAATTATTAGTAGAAATAAAGGAAAGGAAATGTGCAAAAGGCCAAAATCAGAGGAGAAAAGAATCTAGTTCCAAAGGCAAACTATTACAGGAGCAGGAAGAGCATCATTTAGAAGGAGAATTGGCCTTTCAGCCCACTGCATCCATACCCACCATCAAGCACCAACTATAGTAATTACGCTTTCTCATTTTTCTTTAACTTCTTCTTTGACTTGACCAGCCCTTCACCTCTGTAAATCTCCTGCCACCCATTAACACAAGTGTTAATTTATAGTAAGTTGATTTGATAACTGGCACATATTAGGCATATTGGAAGACACTGGAGTAGTCAAGGAAAATCCATGGGGTCACTATGTGAACATGCAGACTTAGGACTGACAACACTCAAGCTCAAAACTAACCTGGGTCTCATGTGCATCAAGGTTGGAGGTTACCCAGATGGAATATAAGTTGTTGCTCCTCCAACCTGAGTGTGGCCTCATCGTGGCAATAGAGGAGGCCATGGACTGAATGGGAAATCAAATTGAAATCCATAAACCTGCCTGTCCAGGTAGACCCATTGTATCTACTTGTTCCTGTTCCACTGAACTTACATCTGCATATCTTGACTCTCTTTTATTCCTCCTGGTTTAGTCCCTTCTTGCCTACATCCATGACACTTCATATGCTCTTAATCTGTTCAATGACTTCAAGTTCACTGTCCCTGATCATCACATTTTCACGATGGGTGTCCAGTCTCCATGCACCTCCATCCCCCAGCTGGAAGGTCTCAAAACCCTTTGCTTCTTTCTGGACACCACCACTCTACTTTGTCTGCTGGAACTGGTCCTCGCCCTCAACATTTTCTCCTTTGGCTCCTCCCACTTCCTTCAAACAAAAGGTGTAGCAATGGGCACTCGCATGTGTCCCAACTATGCCTGCCTTTTCGTTGGCTAAATGGAACAAGCCTACACTGGTATTACTGCCCCACTTTTCATATGCTACATCAACGACTACTTTGGTGCTGCTTCCTGCACCCATGTGTAACTCTTCAACTTCATCAATTTTGCTTCCAACTTCCACCCTGCCCTCAAATTTACCTGATCCATTTCTGACATCTCCCTCCCCTTTCTCCCTGTCTCTGTCTCTGTCTTTGTCTCTGGAGACAGTGACAGTTTATCTTCTGATATCTTTTACAAACACACAGATTATCACAGATACCTGGACTATACCTCTTCCCACTCTGTCACTTGTAAAAATGCCATCCCCTTCTCTCAATTTCTCCATCTCTGCTGCATCTACTCTCAAGATGAGGCTTTTCACATAATGAAATCTTTTCCTTCTTCAAAGAAAGGGGCTTTACTTCCTCCACCACCAACACTGCCCTCACCCACATCTCTTCCATTTCATGCATGTCTGCCCCTTCCATCACTTCCATCCTTCCATCACTCTGCCAGGGATAGGGTTCCCCATATCCTCACCTACCACCCAAACAGCTTCCACATCCAGAACATATTGCTTCTTAGCTTCTGTCATCTCCCAACAGGATACCACCACCAAGCATATTTTTCCCTCCCCCTACTATCCGCTTCCCACAGGGATTGCTTCCTGTACGAATCTCTTGTCCGTTTGTCCCTCCCCACTAATCTCCCTCCTAACACTTATCCTCGCAAGTGGAACAAGTGCTACTGCTCCCTCCACACCTCTTCCCTCACTACCATTCAGGGCCCTAAACAGCCCTTCCAGATGAGGTGACAGTTCACCCCTGAGTCTGTTGGGGTCAGAAACTGTATCTGGTGTTCCTGGTGTGGCCTCCTGTACATCGGTGAGACCAGACGTAGATTGGGAGACCGCTTCGCCGATCATCTACGCTCTTTCTGCCAGAAAAAGCAGGATCCCAGGTGGCCACCCATTTTAATTCCACTTCTCATTCCTTTTCCAACATGTCAGTCCATGGCCTCCTCTACTGCCACGATGAGGCCACACTCAAGTTGGAGGAGCAACATCTCATATTCTGTCTGGGTAGCCTCAAACCTGATGGCATGAACATCAATTTCTCAAAGTTTCAGTAATTCTCTTTCACCATTTCCCATTCCCATTTCCCTCTCTCACCTTATCTCTTTATCTGGCCATCACCTCCCATAGCGCTCCTCCCGCTTCCCTTTCTCCGATGGCCTTATGTCCTCTCCCCTCAGATTCCCTGTTCTCCAGCCCTTTATCTTTCAAAAATCGACTTCCCAGCTCTTTACTTCACTCCTCCCTATTTGCTGCTTTCACCTTCCACCTTGTACCTCTTCCTCTCCTCCCACCACTTCTTACTCTGACTACTAATTTTTTTTTCTCAGTTCCGATGAAGGATTTCAGTCCAAAACGCTGACTGTTTACTCCTTTCCATAGATGCTGCTTAGCCTGCTGAGTTCCTCCAACATCTTGTGTGTATTACTTTGATTTCCAGCGTCTTCAGATTTTCTCTTGTTTGAGAAACAGTTATTTCCCATTTTTGGACCAGAACTTCAATTACAGTACCACAAAAATTCAAAACTACAGCAAAGAGCTACCTTCCTATTGCAGCGTCGTTATTACATTGAAAATGGAGCATCTAAACAGAACACCACTGTAGGTTCATTGTTAAGACTGCCTGACAAAGACATGGTACAGATAAAAGGGCATTATTTTCCTGTTAAAGTGGTAGAGTTAATTCCAAAGCAAGTTTATGAATATGTTTCGAGTAGCTGGAGTAATTCAAAGATATGTTTGGATTAGAACATAAAACATTCCCATCACATACATTATCAGTTATCCTTCAATCAGGGTTTCATTAGGTGGGCCATATAACAATTATTTAAAAAGTACTATGAAGCAGACTGAGGAAATTCACTGAGGAACATTTGGCATTATTCATATGAAGGTAGCAATTTGTAATTTTGTCTGTTGGCACAGTATTGGCAAGAATCTGGATGTTCTAGCCAGTAAGTGCACACTGCTCTAAGGCTGCAGTTCACAGCTGCTGAATTCACCTTTCCAAATTATGAGCTGTCCCTTCCAGTGAGCACAGACAGGCTTCGTTGAGAAAGGTGTGAGCAGCTTCCTGGTGTTATTCACAGGAATGCACAGCTATTCAAAATGGAAAGAGGTAACACATGTAGAATCTTGCATCATCACTAAACATACCATAGAAGAACTCAGATTCATTGAGATGGTATATGGTCTTCATATTGTATTCAGTAACAATCCACAATCTCAGTCATTTCAACATGAAGTGAAATAGAATTGCTTCACTTTTCCTTATCATCCAGCCTCAGACAGAGAAGCTAAGAGATCAGTACATTTAATAAAAGAGTCAATAAATAAGTGTGTCATGCAAGGGAGATTAAGTCTTGCTATGAAGCATTTACTCCCAGATTTTCTTCTGAGCTGCAGATCAATTTTGCATACCTGACATACTCCTTCACAAGTGCTGAATCACAGAGGAGTCAAGACATATTTGAAAGAAAGGGGCCTAGTTTTCTTAGTAAGAGTCAAAAACAGATTAAAATATAGACTTAAAAGCAATTTGCAGAGGGAACAGAAAGGAAACAACAAATGTTTTGCTCAGCTGGAGGATGGCAAGGGCCTAGAAATGACTGGCTACAATGGTGAGGCAGACAGAAATCCTCATAATAAAAAAAATACTTGTGTGTACTTGAAGAGCCATGATCTGCAAAGTTATGGGCCAGTTGCTAAAAGATGGAATCAAGCACCTTCGCTCCATCTGCAACAGGCAATATTTCCTGGTGACTAACCATTTTAATTCTTCTCCACATTCCCATTCTGTCATGTCACTCTTTGATGCACTCTACTGCCACAATGGGGCCACTCTCAGGATGGAGGAGCAACACCTCATAATTTGCCTGGGTAGCCTTCATTCTGATGCATGAACGTCTATTTCTGTAACTGCTGGTAATTTCTCCCCCCTCCCCTACTTCTCCTTTCCATTCCCCATTCTGGCTCCACTCTTCCATCTTCTCTTTTCCTCACCTACCTAGCACTGCCCTCTGGTGGACCTCCTCCTTTCTGTTCTTCTATGGTTCATTCTCCACTCCTATAAGATTCCTTTTTCAGTCCTTTATCTTTTCTATCTATCACCTCCCAGCTTCTCATATTATCACCCACCCCATCCACCTACCTTCTCCCCCACCTGGCTTCACCTATCACCTTCTACCTTCCCCTCTCCTCAACTGGCCACCTATCAGCTTTTACCTTGTACACCTTCCCCTTCCCTTCACCTTCTTATACTGGCTTCATCCTCCTTTCTTTCCAGTCCTGATGAAGGGTCCCAGCCAGAGTACAAAGACGGTTCACCAGATTGATTCCTGGGATGGCAGGACTTTCGTATGAAGAAAGACTGGATTGACTAGGCTTATACTCACTGGAATTTAGAAGATTAAGGGGGGATCTTATTGAAATGTATAAAATTCTAAAGGGATTGGACAGGTTAGATGCAGGAAGATTGTTTCTGATGTTGGGGAAGTCCAGAACGAGGGGTCACAGTTTAAGGAAAAAGGGGAAGCCTTTTAGGACCGAGATGAGGAAAAAATTCTTCACACAGAGAATGGTGAATCTGTGGAATTCTCTGCCACAGGAAACTGTTGAGGCCAGTTCATTGGCTATATTTAAGAGGAAGTTAGATATCGCCCTTGTAGCTAAAGGGATCAGGAGGTATGGAGAGAAAGCAGGTACAGGGTTCTGAGTTGGATGATCAGCCATGATCATACTGAATGGCGGTGCTGGCTCAAAGGGCTGAATGGCCTACTCTTGCACCTATTTTCTATATTTCTATGAAACCTCAACTGTTTATTCCTCTCCATAGATGCTCCCTGACCTGCTGAGTTCATCAAATATCTCTGTCAATCTGGAAGGATATAAAACACCAAAATTCCCCCCCCCCCCCCGTGTCAGTGGAAGTATGTAATTTGCAGAGGGAACAGAGAGGAAATTACTGAATGTTTTGTTCAGCTGGAGGATGCTAAGGGCTGAGAACTGACTGACCACAATCGTCTGATTCTATGACTCCAAGATGCTATGAATTTTCTATAGTTCTGTGGTTCTAAATATGGTTATCTGGGATTAGGGAGCATTTGGTCTTATTGTAATAGTTAAAGATTCAAACTGTTCTCAAAACCTGATTGGTTGCCTGACTTTTCACTCCAATTCAGTTGAAGTAAGTTCAGTTCAAGTCCAAGTCAAGTCCAGATTTTTGTTTTACATTTTAACACCTAACATAATAACAGCTGTCCTGTTTGGGGTATTAAGGTTCACCCTTGAGTGAGTGAAAGAATGTGGTCAGCTGGATTTTATCGCTTCTGAATTTATTGAGCAGAGAATATGGAAGGATAACAAAGGGGGTGGGACAACAAGGAAATGAGTTAAGTAGTAATAAAAAGCATAATTAAGCATTGTATTTCCAGAGAGATTGAGAGCCAAATGTGTAACGTTACTGAGGTGGAAACATTTGGTTTTGGTATTTGTGGATTTGAGATAAACCCTATCTCATATAAACCCTAGCAGAGTGATAGGGCTGAGGATGAGGTGGTTGGTTTACAAATAGAGGCAGTGTGTAGTGAGACTGCTAGCAAAGACATGCTTATGATAGGACAAAATTGCAGTCAACAGGATCAGCTGCAATGTAAAAGGGGGCAAAATCGAAAAGGGTGATGGATATAGGACTGAAGGTGTTATATACTTGAATGCACACAGTATATGGAATAAGGTAGATGAACTTGTAGCACAGTTACAGATTGGCATGTATGATGTTGTTGATGTCATTGATTCATGGCTGAAAGAAGATTATAGTTGGGAGTTTAATGTACAAGGATAAACATTGTATTGAAAGGACAGGGAGATAGGCAGAGGGGGTGGCATGGTTCTGTTGGTAAAAAGTAAGAATTCAAATCCTTAGAAAGAGGTGACATCCGATTGAAAGGTTTAGAATAGTTGTGGATATAGCTAAGAAACTGCAAGGGTAAAAAGGCCCTGATGTAAGTTTTATATAGACCACCGAAAAATAGCAAAGATATGAGCTATCAATTACAATGGGAGATAGAAAACGTGTTAAAAGTGCAATGTTACAATAGATTGAAGAAAATCAGTATGGTGCTGGATCCCAAGAGGGAGAATTTGTAGAATGCCTATAAGGTAACTTCTAGAACAGCTTGTTGTTGAGCCCACTAGGGAATCAGCTATTATGGATTGGGTGTTGTGCAGTGAACCAGAATTGATTAATAAGCTTAAGGTAAAGGAGCCCTTAGGGGACAGTGATCATAATATGATAGAATTCACCATTTCATTTGAGAAGGAGAAGTTAAAGTCAGATATATCAGTACTACCATGGTGTAAAAGGAATCACTGAAGCATGAGGGAAGAGCTAACCAAATTTGATTGGAAGGGACATTAGCAGGGATGATAGCAGAACAGCAATGCTGGAGTTTGTGGGAGCAATTGAGGAGGTGCAGGCTAGACTCATCCCAAAGAAGAAGTAGTATTCTAAAGGCAGGATAATGCAACCATGGCTGACAAGGGTTGGCAAAGCCAACATAAAAGCCAAAGTGTGGAGATATAATACAACAGAAATTAATAGGAACTTGGAGGATTGGGAAGCTTTTAAAAACGAACCGAAGGCAACTAAATAGTCATTAAAAAGGAAAAGGTGGAATACAAAGGTAAAATAGCTAACAATATTAACGAGGATACCAAAAGTTTCTTCAGATATATAAAGAGCATAAGAGAGACAAGTGTAGATATTGTCTCACTGGAAAATTATGCTGGAGAGTAATGGGGAATATGGAAATAGCAAATGAACTGAATAGGTATTTTGCATCAGTCTTCACTGTGCAAGACGCTAGTAGTATGGTGGAGGTTTGAGAATGTCAGGGAGCAGAAGCGAGTGAAGTTGCCATTACTAAGGAGAAGGTGCTTGAAAGGTCTGAAGGTAGATAAATCACCTGGATCAGATGGTATACGCCCCAGGGTTCTGAAAGAGGTAGCTGATGAAGTTGTGGAGGTATTAGTAATGATCTTTCAAGAATCAATAGATGCTGGCATGGTTCTGATGGAATGGAAAGTTCAAATGTCACTCTGCTCTTCAAGAAGGGAGAGAGGCAGAAGACAGGAAACTATAGGCCAGTTTGTTGGACCTCAGTGGTTGGGATGATGTTGATGAGTGAATTATTAAGGATCTGATCTTGGGATACTTAGAGGTGCATTATAAAATAGGCTAGAGTCAGCATGGTTTCCTTGAAGGAAAATTTTGCCTGCCAAATCTGTAGGAATTCTTTGAAGAAATCACAAACAGAATAGACAAAAGAAATCGGTGGATGTTGTGTACTTGGATTTTCAAAAGGCCTTTTATAAAGTGCTGCACATGAGGCTGCTTAACAAGTTTAGAGGTCTGGTATTACAGGAAAGATATGAGCATGGATAAAGCATTGGCTTATTGGCAGGATGCAAAGAATAGGAATAAAGAGAACCTTTTCTGGTTTGCTGCCAGTGACAAGTGGTGTTCCACGGAGGCTATGTTTCAACCGCTTCTTCTTACATCATAGGTCAATGATTTGAATGCCAGAATTGATGGTTTTGTGGCCAAATTTGTGGATGATACAAAGCTAGGTGAATTACCAGGTAGTGTTGAGGAAGCAGAGAGGCACAGACAGATTAGGAGAGTGGTAAAGAAGTGGCAGACGGAAAGCAGTGTCAGGAAGTGTATGGTCATGCATTCTGGTACAAGAAATAAAAGCGTAGACTATTTTCTAAATGGAGAGAACATTCAACAATCTCAGGCACAAAGGGATTAGGGAGTTCTTGTGTAGGATTCCTAAAGGTTCATTTGCAGGTTGAATCAGTGGTGAGGAAGGCAAATGCAATGTTAGCATTCATTTGGAGAGGATGAGAATATAAAAATAAGAACGTAATATTGAGGCTTTGTAAGGCACTGGTGAGGTCTCACTTAGAATATTGTTTGCAGTTTTGGGCACCTTATCTGAGAAAAGATGTGCTGACTTTGGAGAGTGTTCAAAGGAGATTCACAAGAATCATTCTGTGATTGAAAGGCTTTTTATATGAAAAGTGCTTGATGGTTCTGGGCCTGTACTCACTGGAATTCAGAATGGGGGGGGGGAGTTCATTGAAATCTATTGAATATTGAAAGGCCTTGGTAGAGTGGATGTGCAGGGAATGTTTCCTAGTGTGGTGGAGTCGAGGACCAGAGGGCACTGCCTCAGAAAATAGCGATGTCCATTTTAGAATGAAGATGAGGAGGGATTTCTTTAAACCAGAGAGTGATGAATCTGTGGAATTGGTTGCTACAGGTGGCTGAGGAGGCTGCGTCATTGGGTAAATTTACAGCAGAGGTTGATAGGTTCTTGATTATTCAGGGCATGAAGGGTTACGGGGAGAAGGTGGGAATTTGGAGTTGAGAGGGAAATGGATCAGCCATGATGAAATGGCAGAGCAGATTTCATGGGCCAAATGGCCTAATTCTGTTCCTATATGTTATGCTCTGGTGGTCTTATAAAGAGAAGTAAAAGTTAATTGAAAAAAATATTAACGGGCAACTCCCCAGAAATAAAATAATTTAATCCAATTTTTGTTAATGTTTTTCACAACCCTTACAAAATCAAAAAGTAGATGTGTGTGCTTTGAACAAAAATGATATTACACATGTTTATTTAAAGTACTGAAATTTGCAGATTTGGTATTTGGATTGAAAACTGTTGTTAACTAGTTAAGCCACAGAGGCTATTTGAGATGTGCACCATTAGGAGCACTTAATAGGTAGTGGCAACTTATTTTCACTATCACCTCTGGCTTTAACAAGCTTTAGGAACCTCCTAGCATTATAGGCCCTAAAATATTGGCCAAGCAAAGAGGTTGCCATCCTATTGTGCCTGTAGTTGCCATTGTGGCTGAGATAAGGGATGAGATCTGCCATGGGTCAAAAATTAAAAAGGCTCATCTACCTTGCCTGTCCTCATCTCTATGCATCAGTCATTCACTATTTTACTGTATTTCACAAAATGTTTTCAGAAATGCATCATTATTCTCATTTTATAATCTGCTGCATCTGAGCTGGTGCCTGGGGCGAATAAAAATGTTGATGGATGGTTCTGTGAGCAAGTGTTTCCGTACTGCTGATTCCCACAGATTACTGGGTTCTTCTTTCTGAAGAGACTAGAGAGAGCATTTTGAGTGCATAAGGTCACAATCTTTAGGTATTGCATTATCATTACTGAACTATTAATACATGAACTTTATTGATAAATTACTATAAGGTATGGTCTAGATCTTAGTTATAATCTGGTATTTATCTCCTGGGTTATGTTCCTGTCTGCACTCCTATCCAAGGTCTTTATTAACCACTTTACATAACTCTTTCCAGTAAACAAATTCTCTCATAACTGGTTAGTAATTGTTCTTTTGCTGTCTGTTGACTTACATCTCTATTGCACACAGGAAGCTAAAGAGTAGCAGGAGTAGGTCATCTGGCCTGTAGAACCTGCTCTGCCATACAATAAGATCATGGCCGATCTGCCCATGGACTCAGCTCAATCTACCTTTCTTCTAACCCCTGTAATTGTTCCCCTCTATCTGTTGGACTCATACTTCCGCTCAAAGGACTCCAGTAGGTGTGTTAATTAGCACCTGCCCTTCATGGATGTATGCTATGTCTGCCAGATGGAACCACTCATTATGTCATAACGTGGATTCTTGAAGGGCAGGTGCTGTTTGATGCACCTGCTGGAGTCCTTAGAGCTGAAGCATAACAGCAGCAGATAGAGGGGAACTGGTGGATATTGGATTACTACTTTATGATACTACTCACTTTTACTACTCTATGACACTACTCACTATTACTACTCTATGATAACCTCAAGGATTTTTCTGATTGCAGATGTTAAGTTCACTGGCCTATAGTCACCAGCCTTTTCAAGATTCAAAGTTAATGCTTAGTCATTTTTCAGTACGATTGTAAAGGAGAATGGAATGATTGATAGTCCCGATCCAATGTAGCATAAAGAACACAATGACAAAAACAAAAAAAACACAACAAATACAAATGTAAAAGAAATTGTATAATGCACAATGTACAATTAACTGTTAAATGTACGTACTGTAACAGTTCATTGACTGATTGTATGTTTATAAAGTAATGCTAGGTGCTGTGTATGTAGTGTTGGTGCGGTGCGGTGCGGTAATGAGTGGAGGTGTTGATCAACCTGATGGCTTGGGGAAACTAACTGATTTGAATCGAGTAGTCCTGGTGTAGATGCTGTGCAGCTTCTTCCCTGGAGGGAGTGGGACAGACAGTCTATAAGCAGGGTGGGTGGAATCCTTCATGATATTGCTGGCCTTTTGCCGGTGCCGTTCTGCATATATGTCCTCGATGGCAGGTAGGCTGGTGCTGGCGTTATATTGGGCAGTTTTAGCTGCCTGTGTGAGCCCTTCTATCCTCCACAATGCAGTTTCCATACCACACAGTGATACAGTGTGTCAGGATACTCTCCATTTCATGTCTGTAGGAGGTTGTGAGTGTTGATGTGCACAGACAAACTCTTTGCAGCTCCTCAGAAAGTAGGGGCACTGGTGAGCTTTCATGGCTATGGAGGATGTGTTCTGGGACCATGAGATGTTGTGCAAGGTATGCCATCTGAGTTTGAAACAGCTTGCAGTTTCCACTGCTGCCAGTGTGGTCTGGGTTTTCCTAAAGCTGATAACCATCTTCATTGTCCTGTTAACATTAAGAAAGAGTTTTTTTGGCTGGCACCAAGCCTTGAGCTCTTCCACCTCCTCTCAGTAGGCCATCTCATCATTGTTGCTTTTTGCCTTTAAGTAGTGGTAAATTATCACAGAAAGCTCTACTATAACTTATTCCATTTCTTTCAGTACTCTGGATACGTTCCATCAGGAGCAAGGGACTAATCTACCTTTAAGCTCACTAATTTGCTCAGCAGTTATTTCGATAGCAGTTATATCAAGGTCCTCACTTCCCACTGCATCCATAAAATCTCTTGGCATGTTAGATACATCCTTCACCATGAAGACCAACACTAAGTCAATCAAAGTCTCAGTTATTTCTGCATTACGCAATATTAATTCTCCCCATCATCTTCCAAGGGACCTACATTTATTTTAGCTACTCGTTTCTGCTTTTATTCTATAAAATCTGTTTATATTGCATTAGTTTACTTTCATAAAGTATCTCTCCTTTCTGATAGTTTGCTTAGTGGTTCCTTACTGCTTTTTAAAGTTTTTTCATTCCATCTGTTTCCCACTACTCTTGGCAACTTTGCATGAACTTTTAGTTTGACGCCTCCTTTATTTCTTTAGTAATCCAAGGCTGGCTCTCCTCACTTCTATTATGCATTACTTTTAACTGCAATAAGCTTCTGTTGAGCAATAAAAGCCTTCCACTATTCTTAACTGTCATAGCCTGTGTCCTGTTCTACATTAGCCAACTCCTCCCTTTCCCATTGTCATTTCTCTTGTTCGGCATGATATCTGATTTTAGATCAGATTCGGGTTTATTATCACCAGCATATGTCAGGAAATTTGTTAACTTAGTAGCAATAGTACAATGCAATACATAATAATGTAGAAAAAATATGTAAACCAATTACAGTAAATATATATGTATGTTTAATAGTTAGATTAAAAATAGTGCAAAACTGAAATAATATTTAAAAAAAGTGAAGTAGTGTACTTTCTATTTAGGAATCAGATGGCAGAAGGGAAGAAGCGGTAACTAAATCATTGAGTGTGTGCCTTCAGGCTTCTGTACCTCTTTCTTGATGGTAACAATGCGAAGAGGGCACGTCCTGGGTGATGAGAGTCCTTAATAATGAACACCTCCTTTCTGAGGCACCGCTTCTTGAAGATGTCTTGGATATTATGGAGGCTAGTACCCAAGATGCAGCTGACTAATTTTACAACTCTCTATAGGTCAAACTATTGCACCCTCCATTTGTGTGATAAATTTAATCATACTATAATCACTCTTTCCAAGAGGATCCCTCATGAAAAGATTATTAATTTTACTTGTCTCATTGCACAAGACCAGATTTATTGTATCAGATTGAACAGCGTTTGCCCTTACAGGTTCAGTAATGCATTGTTTTAGAAAGCTATCATGGATGCATTCTATAAAGTCCTTAAGACTGCCTCATCCAACTTGATTCACCCAATCTATGTGCAAGTGAAAGTTTCCACCATTTTATTTTCACACTCATCAGTTATTTCTTGGTTTACTGCCTGTGCCACTGTAAAGTTGTTTTAGTTGGTTTATTGACTGTGATTTCTCCCTGTATTATTCCTAATCTCAACCTTAGATTTTAGATAATCTTACTATCACTAATTTCATCCTGATTAGTGCTGCCCCATCACTATTACCCTCCTTCCTATTGTTCTCAGTTACCTGATACCCTTTGATATTTAATTCTTAATCATCTTCACCCTGCAACCATGTTTCTGTAATGGCCACCAACACATACCTCTTTGTATGGATTTGTGCCACAAGTTTGCTAACCTTGACCTGAATACCATGGGCACTGAGATAACGTGCTCTTACACTCATTGTCTTTTTAGAATCTAGTAATCTGTCCTTTAAATTTGACATGTTTTTAAAAATAAAATTTGCTTTGGTGTCTGCATCATTTTCCTTTGCCTTTCTTCCATCCCCCTGACATTTTAGTTCAAGCCCTCCCCTAAAACACTAGTTGATGCACCATCAATAACTCACACTGAGACGTAAGGCGAGATATCGGCTTTTATTGACTGGAAGAAGGAACCAGGAGTGAGTGTCCATCATACTATGTCCTGGAGACTGAGGCCGAGCGTCAGGCCTCAGATCGCCTTTATACAAGGGCCTGTGGGAGGAGCCACAGGAGCAGTCAGCAGGGGGCGTGTCCAGACGGGCACATAGTTCACCACACTAGTAAACAGTTCTCTCCCCCATGGCATTGTTCTCAGTTCTGCACAAACGATTCCACTAGGATATTGATCCTGGTCTTGCCCTGCTGTAGACCATCTGATTTGTACTGTTCCCACCTCCCCAGAATCAGTTCTAATACCTCCAGAATATGCAACTATCCCTGCAACTCTGCTCAAGCCACATATTCATCCTAACACCTCATGGCACAGATAGTAATCCTGAGGCTACTACCTTTGACGATTTAGTTTCTAACCTACCTCCTAATTCCTGTTACCATGGAATCCCCTATCACTGTAGCTCTCCCTCTTTTCCCTCATTCTTTTGACTTGCCTTCCCATGTGACAGATCCACTCAGGGTCATAAGCCCATGAGACGTAGGAGCATAATTAGGCTATTCAGCCCACCGAGGCTGCTCTGCCATTCTATCAGGGCTGATATCGCGTCCCGCTCAACCCATATGACTATCTCCTTTGCATATCCTTTGATGCTCTGACTGATCAGGAAACAAACAACTTCCGCCTTAAAAATGTGCAAGTACTTGGCCTCCACTGCAGTCTGTGGCAGAGCTTTCCACAGACTGACTAACTCTCTGGCTAAAAAAAATCCTTCTTGTCTTTGTCCTAAAAGGTTGCCCCCTCGGGTTTCAGGCTGTGCCATCTAGTTCTGGATACCCCCACCATAGGAAACATCCTCTCCACATCCAGTCTAACTAGTCTTTACAACATTTGGTAAGTTTCACTGAGATCCCCTCACATTCTTCTAAATTCCAGTGAGTACATGCCCAACGTTGCCAAACACTCCTCATATGTTAACCCCTTCATTCCTGGAATCATCCTCGTGAACTTCCTCTGGATTCTTTCCACTGACAACACATCCTTTTTGAGATATGGGGCCCAAAACCTGACAAAACTCCAGTGTGGCCTGACTAGTGTCTTATAAAGCCTTGGCATTATCTCCTTGCTTTTATATTCTGTTCCCCTTGAAATAAATGCCAACATTGCATTTGCCTCATTTACCACAGACTCAACCTGTAAGTTAACATTCACCTCTGATGTTTGAACCTTCTCCCCATTAAGAAAATAGTCCGCACTATTGTTCCTTTTACCAAAATGCATTATCATACATATCCCAACACTGCATTCCATCTGACAGTTTTTTGCTCATTCTTCCAATTTGTCTAAGTCCTGCTACAATCGCACTGCTTCCTCAGCACTACCTATCTCTTCACCTATCTTTGTATCATCGACAGATTTTGCCAGAAAGCTATCAGTTCCATTATCTAAATCATTGACAAACAATGTGAAAAGTAGTGGTCCCAATACTGACCCCTGAGGAACAGCGCTAGTCACTGGCAGCCAATCAGCAAAGACCTTTATGCTCACTCATTGCCTTTTGCCTGTCAGCCATTCCATGCCAGTATCTTTCCTGTAACACCATGGGATTTTATCCTGTTAAGCAGCCTCCTGCGTGGCACCTTGTCAAAGGCCTTTTGAAAATCCAACTAAATCATATCCACTGCCTCTCCTTTGTCCACAATGCTTGTTACTTTCTTGAAGAACACTAAGAGATTTGTCAGGTAGGATTTCCCTTTACAGAAACCATATTGTCTTTGACTTATTTTATCTTTAGTTTCCAAGTACCCTGAAACCTCATCTTTAATAATGGACTCCAACACTTTTCCAACCACTGAGATTAGGTTAAGTAGACTATAATTTCCTTTTTTTTGCCTTCCTCCCTTCTTAAGAGTGGAGTGACATTTGCAATCTTCCAGTCCTCCGAGACCATGCCAAAAACAGGTGATTCTTGAAACATTATGACCAATGTATCCCTTATCTCTTCAGCAACCTCTCTCAGGATTCTGGGGTGTAGTCCATCTGGTCCAGGTGACTTATCCACCTTCAGACCTTTGAGTTTGTCTAGCACATTTTCTGCTGTAATAACAATGGCACTCACTCCTGCTCCCTGACTCTCATGGACCTCTGGCCTAATGCAAGTATCTTCCATGGTGAAGGCTGATGCAAAGTACTTAGATTAAGTTTATCAGACATTTTTTTTATCCCCATTGTCACCTCACCAGCATTATTTTCCACAGGTCCAATATCAACTCTCACTTCCCTTTTATCCTTTGAGTGAAAAATCTTTTAGTATCCTGCTTTATATTATTGACTAGTTTGCCCTCATATTTCATCTTTCCCTTCTTACAGCTTTTTTTGAAGTGGTCTTTCCTTGGATTTTAAAAGCATCCCAATCATCCAACTTCCCACTTTCTTTTGCTACATTATATGCCCCTTTCTTTGGCTTTTATGCTGTCATTAACTTCCCTTGTCAGCTATGGTTGCTTACTCCTGCCATTTGAGAACAATTTCTTCTGTGGGACATACCTATCCCACGCCTTGTGAACTATTCCCAGAAACTTCAGCCATCTCTGCTCTGCTGTCATCCCCACCAGTATCCTCCTCCAATCCACTTGGGCAAGCTCTTCTCTCATGCCTCTGTAATCCCCTTTATTTCATTGCGATACTGATACATGTGATTTATGCTTTTCCCTCTCAAATTGCAGTATGAATTCAATCATATTATGATCACTGCCTCCTAAGGGTTCCTTTACATTAAGCTCCCTTATAAGATCTGAGTTATTACACACACCCAATCTAAGATAGCCTTTCCATGAATAGGCTCAAGCACAAACTGCTCTAAAAAACTATCTGGTAGATATTCAACAAACTCCCCTTCTTGCGATCCAACACCAACAAGATTTTCCCAATCCCCTTGTACATTGAAGTCCCTCATTACAGTTGTGTCATTACCTTATTACATTCCTTTTCCAGTTCCTTTTGCAATCTCAACCCCATATTGTGGCTACTATTTGGAGGCCTATATATGATTCCTATAATAGATATTTTTATCCTTGCAGCCTCTTAACTCCACCCAGAAAGATTCAACACTCTCTGACCCTATGTCACCTCTTTCTAAAGATGTAACTCCTTTCTGCCTGTCCTTTCGATACAAAGTATATCCTTTGATGTTAAGCTCCCTACTATGGCCTTCTTTCAGCTGTGACTCAGTGATGACCATAACATCATACCGACCAATCTTTAATTGCGCCACGAGTTTGTCTACCTTATTCCAAATGCTACATGTATTTAAATATAGCAATTTCAGATCTGCATTCTTAGCTGTTTTGAATTTTGCCGCTGTGGTACCATTTAACTCTTTGCTTTGTCTGCATTTGTACCCAGTCATCGGCTTGTCCTTCCTTACATTCATGTTACATCCATCATCTACTTGTAAACCTGCTGGTTCATCCTCAGCTCCATCATACTGGTTCCCATCCTCCTGCCATATTAATTTAAACCACTCCCAACAGCTTAGTAAACCTGCCCACAGGAATATTGGTCCCACTCGGATTCAAGTGTAATCCGTCCCTTTTGTACAGGTTATGCCTGCCACTGAAGAGGTCCCAATTATCCAGAAATGTGAATCCCTGCCCCTTGTTCCAATTCTCCAGCCATACATTTATCTGCCACCTCGTTCTCTTGATCTTGGCTACTGCTGCCTTCCCCTGATGATATTTCTCCTTCAACTGTAACCAAAGCAATAGAAGCTGACTGCACACTTCCTGTACCACCTGCTGCTCTACCTGTTGGTCACCCATTCCTTACCCTTCGGCCTATCAACAGCAGTGTGATTAACTCACTAAACATACTATCTACAAAATCTCAACATCACTGAGGCTGCAAAATGAATCTAAGCACAACTCAAGTGCCACCTTGCTGCCTGCCAGGAGCTGTAGCAGACCCTTCCTGTACAAAGTCATCAGGGACTCTAGCAGCCTTCCACCTTGCAGAAGAGGAGCACGACAAGTCTGAGCTCGCCTGCTATGACTAAAAAGCTTCGAGGATAATAAAAAACTAAACCTGTCGTCACCTTACTATTGCTTACCCTTCTCGTCAAAACCCACAAGAACTCCTGTTCCTTCCCACTCTCCACCCCTCTACCCTTCTCCTTCTCTTCCCTCTCCCCCACTGTCACCCCCTCCCCTCCTTACCCCCCCACCTCATCCCCTCTCCTCCCACTCACCCCCTCCTCCACCTCTCCCTTCCTCCCACCCCTCAAACCTCTGATGATTGGGCAATTATTTAAGTTCCATCGATTTAATTATGAATCTAAAAGATTAGGTTGAAAAGTACTTTCTCAGATGCTGCCTTACTTCTTGAGTATTTCCTATATCTTTTTTTTAATGTTAATGTACAATATCTTGAGACCTTAAGTGGATGTTATTACAATTTTTAGACTACGTTGCTACCAACAACAGTTGTCATACATGTAATGCCAAAATCTACTGCTAGGTGATATGAAACGGTAAAGCTGTTATTTTCATACATTTTATTAGATGCTGATGAAGTACAAAATTATATTATTTAATATGACAGATTGATTTGTATTCACTACCATCAGATTAATATTTCTTCAACTTAACGTGATATAAAGAGATATTGTCTATACTTTAATTATCAGAAGTTGTCAAAAGTCATTTAAGAAAGATCTCTGTTTATTTACTTTGACTAGAGGACATTGAATTATCAAACTTGTGATAGGCAATAACAACAGTAAAATCCCAGTAACTGAAGTATTTTCTTTGAGCAAGCAAGCAACAAATTTGCGGTTTATTAGAGGTTGATATTTTACGATTCAGTTGTGGTTTTTATTTTGAGTTCCTTAGCTAATTTACCAATATTTGTGTACATGTGTTGAATCTTGACAAACAATTTCGTTCTGGATGAGGGTACATCACAGCTGAACCCTTATCCAATGCCTGCGGACAGATTTAGCTAAAAAACAAACTGTTGGAAGAACTCAGCAAATCAAGTAGCATCTTTGGAAGTAAATGAATGCTTTGTGCAGGCTCATAACATCAACCACTTCCTGCTTCCATCAGGTTGTCTTCTGTTTAATCTAGATTCCTAGCATTGCCAGCCTCTCGTGATTCTAGGTTAGAAGCTTTGTCTGACTACGCTGTCCTTAAGTACTAGAATCCTTACTGTTGACCCTAATAAATTTAGCTAGATGTTGGAGTGTAGAGATTGAACTTGAGGACTAAACGGACTGCATACTGTAGTTCAGCTTTGCACTGATTAAAATTATCAAGCCATCAAGAGGAACCCCCAGACTAGTTAATGCAGTTGATAGAGTCATAGAAAAGAACAGCACAGAAACAAGTCCTTTGGCCCATCTAGTCTGCTCCAAACCATTTGAACTGTCTAGTCCCATTGATCTGCACCCAGACCCTAGGCCTCCATACCCCTACCATCCATTTACCTACCCAAACTTTTCTTAACAAGTTGAAATGGAGTTTACATGCACTACTTGCATTGGCAGCTTGTTCCACACTCTCATGAACTTCTGAGTGAAGAGGTTTCTCCTCATGTTCCCTTTAGCTTTTTTACCTTCCACTCTTAAACAATGACATCTAGTTGTCCACCCAAACTCAGAGAAAAAAGACTGCTTGCATTTAACCTATTTATATCCCTCATAATTTTCTATACCTCTATCAACCTCCTATATTCCAAGGGATAAAGTCCTAGTCAATTCAGTCTTTCCTTATAACTCAGGTACTCCAGTTCCAGAAAAACGCTTGTAAATTTTCTCTGTACTCTTTCAACCTTACTTTCATCTTGCCTGAAGGTAGGTCATCAAAGGTAAAGATAGCAGGTTTAGGAACCTCCTCTGGAATTTGTATAGGCTCCATGTCCTCGCTGCTGCTTTGCCTCACTTCTATAGACTCTGTGTCCATCTCACGAGTAAATACAGATGCAAAAACATCATTTACGATCTCCCCCTTCCCTTTTGGCTCCATGCATAGATTATCTTTCTGATCTTCCAGAGGACCAACTTTGTTCCTTGCAACTTTGCCCTTTACATATCTGTAAAATCCTGTAGGATTTTCCTTCACCTTGTCTGCTAGGGAAACCTCACGCCTTCTTTTAGCCCTCCTGATTTATTTCTTAAGTGTTCCCTTGCATTTCTTGTACTCCATGAGTAGCTCATTTGTTCTTAACTGTCTCTACCTTCTGTGCGCCTTCTGTTTTCTTAGCCAGGGGCTATGGTGTGGTGGTATCAGCACCAGACTTCCCTGGGTTCGAATCCTTGCATGAGTTCTACTCGTGCTGGGCTGAGCATCGAGCTAGCAACTCGGCCTCATAAAACAGACAAAATGCTAAAGAAACAGCAAGTTTGCCACCCAATGTGCCAAATTGGTGTGGGGAGAAACAACAGGGCAATATTTCTCAAAAACCAAGGTTCCCTAAACCTGTTAACTTTACCTTTTTATTCTAATAGGCACATCCAATGTTTGTACTCTCAAAACTTCATTTTCGATGGCCTTTGTCTTTGCCAGAAAACAGCCTGTCCCAATCCACACTTGCCCGATTATTTCAGATACCATTAAAATTGGGCTTTCTCCAATTTAGAATCTCAACCTGGGGGCTAGACCTATCTTTTCTAGTATTTACTCTGAAATTAATGGAATTATGATCACTAGGTGCAAAGTATTCCCCCTAACAAACCTCTATCACCTGCCCTGTCTTATTCTCTAATAGGAGATCAAGTATCATGTATCATGTACTCTTATTGGGACTTTTATGTGCTAATTAAGGAAACTTTCCTGAGCACATTTTACAAACTCTATCCTATCTAGTTATTTTACAGTATGGGAGTCCTAGTCAATACATGGAAAGTTAATTCACCTACTATAACAGCCTTATGTTTCTTGCAACAGTTTGCGACCTCTCTAGAAATTGATTTCTCTAAATCTTGTTGACTACTGGGTGGTCTATAATATTGCACCATCAATGTGGTCATACGTTTGTTGTTCCTCAGTTCCACCCATAAAGCCTCATTAGACAAGTTCTCTAGTTTGTCCCGACTGAGCACTGCTGCGGTATTGTTTATGACTAGTAACACCACCCCTTCCTGTTTTATCCCTCCTGCTCTGTTGCATCTAAAACAATGGAATCCTGGAATACTGAGCTGCCAGTCCTGCCCCTCCTGCAAGCAAATCTCGCTAATGGCTGAAATATAATAATTCTATGTGTTGATCCATGCCCTGAGCTCTTCTGCCTTTCCTACAATATTTCTTGAAATATGCACAGCTCAGAACATTAGTTGCACCATGCTCAACCTTTTGATTCCTGACTTTGAGGTCTGAACAACATCTGTCTCCCCATCCTCACCACTACCTGTTCAGACACACTGGTTCCCATCCCCTTACAACTTGATACTTTTACATTTAGCTCAAATCTTTAGATTACTCCAGTATTGTCAATATAAAGTGGAATTTTCACATTGTGTTTAACTAATATTTACTTAATTCTCTGTAATATGTGTTTATTTTGTGTGTTGTTTTCCTGATACTAAAAGGATCAATTTGAGTAATATGATCCCTGTATGCTGTTTAACCGTATACAATAGAATTGTTCTGTTAACATTGTCAAGGTTAATGTTATTTTTGTTCATTACTTTTGTGAATACTTTCATCAAGAGGTTTTGATGAACCAAGTATAGTTTGTTTTTACTTCTGCTTTTCTCAGACCTTTTATCATTTCCATGTTTATATTGTAATAGACAAATTATTATTATTTGAAAGCGGTAGAAAAATACTTCCAAATTTAACTTAAAGATTATGAGGGAAAGAAAAAGAAATGAGTATATGCAGATAGAAAAATGCCAGAATTCTTTTTAATATTTCAAGTAAATAAATAAATAAACAGATAGATATATAGATAAATAATTTAAAATGATTTATTAACTTTTTGCATTTGAAAAGACAACCCTGAATATGTGATACTTTGACAAACATTTACTATGATTTCCAAACTAAATATGTTGTATTTATAATCTGTACTGACTTGAACAATAACACTTACTGTAGTTGCTAAAAATGTATCTGAAGCATTTTTATAGCAACAGAGGGCATGGAAATGCTACAGAAATGGTGGCAAGGAAGGGTCAAAATTAATGAGGTATAAAATGCAAAGGTGAAAGTATTTGTTATTTTATCCCCTACATGGGAGTCCTCTGGGAAGAATGGCATCATTGTCCGTTTGCAGCAATATGTCATCTCTATAGGAGATATAAAAGAACAAAACTGGGAAGCTTGTTCCAGACATTTAATAAATTCAATTAAGCAGAGAGTTGAAATGCATTTCCAGATTATACTAATAACCAGCAATTTAAGACTGGGCTGCCTTTCCCATTAGACTCTCAAAATCAGGCTGATAAGATTTAAATCATAACAATGGAATTTGAAATGTTGTGTCTCACTAAAGCTACAGTTGAAAACATACAATGATGTTCATTTAGTTTTTGCTAATAGAAATCAATGATAGTGATCTTGCAAGGATAGTGAGACAAATCAGCTTCTGGATCCTGAATTCTCAAAATACTTGCTATGCTTGTACTCTTTCATTCCTTGCAAAAATGTAGCATTCTTTCGGGACTAATTGTAATTTAAAATTCCATTTCATGCACTAATTTCTAAATCAAAGGAAGGAAATGAAAACTTACCCTTTTAAAGTATGCTGAGCAGTCAACTGTTGGATGTCAGCAAGGCTAAGTTTTCACTTTCTGCATACCCACATAAAAATATCCAGCAAAATGCCTGCAACAATACAATGAATTGTCTGTCATTTAGCCCACACTTTCTCTGTAATATTTCTACTGCTCAGTATGACTAATGTAAAAGACAAGGACAGGTTTCAGGCTCATTATACTGGGTGGAACAGCTGCTTGGTAAATGATTGGTCTTTCTTTGATTCTTTAAATTCTTTTGCTTGTGCGTTGTAAATAATTTGGTGTTTGATGATGCTTTCCATCTAAAAATGCAAAAATATTTCATTGTCAGTTAATGTAAAATGTTACAAGATTGGGGAGGGGTAGAATAAGTTTCATTTTAGCTTTTCCATTGTTTAGTAGGTAAGTGGACATCAATCTGAAATCAGTACGATGCTTGGAATCGTACTGTGTATGAGAGCGACCTTGATTTTGATTGTCAACCATGAGAAAATTCGCAGGTGCTGGAAGTCATACACAAAGTGCTAGAGGTCAGGCAACATCTATGGAAAGGAATAACTAGGCGACGTTTTGGACAAAGACCATTCATCATATTCCTTTCTATAGATGCTGCCTGACCTGCTGAGTTCCTCCAGCATTTTGAGTGTGTTGCCTTGATTATGATTGTGGTTGGTGGTTAGTCATTTTCATCCCCAGGATATTGCAGTAGGAGTTCCTTAACCACAGCTATTTTCAGCTGCTTCATTGGTGACCTTTGTTCTGTCAAAAGATCTGAAATGCAGTAGCTTGCTATTAATTGTACAAAGTTCAGTTCTTTTTCTGCATGACTGCTTGTAATAAGACACACGCAACATTCAGGTGTGGTAACAGGCCCTTCACTCTCTCTACGGCAAGAAACATTGAAGAGCTCTGGAGAGTGGTCGACTTGTGCCTTGCTGAAGTCCACAGTCATCTCTTTTGTCTAGTCCGTGTCGGGACTCAGGTTGTTATTCTCTCACCATTTGACAAACACTCTACCTCCTCCCTGTATGCGGACTCATGGTTGTTGCTGATGAGCCCAATGATTCTAGTATCATCAGTGAACTTGATGATGTGGTTTGAGGTAGATCAGGCGGTGCAGTAGTGGGTCAGCTGTGGGCTGAGCACAGAGTCCTGGAGCACCAGTGCTCAGTGTGATGGAGCTTAAGATGTTGCTGCTAACTTGGACTGACTGGGGTCTTTCAGGATCCAGTTACAGAGAATGGTGCTGAGTCTATGATGATAGTTTATCCACCATCCTCTGAGGATGATCATGTTAAATGCTGAGCTGAAGTCAATGAACAAAAACCTGGCATATGGGGAATCATTTTCTAGGTGGGGCAGGACGGAGTGGAGGGCAGAAGCTATGGTGTCATCAGTGCACCGGTGGGTGAACTGGAAAAGGTCTAATGTAGCTGGAAGGAGGGCTTTTATACAATCCATTACTAGCCGGTCAGAGCACTTCATGATTGTTCAGGTCAATACCATGGGGCAGTAATCTATAGGGCAACTTATCAGGAATATATGATCAGAAAAGCACATTGCAGCACGCTCTAGAATACTTTTTTGGATTAGTTGCTTCCTATTCTTTATCCAATATGCTGTTGTACAATTCTGACAACAGAGAAAGTTATTCAGTTTATTTTATCCATGGCACAGTAGCATAGCAGTTAGCATAACGCTTTGCAGTGCCTGTAATTGGGTTTCAATTATCCCCACTATTAATAAGGGATCTGTACGTTCTCACCATGACTGTGTATATTTCCTCCAGTTCTCAGTCTCCTCCCACTTTCCAAAGATGGATGTGTTAGTGGGTTAATTGGTTACATGGGTGTAAATGGTTCTGTGGGCTCATTGGGCCAGAAGGGCCTGTTACCTCTAAACCCAAAATCCCATCAGTCCCATTCACCCACAGTTGTAGCGGGGACTAGGCCTCATGCCTCAGACCATGAGGGGAAACGCCTGAGGCTGAGTGGCATGGAGTCCATGCTGGTTTGAGAGATGCCCCCTCCCATTAGTGCTGCCCTCCAGTGTTTGCTCAGTGGGAGACAAGGTGGATTGTGTGCATGTGTATGTTCATCTGTGGACTTACGAAAGCTGCTTGTTCTTGCCATCGACACCCATGCGCCATCAATTTACAGGACAAGTCACTCAGGCCCTTGGGAAACATAATTATTTATTTCTATTTTTTTCTGGTGTAATTCTATGTTGACTTCTATCTGATATGTGTGATATGTGCCTTAGCTGTGTATGACTGTTGCTACTGTGTTTTGCACCTTGTCCCTGAAGTACTGCTGTTTCATTTGGCTGTATTCATGGGTAATCATGTAAGGTTGAATGACAGTTAAGCTTGAAAGTGAACTTGAACTTATTTCATCCTACTCCTACAAATTATTCTCTCTCACATGCCTTCGATCATTCTATTTTTGCCATTAACCAACATGAAGGGATAATTCACAGAATCTAATTAAGCTACCAGTGTGTTTTTTGGATATGGGAAGAACTTAGGGTGTTTGGAGGAAACCATGGGGGTAGTGAGCAGACTCTCTACAGATACCACTTAAGAACAAGGTCAAATTTGGGCTCTATAACTGTATGTGGCATTAGTAACCAAGCCATCCTGAACTGTTTTATGTGGCACAAGCATTGTGAATGGTATCTTATGAGGTGGACTATACTTTAATTTATTTCTTTTATTTAATTTACTTTCTTTCTGGTTTCAATATTATTTAATAACAACCATGAAAATACCTTTGCAGCTGAATAGCTGAAATCATTACTCCAGCACACCCGTGCAATTCTGGTTCCTGCTGTACTGTAGAAGGCATGTGATTAAGCTAGAGATGGTGCAGAAAAGATTTACGAGGATGTTGCTGGGTCAAGCGTTATGAAGAGTGACTGGATAGGATTGGACTGTTTACTCTGGAGCAAAGGAACATGAGGGGTGACCTTACAGATGCTTATAAAATCAGGAGAGACATTGATAAGGAGGATGGTCATAATCTTTTTCTAAAAGAAGGGGAGTCTAAACATAAAGGGCATAGGTTTAGGTGAGAGGGAAAAATCTAAACGTGACCTGAAGACCAAGATTTTCCTACAGAGGATTCAAGATTCAAAGTACATTTATAATCAAAGTGTGTGTGCTGTATACAACCCTGAAATTCATTTTCCCCACAGTCACGAAACAACGAAGAACCATGAAACCAATCCATTCAAAGGAAAACATCAAATATCAACCCCCCACCATGCACAAAACATCGTCTAAACAGCAAAGGAAAGACCAAAAACACAGAACACAAAACTCCAAATCAGAAGGGGTATTTCAGTTCATTTCAGCTCAGTGTTCATTATTTGCAGGTTGCCCAATTCAAAATTCACCCAAAAGTAGTAACAAAAAAGAGCATGCATCATAAAAGCTGAATTAATGTCCAAACCTACAATCTATGACAATTAAACATTGCTCTGACACCATCTGTCGTAGGTAGAGAGGGATCACTCAAATGCAAGGACCTTCCCTTGGGGGTGGAGAACGAGAGACCACCACACACAGACTTCTCCTGCAGCAGCGAGCTGGTAGACATGGCTGAGATTCGCTCACCTCCTCACCGCCCTCAGTGATTTCAATCTTCCTCAGGGTTATAATCAGTGAGATCGGCAAGAGGTGGAGACTATCATAGGCTTGCACCCTATCTCTGGCTTCCTGGCCTGTTTGCCACATGCTTTAGTCACAGACTCGTGCAACACTCTTGGAGACTGCAAAGCACCAGATTGCCTGATTGGCCTGAAGTCACACTACCAGACTGTAAATAACATGCTCCAACACCAGCAGAAACATATACAACATATCCAAAATAAAAAGAAGCTGTAAAAGAAGTGAAAGGAATTGTTTACTGAATCACATTGAGGATGTCACCTTACTAGCGTTGTTCACAGGTGCCTTCATCTTCCAGAGGATAGTGGGTTTATGGAGCAAGCTGATAGAAGGGGTAGAAGTGGGGTAAAATTCCAACATTTAAAGAACCTTTAGTAAGAAGAAGAGATGTAGAAGAATATGGACCAAGTGCAGGCAAATGGAACTGGCTCAGTTAGGCACCTTGGTTGGCATGGGTGAGTTGGACTGGAGAGCCTATTTTCATGCTATAGTACTCTATAACTACATATTATATACAGGTCCTATAAAAAGTATTCAACCCTCTTAAAAGTTTTCATTTGTTATTGTTTTACAACATTGAATCCACAGTGGATTAAATTAGGCTTTTTTTTGACACTGATCAACAGAAAAAGACTCTTCTGTGTCAAAGTCAAAACAGATTTCTACAAAGTGATCTAAATTAATTACAAATAGAAATCACAAACTAATTGAGTGTGAACAAGAGAAAATCCGCAGATGCTGGAAATCCAAGCAACACACACAAGATGCTGAAGGAACTCAGCAGGCCAGGCAGCATCTATGGAAAATATTACAGTCAATATTTCAGGACAAGGACAAAATAATTGATTGCATAAGTATTTACCCCTTTAATATGACACGCCAACTTATCACTGCTGCAGTCAATTGGTTTTAGTTAAAGAACATTTGGACAGGTTAGTAAGAAGAAAAGGTTTAAAGCAGAGCAATAATTAGTTAAATGGAGATCTCTAGTGTTTCAATTGATTGTCATAAGAGTATATGTATCGGGAAGGTGCAACTGCTGGTCAGTCAGTATCCTGGCAAAAACGACACCATAAAGAGAAAGGAACACTCCAAGCAACTCCGCAAAAAGGTTTTCGAAAAACGCAAGTCAGGAGATGGATTCAAGAAAATTTCCAAGTCACTGAATATCCCTTGGATTACAATTAAGTCAGTCATCAAGAAATAGAATATGGCACAGCTGTAAATCTGCCTCAAGCAGGCTGTCCTCAAAAACTGAGTGACCATGCAAGAAGGGGACTAGTGAAGGAAGCCACCAAGAGACCTATGACAACTCTGGAGGAGTTACAAGCTTCAGTGGCTGAGATGGGAGAGACCACGCATACAACAACTGTTGCCTGGGTGCTTCACCAGTCACAGCTTTATGGGAGAGTGGCAAAGAGAAAGCCACTGTTGAAAAAATCTCACATGAAATTCAGCTAGAATTTGCCAGAAGGCATGTAGGAGACTCTGAAGTCTGCTGGAAGCAGGTTCTATAGTCTGATATATTGAGCTTTTTGGCCATCAGACTAAACACTATGTTTAGCATAAGCTAAACACAGCACATCATCAGAAAAACACCATCCCTACCATGAAGCATCATACTGCATCATATTGTGGGGAAGCTTTATTGCAGCAGGTCCTGTGAAGGTAGAGTATAAAATGAATGCAGCAAAATACAAGGAAATCTGGAGGAAAACCTGATGCAGTCTGCAAGAGAACTGTGAGCTGGGAGAAGATTTGCTTTCCAGCAAGACAATGACTCACTGCATAAAGCCATAGGTATACAGGAATGGCTTAAAACCAACAAAGGTAATGTCCTGGAGTAGCCAAGTCAGAGTCCAGACATCAATCCAACTGAGAATTTGTGCTGGACTTGATAAGGGCTCTTTACTCACAATCCCCACACAAACTGACAAAGCTTGAGCAGTTTTGTAAAGAAGAATAGGGAAAAATTGCAGTGTCCAGATGTGCAAAGCTGATAGAGACCTATCCACACAGACTCATTGCTGTAATTGCTGCCAAAGTGCATCAACTAAATACTGACTTGAAAGGGGTGAATAATTATGCATCAATTATTTTGTGTTTAATAATTGTAATAAATTTAGACCAATTTGTTTTCACCTCGACAAGGAACAGTCTTTTCTGTGGATCAGTGTCAAAAAAGCCAAATTAAATCCAATAAAACAATAAAACATAAAAACTTATGGGGGTGGGGGGTTGAATACTTTTTATAGACACTGTAGATATCTTGAGGCTATTTTATGTTTGACAACATGCAAGAGAACAGATACAATTGAATTCAATGACTTAGAATTGTAAATTCAAGAAGGCATTTTTCAATTAAATATTGAAGTCACAGAAAGATAATATCAGGAAGTATAAATAAATGAAATGTATATTGAGGAGAGATTAACAATGTACAATAGATCATAAAGAAAATTTCATCTTCACATTTATAGGTTGTTTGTAGCAATGTATTGATAGATTCTAAGAGCCATAGTACAACATTAAATAAAATATTCTGTTGGTTGTCTTTTTTACATGTATAATAATAATATTAAGTATTGATCCCAAGTAGAAAATTATTTTGTTACAGCAGCAACATTTAAAAACACAATTAGCAATAATAATAAGCACTAATAATAAATATAATAATAACTAAAATAAAGAACAGAATAATAATTTACACAATAATAATTTACCAATGTGCAATAATAATGTACAAAATAATGAGACAGAAACTATTGTACTATGATGTGTGTTCTCCTGTTGCACAGAGATGAACTGTTATATACGCTTATTGCATTTGGTCGGAAAGATTTTCTGTA
The DNA here is from genome assembly GCF_030144855.1 of Hypanus sabinus. Taxonomy (NCBI): domain Eukaryota; kingdom Metazoa; phylum Chordata; class Chondrichthyes; order Myliobatiformes; family Dasyatidae; genus Hypanus; species Hypanus sabinus. Next base: position 32,917,352 of record NC_082719.1, on the reverse strand, counting down.
ACGATCCTTGTGACAGCGGAGTTGAATGAGCCTGTTTGAAAGGGCACTCCACTGCTTATTCAGTAGATCATGGAGAGGATGTGCCAGATTGTCCATAATGGATAACAGTTTTTTTAGTGACCTCCTCACCACCACTAACTGGAAAGAGACCAGGTTGTAGCCAAAGATGGATCCAGCCTTTTTGATGATTTTATTAAGTCTTTTTGTATCACCAGCACCGATGCTGCTTCCCCAACAAATAGCCACAAAAAGGACTGCACTTGCTACAACAGACTAGTAAAAGATCTCCAATAACCTGCTGAACACATTGGAGAATCTCGGCTTTCTTGGAAAATAGAGTCTGCTCATCCCCTTCTTGTAAACAACCTTTATGTTTGTTTTCCATTCAATTCTGTTACTCAACCCAACTTCATCATTTGGCACATAACGTCTCACTTGGCTGTCTCTTACTGAAGATATCATGGTCTGATGCATCTGTCAGAGCTAGATAAGTGAGGACAAAGCCTTTTTAAAATGTGCATTTTCTCCCAACATTTGGACGAATCCTTGATATATCATCCAGAGCATGAAGGTGTGCAGTTTAACTGGTAGAAGTAGCACACTACCTTGCCAACAGCCAATTTGAGCACTCTATCAAGCAGCTCCTGCCCCAATCTGATGGTCCCACCTTAGCTTCATAAATCACAACAAATCCCACAAAGTTGGAGTAGAAACAAGTCATCCTTGATTTCGATGTATTGCCTAAGAGCAAGAAAAAAAATACCAAGCCCTTTGGTGATTACATTAAAATTGTCCAGAAAAAGTACATCTTGTGCCTTTGCTATTAAAAGTTCAAAATAAATTTATTATCAAAGAGCATATATGTTACCATATACAACTGAGATTTTCTTGTGGGTATACCCAATAAATCCAATAACCATAACAGAATCAATGAAAGACCGCACCAACAAGGTGGACAACCAATGTGCAAAAGGCACCAAGCTGCAAATACAAAAAGAAGTAATAATAATAATAACAACAATAATTAATAAATAAACTAATAAACAGACAATAAAAATTGAGAACATGAAATGAAGAGTCCTTGAAAGTGAGACCATGGTTTGTGGTAACAGTTAAGTGATGGGGCAAGTGAAGATGAATGAAGTTATCCCCACTGGTTCACGAACCTGATGGCTGAGAGGTATTAACTATTCATGAACGTGGTGGTGTGAGTCCTGAGGCTCTGATTCCTTCTTCCTGACGCAGCAGCGAGAAGAAAGCATAACCTGAGTGCTGGGGGTCCTTTGTGATGGATGATGCTTCCCCATGGCAGTGTGCTATATAGATGTGCTCATTGGTGGGGAGGGCTTTACCCACGATGGACTACTTCTTTCTTGTAGGATTTTCCATTCAAGGGTATTGGTGTTTCTTTCTTGATCAGTATTGAGGGGATGATAGTATTGAATGCCGAGCTTAAAAGTGCTTTTTCCAAGTATGCTCAATGCCAAGGGTCACTGATTCATCAACTGAGAGAGGACTGTAATCAGGAGTATATTTCCTTGCCCAAGTTTGACCCAATGATATATGACCTCATGGAATCTGGAGTCATTGTTGAAGACTCCAAATTCTTTTCTCTTGCACCTGAATTGCCACCTCTGGTGGGTGTGTTCCTGTGGGACAAGGTATATCCAGGGGTTGTGATAGAATGTGTGGCATATCCTCTGTGTGTTTTGATTCTGTGGCATGATTATGTCAGGCTATTGCTTGATATTCCATTGGACATGTCTCCCAATTTCGAAACCAGTCCTGAGATGAGCTTTAGGACGCCCTTACAAGGTCAGCTGTATTGGGAATGAATTTGCTGTGCCATCTGGTCTGCCTAGTTCAAACTTTTTTCAGCTTCAACACAGCAATATGATGAAACTGAATGGCTTACTACGCCATTTCAAAGGACTTTTAAGAACCGTTTTACTGCATTTAAATGATAACTGTAGTTCTTACACAAAACCATCCTGACCTTTAGTTTATGTTTTTAGGCCTTTTTGAATATGTTAGTATCAAATATAGATGACTCTGATTCTAAGCAAAGATATACTTTCCAAAAACTAGAATTATTTTACTTTCTGAAAAGCGAGAATGTCTGAATACTAGTCTTCCAAGTTGACCTTGACAAATGAACTGTCTTTGTTTCTGTGTATTTCCAAATAGCCTGCTGCTCACGTGCTAATCAGAAATACAAATTTATTGTTTGCAAAGATCTCCGAAAATTACAAATCCTATTCTACATGAACCAGATAAAATCTTGTCTAACATCTTCAACTACTGTTAGTAGATACTGACATTCAATCAGTAAACTAGTCCTCATATTTATTTTCTACTTCCCTCAGCCTCTGCAAGGCAAATTTTCCCTTCAAGAGTGATATCATATTAAAAGATCATCCCAATGCATCCAATCCTAGAATGCCGCCATTGTCATGTCAAACACCAGGATCCCTCCAGAGTTTCTAACCTTACTCCAGTGTAGTTATACCATTTATTTTATTTAGTGCTGCTGAGCATCAGATTAGAAAAAGAAAGTCGGGTGCAGGACTCAGTGCATGGCTCATTGCCCATGTATTTACTGTTGGCTTCATTTCAACCATGACAAAGAGGCCATTTTAACACAGGGTGGGCTTCAGCAAAATTAATTAAATTTTAAGTGGCAGCTTGCGGAAAACAAACGAAATTGAATGCTTTTTTTCTTCGATGTGCTATTGATAGGCTAACAGTAATTAGTTACATTTGAGTCAATTGCCTTTTAGTTATAGATTTTTGGAGCCTATCAATAATTATGTACACCTCCTATCTAGAGATGCTATTTACTATTGATAGTACAATGAAGTAAACAGGGAAGAAGATCACGGAAATCCTAAACCCATGTCACTCACACATCTAAAACTGTTTGCAGCATGGATGATTGGAAGAATGAAAGACATAAAAAATCTAGAGCCCCCCCCCTTTCATTGAATTTCACTGCAAAATGAGAATAGTTTCTACCCTGCATTACTAATTCCATACAGTGTCTGTGAAGCCACATGGGCCTCACTATTATCAAAGTAGACAGATTTATTTCTATGTAAATGTATTATCTACAGTGCTTTTCTAATGTAGTAGATAATTGCAAATTGGAATACACAGTAGAAGTTGTGGAAATATGTGAGCTGAGGAAGTTAACAGTCAATATGACCTTGGCCTTCATAGAGAGAGCATTCTGGTTATGGAAACCGTCCACAGAATGTCACACATCTCAGTGATGATAGCCTTGGAAAACTTGAGCCAGTGAACGCTGTGTAAACCAGGGAGGTGCATCATGCTGGGATGAAGGAGCTGATGGCCATAGTGATCCCTCCAGTAATGGAATGGTGCCAGCAGACATTCTTGAGGGACCCATTGAATGAATATGTAAAATCACCCTTACTTTCAAAATACATTGTAGATTTTAGAGTAGGTTTAAGCAGCCTACATTCACTTTTGAAAGTGTCCAGTCAGCTCCTCAGACTGAGTGCCCCTCTAAGTATCAAGAAAAATAACAAGTTATACAATGTTCCTTGGTTTGACTAGAAGTGTCCATCAGTTTGTCATGTGGAGTTTCTTGCTCCAATTAATGTCAACATGAATAGAAACCTGTGTTATCCAAACACTGACATAGGTCTGATGTGAACACATCAGGAATTCTGTTGTGTATAATGTATTCAAATGCCCAATGCAATTCTGTGTCCACTCAAGTTCAGTATGAAGCAATCTCCAGAATGATATACTTCAGGTAAAGTTAACATGTAACTGTATCATCTGAAAATGAGTGTTAAGAAATTTAGTTTCAAGCTAATGAAGAATCAGAATCAGGCATGTGTCAAGAAATTTGTTAACTTAGCAGCAGTGGTTCAATGCAATACGTAATATGGAGGAGGAATAAATCAATCAATCGTTCAATCAATTACAGTATAAGTATATTGAATAGACTAAAACTTCTGCTAAAACAAAAATAATATATATTTAAAAAGTGAGGTCGTGTTCATGAGTTCAATGTCCATTTAAGAACCGGATGGCAGAGGGGAAGAAGCTGTTCCTGAATGGCAGAATGTGTGTCTTCAGGCTTCTGTACCTGCTACCTAATGGTAACAGTGAGAAAAGGGCATGCTCTGGCTGCTGATGGTCCTTAATAATTGACACTGTCTTTCTGAGACACGGCTCCTTGAAGATGTCTTGGGTACTTTCCAGGTTAGTACCCAAGATGGACCTGACTAAATTTATGACCCTCTGCAGCTTCTTTTGGTCCTGTGTTGTAGCCCCCACCCTATACTAGACATTGATGCAGCCTGTCAGAATGTTCTGCACAGTACATCTGTAGAAGTTTTTGAGTGTTTTTCTTAGCATAACAGATCTCTTCAAACTCCTAATGAAGCTCCTGTACCCTGTCTTGTGTCCATCTGAGATTCTACCAACAATAGTTGTATCATCAGCAAAGTTATAGATGGTATTTGAGCTATGCATAGCCACACAGTCATAGGTATAAAGAGACTAGAGCAGTGGGCTAAGCACACAGCCCTGAGTTGCGCCATCGTTAATCATCAGTGAGGAGGAGATATCACCAATCTGCATAGACTGTGAGGAAGTTGAGGATTTATACTTAAATGTCCAGGACAAGGGTAAAATAGTAAGTACTTTCTGTTGGGAAGGTTGCTTCCCAAAAGAAAGCAACCTTTAGTGGATGTAATAAATGATTGAAACTTGCTCCTGTTTTCTTCAGTTAGAAAGATGATAGTCCGGTTGGGTCCAGATTGGTTAAATGAGTTGTTCTAGAAATGAAGAGGACTTAGTGCAGGGCCTTGCCACAATCTTACAATGTACATCGGAGTACTTCTGGTTTAAAGAGGCACAACTGAAGTTGGTGACAGCTCATTGGTAGTTCAAAAAGCAAGAAATATGAAAAATATTATTACTAACTCTTTATCTGAGGTAAATTGCAGTAAACTATCACTGCAAACATTGTAAAGGTGAGTGAAGGCAAAGCTGACTTGAGGGGTGAGCTGTGCTGGTGCGACACAAAGTCAGAATGTAAAATGTTCGAGATGGAGTTAGAGCCAGGAGTCAAGGCGGAGGTGTTTCTGTGCCCGTCCACCTAAACCAGGAGAAAGGTTGGGTCAATCTAAGGATCGATCTAGTTCGGAAAGGTCAAGAATAGCTTTGTGCTGGGCAGCAAGGTCTAGGCCTTTAGTGTATCACTGCGGTGGGGCCCAGGTCCTGGTGCACGGTACGACCCAGTGTTTGGACAATTTATACACCAGCAGATAGACTGAAAAGCCAGAGTGTCAGGAGTGGAGGTCAGGGTTGGGCTGATTCCACTTGCTCTTCTTCAATGTTCACTCCTCCCTCCACGGTGCTAAGGCCACGGGACTGCTTGGGCTGTTACGTGCTTCGTGTCTGTGAGCTTCATGGTGATTTTCCCCGCTATATGATGAACTGAGACTGAGTCTATGGGCTTACTCCAGCTGCTTCGGGATTCGGGTCTTTGGACTCAATTTGGTTCGGATTGCTGTTGCTTGCTTTTATTGTTTGCATGATTTGTGTTTTTTTTTCTCCTCTTTCTCAGCACTTAGGGTGTTAGTCTTTTCTTTAATTGGGTTCTTTCGGGTTTTATGCTTTTTGGCTGCCTGTAAGCAGACAAATCTCAAGGTTGTATTATTTATACACACTTTGTTAGTAAGGGAGCACTGTAGCATAGTGGTTAGCACAATGCCTTACAGTAGAGGTGACCTGGGTTCAATTCCTGCCATTGCCTGTAAGGAGTTTGTACATTCTGCCCATGTCTGCATGGGTTTCCTCTGGGTACTCCAGTTTCCTCCTACAGTCCAAAAACATACCGGTTGGTAGGTTAATTGGTCATTATATGTTGTCCCGTAATTTAGGCTAGGACTGAATTGGGGGATTGCTGGGATGCATGGCTCAACGGGCCAGAAGGCCTCACTCTGTGCAGTATCTCAATCAATCAATCAATCAATAAAATGTATTTTGAATCTTTTGAGTCTATAGGAGAAGGAGCCAAAGGCTTGGAAAGTGGAAAGCATGTTAAATTTTATTAATAACGATATTCCTGGTAAAAACATCACTGGCAGATGAGGTTTCAGAAACAATAATCAAGAAAATTTAATTGGCACTTGGAAAATGTTTAAGTTAGTTAATGAAAGTCAGCATGAATTTGTGAGAGTCAGATTGAGCTTGACTAATATAATAGTGTTTTTTTAATTAAGTTAATAGTTGATGAAGGAAATAGAGGTTGTCAAAATGGACTTTTTTTCTAAGAAAGGACCCCATAGAATACAGTATTTGTTAACAAAAGCACGTGAAGATTCTTGTGATGATGCAAGGAAGTCACACCATAATAGTTTTAGTAGTGACAAATTAGAGAAGCTGGTTGTGATCTGATGAAGACCAGAAGCAAATCTCAATTAAGTTTCTTGGCCCAAAACATTGACTGTTTATTCCCCAGCAAAGATGCTGCCTGATCCGCTGAATTTCTCTAGCACTTTGTAATGTTGTTCTAGAGAAGCTGGTGCTGGTTTCCTTGAAAGGAAGATTAGAGAAGAAGAGTGATAGAGCTGTATAACATTATGGCAGGTTCAGATAAGGTAGACAAATAAAAGCAGTCTCCATTTGGTGATGGTACAAGGATCAAGGGATATAACTTATGGTTTTGTGCAAAACACTGAGAGGATATGAGAAATATACTTCTTATGCAAGGAATGGTTATCAGCCGAAACTCTGCCTGAAAAGGTCGCAGAAATATGATTGATCAATAATAACAAAGAGAAATTGGATAGGTACAAAGGAAATAAATTTGTGAAATATTGAACAAGCGAAATAATACTCATTGAATTACTCTTCAGAAAAATGGTGTGGACTTCATGGCTGCATGCCCTTTTGTGTTGTAATGATGGCAGTCTAGCTCTTAGGGTCCAGAATATCTGACTTTTTGTCCTGTGTTTGAAATTTATCGTACATATGTTATCAAAGCATATATACTGTATACAACCCTGAGATTTGTCCTTCTGCAGGCAGCCATGAAAACAAAGAAACATCATGAAACCCATTCAATGAAAACAACAAATATCCAACATGCAAAAAAAAAGAACATTTCGCTCAAACTGCGAAAGTGGGCAAATAAACCTGTTCTTTTCCTTTTTCTGGAGCATTAAGTAAGTGAATGAAGTTATAAGCCGTTGCTTCTGAAATTTTAAATTAAGGTCATACCTCCCTTTTCAAGTGGATGGTAGGGACCTCATAGTACTATTTCAAGAGAAGCTGAATTCTTTCAATGTACATTTGAAACCCTAAGAGGACATTACTGAAACGTATTAGTTAACCAAAAGTTCATTGCTATTTGTTAGAGCTTGTTGTGTGCAATTTGGCTGTGGCATTTCCTACATCAAAGGGACTTTAGAAATGTCATCCTCCTGCACTTTCTAACTGCAAAGGACAATTCCACCATGGTTTTTTTTTGCATAAACAATGTCAGCGAGGTTATTCTGAATAATTTTTAGAGCACATGATTAATAAAATAGTTATATTTGTAGCTAATTTTTAAGTGAAACATGTTTTATAATTACTTTAGTCTTTATGCAGATATATAGAAAAATGATCAATTCTCTATAGATAAAATGGGTAAAAATTGATAGATTTTCTGTAGGCAGCACAGTCTGTTTGCACTCAGAGTCTAACATGTCCCTGTTCAAAGATTGCTTTGCAATGAGCAATTTAATTAAATTCTCTGAAATACAAACCATACTTACAGCAAATTACATTACCAGACATTTGTAACAGCATCATTGACTAGGACCATTTTCTGTCCTTAGGCGGCATATAAAGTAAGTGACATTTGAAAGATAATATAACTGTGAAGTTTGCATTCTAGTCACTTTATTCATTTCCCACTGCATAGTTATCTAGAAGCAGTGAGGTTTGGGGAATCACCCTAATGAATTGCCCAATGTCAATTATCAGTACTAGCTTGGTGGAGAATATTTTCTAACTAGATAGTCACCTGGGATTCAAATAAACCTGATAGTAAAGTAGATCTGTTATGACACAGGTTTGATGGAGTAGTTTAGGCTTTTTATTCTTGAGCAAACTTTTCTGTTATTTAGAGTGGATATAGAGCTAGCTACAAGTGGTAATAGAAAGTTTTTGAACCCTGTGGAATTTTCTCAATTTCTGCATAAATATTACCTAAATGGTGATCACATCTTCATGTAAATCCTAGAACTAGATAAAGAGAATCCAATTAAACAAATGTTCACAAGAACGTTTTACTTGTTCATTTATTTATTGAAAAAAATGATCCAATATGTAATTGTTGGAAAAAGTAGGTGAATTTTTGCTTTCAGTAACTGGTTTGAACCCCTTGTTAACAAATGTTTTTGGTAACTTTTGATCAATCCTTCACATTGGCTTGGAGGAATTTTAGGCCATTCCTCCTTACAAAACTGTTTCAACTCTGGGATGTTGGTGGGCTTCCTTGCTTCAGGTCCTTCCACAACATTTCTATAAGATTAAGGTCAGGACTTTGACTTAGGCATTCCAAAATACAAAGTTTCTTCCTTTTAAACCATTCTGTTATTGGTTTACTCATCTTTGGGATCATTGTCTTGTTGTATTATCCAGCTTCTATTAATCTTCAGGTGATGGACTGCTACCCTGACATTCTCCAATAAAATGTTTTGTTACAATTTTGAATTCATTGTGCCTTCAATGATTGCAAGCTGTCCAAACCTTGAGGCATCAAAGCAGCCAGAAACCAAGATATCCCTTAGACCATACTTCACCGTTGGGATGAGGTTTTGGTGTTGGGTGTGCAGTGCCATTTTCTTCCAAGCATAGCAATGTGCATTTCTGCCAAAAGTTCAACTTTTGTCTCATCTGTCCACAGAGCATTGTCCCAGAAGCGTTGAGGAACATCCAGGTGATCTTTTGCAAACTTTAGATGTGCAGCAATTTTTTTTTTTTGGAGAGCAGTGGTTTGTTCCGTGGTGTCATTCCATGAATACTATTCTTGTTCAGTGTTTTTCTTATAGTGGACAGATGAACAGAGACTTCAGGAAGTTCCAGAGATTTCTGCAGATCTTTTACTGTTATCCTTGGGTTCTTTTTCACTTCCTTAAGCATTGCATGTTACGTTCTTGGTCTGATCTTTGCAGTATGCCTACTCCAAGAGAGAGTAGCAACAATACTGAGTTTCCTCCATTTGTAAATGATTTCTCTTACTGTGGACTGATGAACACTCAAGTCTTTAGAAATGCTTTTGTTGCCTTTTCCAGCTTCATGAATCTCTACAATTCTTTTTCTAAGGTCCTCTGAAAGTTGTTTTGATTGAGGCATGGTGCACATAGACAGATCTTTCTTGAGAAGAGCAGGCCCTGTCAGTAACCTGACTTCGTGTGTCTTTTTTATAGGGCAAGGCACCTCGACATCCCACACCTCCAATCTCACCTCATGGATTGGAACATCTGACTCTAAATAACTTTTGTAGAAGGCATTACCCCAGAGGTTCACATAGCTTTTCTAACAAATACATGTAATATTGGATTTTTCTCAATAAATAATGAACAAATATAATTTCTTTGTGTTGCTTATTTAATTGTGTTCTCCTTACCTAGTCTTAGGACTTACTTGAAGATCTGATCACATTTTAGGTCATATTTATGCAGACATAGTGAAAATTGTACAGGGTTCACAAACTTTCTAGTACTACTGTATATACTCTTTGCAAACTGATATACATGACACACGGCATCCTAGAAAAACTGACAGTTGGCTCAAACTGTGGACAACAGCTGCCTTGCAAAATGAAGATGATTCTTCAGAATGCTACATTTGCATTAAGTGCCAGATTGGAAGGGGAGAAGAAACTATAAGACATTAGACAGGCATGAAGTAGTTTCAAAGTCAATGCAATTGCTTAAAGAATTTGACTATTCTGTCTTTGAAAGAAACCTATATTGATTTGCTGCCCCATTGAAAATAGACATTAATTGTTTGGCTCACCTCCACAACTAACAGAAAGTCTTCAAGCTCTTTGTATCATATATGATAAAATCAAATGCCTTCTCTTCAATATCAATATCATCTGCCTATGTCCCATGCTAAACATTTTGAGCATTTTGAGCATTCTTCATTGGTAAAGTATTCTGATTAATATAGCTTACAAGTACATATACTCATTCTTTAAACAGATAAATGAGAAAAGATTAATTTTGCCTTTAACAATTATTTTAAATAGCCTATATTAAATCAAGGTAAATGAGAAAGGAGAATCTTAAAAGTAATTTCCAACAGAAATAACTCTACTTTCATTATAACAAGCCTTACTAACCTACACTGAATTGAGATCATTAAGTAAAATGTTACAGTAGTAATGAAGTAATAACAATGTAAATAATAATAGGAAATAGTAGCTTATACAAGTATGCAACAAAAGTGATTAACATGTTTGTGTGCCACAAGATGCTTTTCAGTTAAGTAACAAGCCAATGAAAGAATAATAAGATGTTTGTGCAATTTAAACTTTGATGAGGAAAGACTATTATATTCTTATAAAGAGAAGCATGGCCTGGTTGAGCTGAATGGCCTGTACCTGTGCCTCATAGCTATGCAGTAGAGATGATCAAAGATAGAAATAAATTTTTAGAGAGAGTTTGAAGCTAAAGAATGGCAAGAAAGTTAGAGAGTTCAAATTTCAAGGAAGTGTATATTATTGTCGTATTGAGAGAATCCATACTGCACAATCTTTTCAATGGCTGGAATTGAGTGGAATGCTGGTTTCTGGTGGACAGTGGCTGTTTTCTACATCCTACACCTTCAGCTGTTGCAACCAGTAGGCTCTCTAGTGACAGCATCTGTGCACAGGTATAATGAATGCCATTGAAAGACTGTAGTGGAAAGTTGCACAGATCTCTTTATATTGAGATATTTGTCCAGTGATCTCTAGTAGTACATGCAAAGCAAATGTAGAGACTTCATTATTGCTGCATAAGTTGACAGTCTAAGATTTTACAGCCTACTGAGTGGTTGAAGCGGGCATTGGCTGCTTAGAATATAAAAGGAATCCCTCATAGTCAGACGATTTTCATAAGGATCCTGCAAAGTAATATGCAAGCTAAATGCCCTTCTGAAGTAGAACTCTTAACACCAATATTTTACATCAGTGAACAGTGGTGTGCAGATAATCTTGATATATTTTGTAGGATTAAAGCATTTTTTTTCAACATTGACCCTTTCTTGGGGTATCTCACTCCTGCTGTAGACTATTGCTGTAATTTTGGTCAGGTACTTCATGCGGTTCTGGGAGGGCTTTAGGCTTTGCTAATGTATATCTTCCTCCTCCTGACACGTATTCCATTGGTCAGAACTTGCACTTTCCTTTGAGTGAACGTCCTTTTCCTTGAAGACTTGGTCATTCCCGGGGCAGCCAAAGTGCATGCTGTTGCTGAATGGCTGCAGTGAAGAGTTTGTTTTTAAGGTCTGACATTCTTGTCTGGTTTCTGTATGGAAAAGTATTTGGAGAGGTAAAATCATGTGTGATTTGTGTATATAGCATTTATCTTCTTTTCCTTGTGAATAAGCATCTCTAAATCTGTCTTAAACAGATTTTTGGGAAATTTTATAATTTTTTTCTTTGCATTGAATTCAATTACATGTTAATTCTGTTTTTGCATACTGAAAATAGTTGGAATCCAATTTCTAGGTATCCATCTCTGCTTTGCTATCTGTTTACTAATTGCTGTTGAAAATTTTCACTTCTGTGTTCACAGTCATTTTATTTCACATTTTCTTTTTATCAGCTTTATTTTCTCTTCATTTCTCCTCTCAACTTATTGCATTTAGCCTAATTTGTACAAAGAATTCACCTGATGTGCATCATTTATTTTGTTTCCCTTTATTCCCCTTTCACTTTAAAGGAAAAGTCCCTCCTCCTTTAAGATCATCCATTGTTTTATTTCTCTTCCTCCTGCCATAAACAAATGGAAAGCTTAGAATTGTTTCTCTACAAACCAAAAAAAAATTTGGACAATATAAGAGTCTCGATATCTTTGCAGTAAAAATAATGACTGTGAAAACTTCAGGGTAGAGTTTGACTTAAAAGCAACCTTGAAATAGAATCAAAAATTTAGTCAGCTCGAAGTCAATTTATAGTGTACAAGTGATGTCTGTTTGGAATTTGTGCTTGTAGTAATGATTAGTAATCACACTGCTGAACCCATGGTACTCATTTATACTTTCAGTACCTCAGTTACAGGATTAGAAGCTATTCATTAAATCCCAATAACACTGCAAAAAGTTATATTTGTAATTATAGAATTGTCTGAGGCATAGCTTCCTTCGGTTGGGAATGGGGATTAAATTTGCCGCAGCTCCCACTTCTCCACTTGAGTACTCGGAGTTGGGATACGAATACACTTTTCTAAACTGGTTGATCATGTAATTGGACACTTTATTTTAAGCTGGTTTGATAACTTATAGTAAGGTTGTAAACCTTGTGAGCTCAAAAACATTTATTACCTGCTGTCACTTATAACCTTATTTAATACTGCCACTAATTTAATGTAAATATTAATAAGATCCACAACTTAAGTGCTCCTCTCTGATTAGTTTTCTTTATTTCAGTAAATCAATTTTTTAATATTATGGTGTTTACATGACAACATTCTATAAAAATACATACTTTGATGGAGTCCCAAATTATATCTTGCTTTTATTCCTAAATTGGAGTATGTTCTTCGATATAAAGCAGGAACATGACAGCAAAATTTCTGCAGAGTTAGTTTTCTTTTATTAGTGTTTGTGCTGTCAAGTGCTATATAGCTCTCCAAAAATATGTTGTCACAAGACCAGCTTATTGCTTTGTTTCTTTACTTCACATATCCTTTTCTTTAGTGCCTACACTGACGCTAACTATAAATATTATGTCACAAAAATATAGCAATTAATTTTAAAAATAAATTCTATTGCTATCTAAATTGTACCCTTTGAATGTAGATTTGATTTTTTAATATATTCTTTCAGCAGTGGCATTAGGCACTCCCAGTATGTTATCCTGTTATGGAAATTGATTCTGTATGTAACTATAACAGGGTTTGGTGTGGAACAATGGAATTCCATTGTGACTTGACTAAATTGCCACATCTTATACATGCACTTATGCACTTTTTGTCAAACTGAACACATACACACACACATATATATAAAGAAACTTGGAAAGAAAGATTAAACAACTTTACTTTTCATCACATGAATAGAATAATAATGATTCCATTCCTTTATTGCAATTATTTAAACTTGGTTTTGTGTAATACAGTACATTAAAGCAAAGACCTGTTGCACTGCACCACTTAGGGGTTATACGTATCTAATTGAAATGAAGTTCTTAATTTTTATCTGTTTTAGAGTCTTTGGTAATCTGACTTTTTAAAGTTCTCACTCAGATAATTTTGTCTTTATAAAATTGTTCTTAAGCCATGAGTTTTGAAAAGCTTACTTGACACTGGGTTGTGCAGGGTGTAAATAAGTTACATTGTCACAGGAACAAATGAGTGTGAAAGGTTGCTGGAATGGCAAATTATATTTTATTTTTAACGGTAAGCTTATAAAGATGACCCATCTAAAATCTCATTGACACTTGCCAGCTGTGCTGTCCTGTGAATTTAACCCCCTGAGAGTTGTTTAGCTCAGTAGTAATGCTATTAATAAATATTACAACAAGGTCTACTTGTGATAGCATGGTATGAAATTGGAAGTATGATATTTTTAGATAGAATAGATAGTCCAAATAACTTTCGTTTACAATACTGCGTATAGGCTAGAGGAGTAGAACTGAAAAATCAGCAGCAGCATTAAAAGAACATCTAATCAATATGACGGACTTAATAATCTAAAGGGGTAAACAGAATATGTAATTATTACTTTCTAACATAGTAGAAATATTGGTTTAAATCTGCAAATTTAAAAAAGTAAGGTATTATTAATTAGATTTGATCTCAAAAGACATGTTGAAATATTGCAATGTACAACTGGTAGCAGGATGGTCCCACCAGTGGGACACTATTAACACCTGACTTGAGCTTTGTAATTGGAGAAGTTAATATTCATTCCACAGGGTGAATGTGAACAGTGTAAGCAGCTCCCTTTCTTCTTCTTAAGCTGTCCATATTCCAAGGTTATTCATCTCCTACATCAGTTAGTGCCTGCTGTTTACTTCAAAGTTAATTTTTTAAGTGCATTTTTAAAAAAAATAAGTATCATAATTTCTCCTAAGTTACAAAATATAGCTGGATATGCTTAGTATGTTACTTACACCTGGGTAGAGAACATACAATTATTTCAAGCTTCTGGGTGTCAGTATCTCTGAGGATCTATCCTGGACCCAGCATATCGATGCAGCTACAAAGAAGGCACAACAGTGACTATATTTCATTAGGAGTTGGAGCACACTTGGTATGCCATCAAAGACACTCGCAAATTTCTGCAAATGTACCGTGGAGGACATTCTTACTGGCTGCATTACCATCTGATACAGTGGGGTGGCTACTGCACAGAATTGAAGTAAACTGCAGAGAGTTGTAAACTTTTTCAGCTCCATCATGGGCACTGGACTCTGTAGTATCCAAGAAAATTTCAAGGACTGATGCCTCAAAAAGGCGGCATCCATCATTAAGGACACCCATCACCCAGGTCATACCTTATTCTCATTGCTATCATTTCAAGTCTTGACGATAGCACTGCAGCCTCAGGACACCAATGTGTCTGGAATCTTAAATAGGTTGACTGACAGTCATTTTATGCCTTCTAAAATGTCACTTATTCACTCAAATCCTTTTCCTTGTAGTAGTTGAGGGTTATTGAGAAGAATAATGGAGCTAGGGAAAATGGAAGTGGTAACTATTCCCTGTTCTCAGCTATTGCTCTCCCAACTAGTACTTAATATATTGTCTGTGCTTAAGACCGTAAGGTATAAAGCAAATCTTTTATCCATGCTAGTATCTTTCCTGCAAGACCATGAGCTCTTATCTTGTTTAGCAGCCTCATGTGTGGCATCTTGTCAAAGACTTATGAAAATCCAAGTACACAACATCCACTGGCTCTCCTTTGACTAATCTGGCTGTTTCTTCAAAGAATTCCAACAGATTTGACAGGCAAGATATCCCCTAAAAGAAACCATGCTGACTTTGACTTACTTTATCATGTGCCTCCAAGTACCCTGAAACCTCGCCCTTAATAATGAACTCCAAGATCATCCCAACCGCTAAAGTCAGGTTAACTGGCCTATAATTTCCTTTCTTTTGCCTCACTCCTCCTAAAGAGTGGAGTGACATTTTCTCTTCTGATTGTTAAGATTGGTTATGCACAGGTTTAGACTGAACAGACTTTGAAAGTACATAAAGAGTCTTCAGCCTCAGAAGACATTGGGCAAAAGTGCCCAAATTTCAGAGAAGAGGACGGAATTGACTTCCTCTGATCTTTTAACTCACAGTGGTTTCATAACAACAGAGTGGTAGGAAAGCCTTTGTACTTAAACAAGGGCGTTCCAACAAGTATATCTACAAATACTAAGTTTGGTGTTTGTTTGGATCACATTAAATTTATTACATAATGGTACTAGTGGCATAATGACTTAGTTCTGGATTATTAATCCATAGGTTTGGGCATGAACAACATTCTCTCTAATTGTTTTTACAGTTGTACAGACCAGCCATTGCTCTGAGCAGGAAATTTTTATATGGCCTGAAAACTGTGGCACTTTAAATGTTTTTTTATAATATGCATTTTATGAATATTTAGAAAGAAAACTGAAGAATCGCATAATTTAGATTTTATTTATCAATTGAAGAGTATAATAAAATACAGTAGAACAGAGAAAATCTTTTATGTTTTCTAACTTATTCTCATCTGTCTTTATTATAAATCCGTTGTCTATAAATACTGTCCAGATTAATTTCGCATCCAGATGAAAGTTATGTCTTAATCCTCATTACACCATCCAACTGTTCCACTTCTAGTCCATTTCAGTATTTACATTTGATTGATTTCATAAGATTGAATCGACATTCACAGTCGGCACTAGAAGCTTGGTGTTTCAACAATGTCAACAAGAATTGACAGTTCTTCAGATTTTTCATTTCTAAGCACTTAGTTCAACATATCAGTGCTCATCTTAATTGAACCAGTCTAACTTTCTCAGATACGGCAAATTTGAAATTGCAGTACTGTTATGATATTTTGGGGCAACACTTTTGTTGTAGCTCGTAATAGTAGTTGACGTTTTTTGTCAGTCATACAACATTGCCATTAATTCCATTCTGTGTTTATTGTTACAATTTTGTAACAATGTTGTAACTTGAAACACTGGCAATGTAAATATGTTGAATCTCTAAAATATTTCAAAGTAAAGTTGTGGTATGCTTATTATTTAGAAAATGTATGAATTTCATTCATTTACACACAACTAATTACAGGGCACTTCGCAATTATATTAACATAGATTTCAAAATTATATTGACATTATATAAAAGAAAATTCCAGCTGTGTAGCAACAAAGGCTACATAGGCAGAGCCTTTCAGTTTCTCATCTACTACATGGCCGCGCACTGGCACAGCTTAAATAGAACAGTGGGCATGAATTTGAATTATATAAAAGGTGTTAGGACATTTAATTCAGTTAAATAAATTCTGGTTTGAAACATTTGTTCCAACAGCAAAGATTTTGCTCCCTGAATACATTGGGTTGTATTGGATTTTGGACTGCTGATTATGAAAATCACCCTGAAATTTCTCTCCTGCGCATTTTTTAAATTGCCTATATTTGTTATTAAAATTCACAATTCAAGTCAATCAAAATGTTGCCTCAATGTGAGCTGAGAAGTTTCTATCTTATCCGGTAAAGCCTGGGCAGGCTTTGGTTCACCAGCATGACCCAGAGCAATAGCGTCTTTTTATTGATTCTTCAGCGTTAAACCTGAAAGCTGGCTGACACACAATGGCAATGTGCACCGTTCAATGCCAGTCAGCTATGCTGTACATATGAAAGAAAACTACTGCTATTTGGAAGATTTATTGAACCACATACAGCACAGCAACTACAGCTAGAACATTTGTGTTGATCTGAAAGTAATAACGCTGCTACTAGGAATGCAGCTCGGATACACCAGGTGCTGTTATTTCATTTGCAAATGTGACAGCCATGCTAAAGGATCTCATTACATTAAAAAGAATTAGCCACTCCATAAACGGTTGGTTCCAGGACAGTAAAGTATGACACATGAGCCTCTTGTAGACCCAACAAAGATATTTTTGCCTTTTTCATATAAAGTGGAGCTACTGTTGTGGACATTGTCATGTAGCAGCACAGCTTTCAGGATTAACATTGAAAAATTTTGTGAAACTGATGAACAAGGAAGGTGAAGGATTTCAATATTTGAGACAGATGTTTCCCAGAATAACTGATTCCAAGATTAAGGGAGGCATTTTTGTTGGTTCATAAATCAAATGGGCCATCAATGACAGGCAATTCAAAGAACTTTTAGTGGGACTGGAGAAAGTCACATGGAAGGCATTCAAGGATGTTGTTGAAACTTTTCTTGGCAACTACAGAGCATCAAACTACATGCAGTTGGTTGGCAACATGCTTCAAACATACAAAACCATGACGTGCAACATGTCACTGAAGATTAATTTTCTGCATTCCTATTTAGATTTGTTCCCTGCAAATCTTGATGCTGTCAGTGACAAGCTTGGTGAAAGTTTTCACCAGGACATTGCAGTCCCAGAGAAACAATATCTATCAGTCCTAGCTGAATATTGTTGGAAACTTAAGCAAGAAGTCTCAGATAATGAATACAAGCAAAAATCATCAACAAAACATTTTTAGCTTAGTTAAGCTATTGCATAGTGTCAGCACTGTTATGCAATTACATTTGACACATTATATACAATGTATTAATTTCATGTTTCTTCAAATTCCTATGTGATCTCTGAAATTATATATGTAATATAATAGACCGCTAATAGACCGCTTCAAGTGGTCTATTATAGCCATACAAAATTTCTGAGGAAGCAACAGTTTCAAAAAAAAAATTGCTGTTCAATGTAATCATGACCATAAAAGCACTGGAACATTGGGAAAATATAACTCCTTCACTAAGATCTTTACCTGTTTGGACTTCAGATAATTCCAGATCCACAATTCTAATAAAACATTCTTTTCAAGGGCAATTCAGAAGGGTCATTAAATGTTGACCTTGTTATGAGCAATCTGTTTGTCTGAGTGAAATAAAAATAAAAATGTTTGTTCCACTTTCTTGTGTTACCTGGTTTAGTTGCTGTAATGGAAACCTTCCTTTCCTGTTGCATGCGGATGTACGGGAGGTTAGGCATAACTGTGGAAATGAATAAATACTTACAGAGCTACTTTGTGTCAGTGGTTTTGGAGTGTACCTTCAATTGATGTAGCATTCTTCCTTCAGTTGACCCCATGGCCTGGCAGTTGAGTACAGTATTATAAGAGTGATCTTCATGAGCCAGTGTGGAAAGGACTGGCAGATAGTTTAAATAGTAGCCAAGGCTTTCATTCTATATCTGTAACACATTCCTACACAATATCATTTTAACTTGGGAGAAAACTAGACTGTAAGGACCCACATCCAGGTCGTTGGTAGAAGAGAATAGTGTCACTGTACTATGTGAATTGACCAAATAAAGGATGAAGGTGTTTGACATGAGAAAGTAAGGTTTTACAATGCAGATAGGTACTTTTGAGAAGGCAGTTTGTAATGGTGGTGAGGGAGGAAGGGGAGGGTATAGCAGTTTGCTATTGAGAGAACTAAAGAAAGGAAGATCTGTACACAGATTTGTACATTAACCAATGTTTTCAGGGTACTTTTGGAAATATTGACTCCTTTCGTCAGACCTACTTCACCCTGCCTTTATAGACACAATTACAACTTGAGGAGAAAAGCGTAAAATGTGCAGTGCTAACTTAGTGAATCTCATCACCCCACTTGCACTGAAGTGTTTTTCCACTATTTCCAGTACTCTGAAAGCAAATCAAAATAAGGAATGCAATTTAAAAGAACAATGGAAAGGAATACTGGGCAGCAGTGGGCTAAGCTGTCACTTTTCCAGGCAATGCACAATATTCTAATAAGGCCAGGGTGCTAAAGTAAGACAAATCTCATCTCCCTTTGCCTGTGGAAGTTTCAGGGTATAATGACACAAAGTTTTCACACTTCTTTGCAACTTCTTTTATTCCTTAAGGTGTTGACAAATCATCAGGCAAAGCTTTGATTCCACTGGCAGTCATTTATTTTCATGATTTCTTCAGTCTAATTAAATAATCGGAACTTGGCCATTTTCCAGTCAGTGGTGTTTGAGGTATTACCTACCTGCAGTAGTACAATCACTCAGATCGTGCATGATGCTCTCCTAAGGGGTTGCCTGTTGATGGCTTTTCAGGGGGCTGTAGAGGGTGAGTCCCGGTCTCACATATTTTGATGCAGTGTGCGCAAGTGCAATTGATGGCTGTGGTTTGGGCTGTTCAGTCCATCCTTTCATAGCTGCCACCTATTCTCTGTGGCACAACACAGATCAAATACCAACTTATATTTGCAATCAATTGCCACAAACCTGCTTGCTGTATTGCCTTTAATACCGTGATTATTACTGCCCCAATAACTAGCTGGTGGTACTGATGGTACAGAACAGAAAACCAGGCATAATTGACCCTGCAGTAGCAACAATAAGGATATCATGTGTTTGAATGATATATGTATTGGTTGGTATTCACTTTAATCTATTAATTTATTTGGTAATTTTGAAAGCTGCATGATTTATGGAAGCAGGACATCCTTTTGTAAATATTGCAGCCCTAATATATCCACCATATATGCCCTATGATCCTCCTAGAGTTTTAATCTATGTAGTAAAACATTACTGTTGTTTCAAAATAAAAGATCTTCATACTTAAATTCCATCCCTTAATCTTTAAAATATTTTGAAATACACTATGGTTTAAAACACATGATCTTGTCATCCATGAAAACATAAAAACTTTGTAATAAGTATCTTTTGTCCAAGGTGTGGATAAATAGGGCCCAACACATTTGAGTGACAGATATGCTTTGGGGATTTTGTGATTTGAGTATCATTAATGAAGTACTCCTCATTACTCCTGCAGTAATTAGGAGTAATGAGAGTGTAGACCAGTCTGAAAGATTTTTGTGGAATACTAGATTGGTTGAAAGCTGGCATTGAATATGTTTGCATTGTAATTTGAAGATACCTTTTATTATCCAGTTCAGACTGAACCCAGTGCTGCTCAAAACTACTTAAAATTAGTTCTGCACCAGCTCTGTTATTAGCAAACAAACTTGAGTCCCTTTCATGTATGAATTGTCATTCTGGTTGTTTTTGTTACAAGCCAGTCCATAACTGGCTGCGTTCAAAGGAATTCACCAGATGAACTGATCAAGCCGTAAAAGTGTATTGATGAAGCTAAGCCATACAGAACTGAACAGCCAGTTGCAGTAAATCACCATAATGCATCTATTTCCTCTGGTAAGAAATAGATGTACAACTTAGATTTGACCTATCATGAAAAAAAACCCACAGTGACCTGGTGTAAGAGGCCTATCTGTGCATTTGGCAGAAATAGTTAAAATCATGTCATTGTTACACCTTGGAGTAGTGAAGTTCTTTATATTAGAAGAAAAACTTTATTTTCTATAAATTGCCATTAATATTTTGTGCAACTGAGTTTGAATAATGAATTGGCACAGTGTGTTATGCAGTAGGTTGGGAATGATGTCTGCCATTCCATGTAGTGATTCCATTTTTTTTCTTGTGCTGTAAGAGAGATAACAAAATGAATGCTAAGCATGTTGCCACAGGGGAAAAAATAGATTGAAGGACAAATTATCAGCACTGCTGCCGTCTACTTTCTAGTGACAGCTCAAGTGAACATGTTGGCTTAAGTGTGCAAGAAGCATGTCTGCCCTTGTGGCGCTGAATAGTACATGCGATTTGTTGAATCATAAAAAAGGAATGAAAATTAAGAATAGGATGTGAATCCTAGCATGCCCTCTTTTTTCCAGGATACTAAAATAATATAACATTCCTGATTTTAAAAAAAATAAAGACGCTGAATCAAATATTGCAGATGGAATCCCATACTTTCTTGACTGTGACTGCCTTGTTCAAAGAATTAAACATTTTTGTGGAAAAGCACCATAGCCACTTACTGAAAGTTAGCTGTAAAATATACAGATGAATTTATACAAAGTGATATTTCACACAGCATGGTTTCAAATACATGTGTTTAGATTTATTTGCCTTTGACAACCAGTTTTTTTTATGCTGGATATTCTTTGTTTACTTAAGATATGCATTTCAGTCTAAAATAACCAGAGTTGAAACAAAATTATACAATTCTACATAGTACTAAAATATAACATTCTGTCCTTGACTTTTTTAAACTTCCCTAAAGAAATGTACTTTAATAATTAACAAACGGACTGCCGAGGTACTGAATAATCCTAAATACTTGCAGTAGATATAGCCCTAGTTCTTGCAGTCATCCTGTGAGGCAGACTGGAATGTAAGGCTTTGGGTGGTCGATCCTGAGACATGCTGGAGTACCTGATGGCCTTTTAGACGGCTCACTGATCAGACATACTAAAAAAATAAGTTCAAACTGATTTACATTATAGAAATTATTCAAAAGCAAACAAAAACTTAAGACAACCAAGCACTAATAATTAATTAAAAACAAAGAAAGTACCAAGATCAAGCCAGTTGCCTGCATTTTCTGTAATCAAGGTAGGAAATATTGTTTTAGGGTCTGCTGCTTGATACATCTGTGTCTCAGTGAAGGGGCCAACAGTGGAGTAGCAGGTCAAATGTGTCAGCATCTGAGCTCCAGCTCATCTCTGACTTCCTTATTTCAAAGGGCAGTAGCAGAGGGTACAGGCAAGCTGACCTAAAAGGATGGCATTACCTGACACTAAAGTTTCAGCCCAACGTATCCTACTGGTTTTCAGGGGATAATAATGGAGCAGAGTGAGATTGCTGGCATTGGAACATCACATGGAGATGCAGAATACAATGATGCATCACAGTAAGTTACAGGGTATGAAAATGCATTGCAGGATGTTACACTAGCAGTAAGGCATGACAATATGTCAGATCTTTTTTGCTTGTGACCACCATCTGCAAATGCACCCCACAGGAAGCTTAACAGTCCTTCTAAGTGAGAAGGTGATTCACCTGTGACTCTTCTGAGTCCTTTATTGCATCTGGTGCTCCTAGTTCTGCCTCCTTTACAGTCAGGGAGACCCAATGCAGACTAGGGAACCACTTTGTCAAGCACCTTCGTTTCATCTGCTGTGACAACCAGAATCTCCTGGTGGCCACCTATTTCAATACCATTTCCCATTTCCAAACCAACATGTCTGTTTATGGCCTCCTCTACTGTCATGATGAAGCCTTATTCAGGTTGGGGGAACAATACCTTACAGTCCATCTTGGTAGTCTCCAACTTGATGACATCAACATTGAATGATCTAACTTCTGGTAACTACTCCCCTTTGTTTTCTCTACACTCCATTTTATTTTCCATTATTCCAGTGGTCCTCTTTCCCTTTCTCTTCTCTTTCTCCAACCTTATGATCTGCCCATCACTTACTGCTGGTTCCCCTCTTCCTTCCCTTTATTCCATGGTCTACTGTCCTCTCCTATTAGATTCCTTCTTCTTCAGCTCTTTACCTCTTCCACTTATCATTTCTGGCATTTCATGTCACATCGTACATGCCCCTCCCACTATCTTTTCACTGTGGCTTCTGCCCATTTTTGTTCCATTTTGCTGAATGGTCTCGGTCTGGAATGCTGACTGTTAAATTCCCTCCATAGATGCTGCTTGACCTGCTGAGTTTCTCCAGCATTCTGGAACATGATCAAGATTTCCTGCATCTGCAGAATCTCTTGTGTCTCTGTTTTGCTGTTCGAGTCAAGTCAAGTCAACTTTTATTGTCATTTCGACCATAACTGCTGGTACAGTGCATAGTAAAAATGAGACAATGTTTTTCAGGACCATGGTTTACATGACACAGTACAAAAACTAGACTGAACTACATAATAAAAAAACCCACAGAGACTACAGACCTACACTGGACTGCATAAAGTGCACAAAAACAGTGCAGTGCACAGTAAAGTGTTCCATATGCAGCTCATGCTTGTACTTACAGCCTGAGGCCTATCTTCCTGGATCCAAGCCAGCAAGATCTATGATGCCTGATTACTGCAGGAATACTCCACAATGCATTTTCATATACTACAATGCACTGCGATGCATTGTTGTGTTCAGCAGCCCAACGTGAC